>NC_134409.1:89417356-89752356 GCF_038048845.1 Mixophyes fleayi
GATCCTGGCATAATAGGCGTAAATAAAACTATTTAAGGCCTCTCTGATGTGGTTACTGCACTATTTGTTGTAACAGCAGTTGTGTGGAAGTATAGGGGAAATTGTTAAGGGTGACCTGCACCCAGAGCAAAGCTCTGATATATCTCTGAAATGCACGGTCATAGATAGGAGATGCGGTCAGATTAAACACTAGAACCTGGCTGTGTTGTGACCGTGAGAGTGTGGTGAATCTACTGGGATTATGTGGGTCTTGATTTCCAGAGCAGGATGCTTGTAGAGGAGCACAGAAGGGCCTGATGATGCAAGGAGACCCGAACCAGAAGATTGGGGGGTCAGCAATAATCTGGGCCTCTTGTGTGGCCAGATGCGAGCGGGTACTCCCTCGGGCCTTAAAACCAATGCAGTTTTGATGATCTGGGAAGCCTGGAGTGGAGCTTTGATATGGGGGAGCTGGGGGACTGGTGGATGTTAAATTGTGAGGGGCTTGTGGTGTCTGATAGGTCAGGAAGGTAGTGGGTTGCTGATAGCGCTGCCCAGTGAGTTTAGGCTGCCCCAAGGATCAACTAGGTGAGCGATCTTGGTCTCAAAGTAATTATAGGGATGACTCGGTTGAGTTATGGTACTTGGAGTTGGAGGATGGGGGGGGGATCCCCAGTGCTGTAGAATTTGGTGAACAATGTAGGTGATTAAATTATGCAGTCCAACCAATTGGCACACAGACCAAGCAGCCATATTATTCTCAGACTGCACTTGGTCTTATTAGAGCAATCGGAAAATGACCACATGCAGGCTAGAAGTTCTGTTTCAACTGGAATTACAAATATGACTGAGAGTAACACATTTCATCTTTGTTTTGAGACAACACATTCTACAATGTTGGTCTTATTGCTCAATATTGCGGTTTGTGGAAAGCTTTAGTGCTTTTACAGGTCTACTTTCGTAAAGCTTGTACTCTAAAGGGCTAAATATTCTGGATTTTCTGATTTTCTCTGTTAATGTAAATTGTGTGCTGCTATTTACTGAAAATATTTGAATTTTTTTGGTTTAGTTCACCACCACCACCACCACTCCGGCCCCAAGCCTTACTTATGATACTGCTTCAGAGAGTGTAAACATATTAAATGGTATCTCTGTTCTCCTTCATTATTTCTAGGTAGTACAACTTTTAATCTGTGACCTCCTGCTATCTATGCGAACTTCATTATGGCAGAAACAGGCCTGTTCTACCCCAGCATCCGGAGAAGCAGTTCATGCTTCTACATCTGTGCTGACGGGTTTTCAAAGGGATCTTGGCAGTCTTCGCAGGCTTGCTCTCGCCTTTAAACCTGCACAGTGCAAGGTATGTCTGATTACAATGGCCAGAAAAGTGATGTAAACCTGTAGTTGTACTTTGTTTTGAAAAAGCACTAACCAAAATGTTTAATATTAGTTGTTCCTGCATGAAGCTACAGTACGACTTATGGCTGGGGCAAGTCCTACCCGTACACACCAACTGCTGCAGCACAGTCTTCAGAAACGACCCCCAAATACCAGTAACATGGGTAAGTACTGCATATCTCTTTACACCTTACTGTCATCACATCACTTCATTAACTAGTTTAGATGTCAATACTTGTTGGCTCTTATTTTGCTAGCTTGCTCCAAGGTACGTTGTTGTTTTTGTGATCTAAAGACATATGTACACTTAGCAGTCTCAGAACAAAGTCTAAAAATATTTTCCCCATCTTTTGCTCAATTTGTTGTTTTTTTTTTCATTAGTCATTCACTTCATTGAGCTGTGATCTGAGCTGGATGTTGGTTCATAGAATCTCAAATTTGGGGCAGTTTAGACCTAGACCTGGTCTTCCCTGCATGCAGCATAGGTAGATCCTCAGTAATATTTATTAAAATGTTCTTCTCAAAAAAGAACTATAAAGAACTTCATTTAGGTATATTAAGAAATATAAATGTCTTTCATTAACTATTTATTTAAAAAATATCACCTTTACCCCCTTCTAATCATAGAAGGGGTTTAAAGAGGGTGTAGGAGTTTGGCACTTAAAAAATATGGCTGCAACTTGGTCATTTGGCTAACCAAGCCCCACAGGAGGAAATAAATGGAGAGAAGGAAACCACATACCTCCTAAACTTTTTTAAATACGTAAACCCTTTACAGAACCATTTTGTGGACAGTCAGAAAAAACAGAGCTCACTACAGGGAAGGGATATAAAAGGACTGTTGCAGGCTTAGAACTTATTTTTTAAAGTGCTAACTTCCTAGATAATCCCTCAATACCCAAGCATTAGTGTGCCCCATAAGATTTAAGAGAGCTATTTTCCTCTGGCTTTAAATTTAACTTTTCTTCTAGAACCAGTGTTGCATTCTGGTAGAATGTAACTAGCTGGCTGCAAGCTTTCTGGACATTTTAAGTCTGTTAAAAAATATAAGATTTCCATATTCTAATTTTATGTCTTGAATGTTACAAATGTGTCTTTTAACTATGCCAATTGTTAGAAGTCTTTCGATTTTACAGAATATCCTGAATTTTAGAACATTTAAATTTGTTGGTTTCCTCTCATCCAGCAGGTGAACTGGACTCCTTACTTGGACACAGGGAGAGGGCCACAGCTATCCTTTTGGCCTGCCGTCACTTGCCCTTGTCATTTTTATCATCCCCAGGGCAGAGAGCAGTTATGTTAGCTGAAGCAGCACGGACTTTGGAGAAGGTGGGCGACAGACGCTCATATCATGACTGCCAACAGATGATGGTTAAACTTAGTGGGGGAACTGCTATGGCAGCTTCTTGAGATTCACTATTCTCTTTCACTCTGGCATCACACTTGTGAACTTCTTCCAGAAATAAATACAGGCCATTTTGGTGATATAAGTTAACCCTGTCATCTATTTTCAATACCAAATTTTCTAAAGCTGAGATATTTCAATTATTTCAATATTTTACAGTAAGTGACAGTCATCAAAAAGGAAGAGAAGAATAAAGGGATAGTACTTTTACTTTATTCATGCAGTTTATTTTGTGTGCTTGAGAGTGAATTGCTGATATTAGAATATAGCATTCTGCTTTTATAATCTAGTTTTTTATCTATTGGCCGGTATCAAGTTTTACAGTGGCACAGTCATCTAATCCAACAAATCTTTTAAGTACGCCTCTCTAAAATGTCTGTTGAGATAATGTGTTAATGGGAGGAAAAATTAGAAAACACAATCTTTGTGATTGCGGCTTCTCATTGGTCCAACTGCATACACCTCCCTCAGCAGCATCACACAGTCTCTGATTTATTTTTTTCTCCCACATGAGATGAACCACGGAAAAGTGGCTGCACACAACAGACCCAGTTGAATAGCACCCCAGCTAGGGTGAAATTAAAGTGTTTGGCAAGAGGTTATTTTACTTTTAAAGGGTGACGCAATTAAAAGCGAATTAAACAATAGAGATACAGCAGCTGGAATTAACAATCATAAATGAAAAGAAAACTTCACTGGTTACAACACATTTTCTATATAAAGTGAATACAAAAAGAAAGCAAAATACAAAAGAAAATCCTTAAGTAGTATACTGCTAATTGATTCCTTCTTGGTGAAATCTCAATGTTTTTAGCATATTTGCATTTCTTTACTGGAATGGTATTTGTGCATTGGATAGGAGTCCGTTCCAGAAACCAGTTGTGTAAGGAAGGTATTTATTTCCTTTTTGTGTCAGTGCGATACTCTTGTCATTCCACTGCTAACTATGGTGCTGACATCCAGTGTCAGTGTACAGCAAATAAAATTTCAATATGTGTGAAGCCATTTAACTCAGGACATCGGTCTGTGGTAAAATACATTTTTCCTGTAGACGTTATGGGACATAGACATTATGGTTTCTCACTTCACCTTCTAGGAATAAAGTCTCTATCAAAGCTCACACATCTTGTCAGCTGTTTAAGTGTTCTCTGCAAGGACAAAATCAAGGTTTAACCTTGATTTAACTATGTAAATGCAGTCTTTTATCCATACCGTTGAGTTTAATTTTACAACTACATACAGAGAAAACTACTATTCAGTTTTGTAGTGGACTTCTGAGGCATTGCAGAAGATTGACTGTTCTGTGTGCCTCGAACGCCCTCTGCTATAATGTTTATTCATTACTTGCTATAACTTGGCCATAATAAGCAAGATAAGTTTGCAGCTTTATGAAACTTACCCTCTCATTCAGAGAAGGCAATCAATTTTAGGCATTCTTTACAGTGGATCTGTCCCAAAAATGGGAAAACCTTAAAATTCCATGCAAGAGATATTTATTCATACATTTGAAGTTGTTTATATATTGATCCACAAATATAGGTGTACAAAGGTGCAGATTTTTATTTTGACATGAATTTTCCTAATATATTTTGCATTTGTACCTAATGTTATCAGTATTGATATTTTAACATCCGTGGAGAAGGCAGCACTGTTTTTTTGTTAACCGCTAATTTCAAAAGCAGATAAACATAAACTTTCACTGAACTATTATGTACATCATAAATTCAAGATGCCAAAAGATTGGTTTCAGAGTTTCATGACTTTTTGCAATTTCCTATTGAAGGGAGTCCAACTACTACAAACTACAACAGAATTATGCATAAACATGTCAGTTTACTCAGTTTACTGTTCAAACAGGGATCCTTATCCAAAATATTATTTTATATCTAAATGTGAAAGCCATAAGTTTTTATTAAAGCCATCCTCCCAGCTGACATTGGCTTCCATATAATAATCAAAAAATTATTATGATACAAGGTAAGAAAATCTCGTACATGCTCATACTCATGTTCTAGTAAGCAATATTCGGACATGCAAACCTTTTACTAAAACACGTCTAGCTGAAATTTCCAGTCAGGGTTTATAACATAAATAGCACATATGCTTTCAGGCCTTCCTAAATAAAGGACTAAGTCTGCTTTAGAAACTTGCTGTACAAGTCTGAAGTTACAGGTAAAAAGTCTTAAGGCCTACAGCTAACACGGAAAACTGTGGTTTTCTATTTACAGCCACGGTGAGTTTAAAATTATTGGGTATTGTCCTTCCATTCAGCGCACTGATGTCCTCATTTTTCTCTAACTACAAAGTTGTTCTTGCAGACATTTCTTTAATTGACTTTGGGGTGCACCCCTACAGATCTTACTGGGGAAAAAGGTGGCAGTGAATTTCTTCCCCCATACAAAGTGTCGAACAGAAAATAACCTTTTAAAAGTAAATGTTTAATTCAGATAAAAATGTTACCTTTTATTAGCAATGTTATGCCTAAAATATGCCACAATTTGATATGGTAGTTTGTGACCGTAAGCTAAAGGACCAATATTTGTTTTTCTACAGTCTGTGTTTAAAATATTTTTTGTTATACTGCTACAAATTAAAACACTGTAAAATAAAGTAAGATTTGCTTAATTTAAAATGGACTTGTTTATATAACTATAAAGCTGTAGGCGGATACTTGTATATACATATTTTTTTTTATTTTTTTGGGGTTATGCAATAAGTATCTTTGTACTTGGTAAGTCATGTATATATTTTCACCTATTTATTTCTTAATTGGAATTCATTTTTTATTTTTGTGGAATTCATTTTTTATTTTTTTTTCACCCAATCCTTCTGCTAAGATAACTTCATGCCACCTGAAATGTCGCATTTATTGAAGACCTAATTTACAAGAACTTCTTCACTTTTTAGATTGTAAATATTAAAGCTGTAACTACTGTTTTATACCAAATACATTTTTACCAAAAGTACAAATATTTACTACAATTACGTCGTCATTGTAACAAGCTGCCTCCTGATTTTGATGTACAATTCTTTTATATATACTTTTTACATTTTCATTTAGGAGCAAAATTAGGGCTTGTGTACAAAGGAATCTTTATTTTCCTCTCCCATGTCTTCTGGTTTGTATTGTTTTTTGAGGTCCTTTACTCTTTCTTGCAATTCATGGATAGAAATGTCCATAGCTGTGCATACTTTCAGGAGATGTGTTGACCCTGTGAGAGGTAGTAACCCGTCTGCTCCTATTACTATATGGCAGAGCTGCATGTATAGTATGGACAGTGTTGTGGGTCAGGAGTGGCGTTGGAGGAGCGGGTTTCCCAGTAGCACAAAGTAGCGATTTGAGAAATCTGTAAAAGTAATGCAGTAAAATTGTGATGTCAAACGCATTTCAGGTGAATGAAGGTCAGCTTGTTTGACAGGAGAACGGGGAAGAGCCAGTTACTTTGAGATGTGGAGTAGAGCACAGTGGTGCTTTACAGAAGCAGATAACAGGACAATGGAAAGCATTTTCTACTTTAGTCTGCCTTACTCTGCCATTTACTTTTGTAAAGTGGCCGTGCAAAATTAAATGATCTCTATTTGAACATTCTTCTCCCCTTTCCTGTCAAACTTATTTATGCATAACTTTTTTGCTCAGCAAGCTCTGTTTGCATTTGAGGAATAGCGTAGACGAGAGGATGGCTGTTGCATTGTTAGATACCGCATGATGAAACTTGTAGTTCTCCCAACAGAACGTGCTGACACTTATAAATTATTCATCAGCTGAAGAGACATGTGTTGCTTTAAGTCTTGAGTGACCAGGCATGAAACTGCAGTCAATGACTGGGTCAGAGATGTGACGTTTGTACAAAAAAGCAGCGCTTGACCTACTTTCCTGAACTTCTGATATGATTCTATTGCATGTCACTAATTTGTATTATACACTTAACTGTGAGAATTATTTGTTCTTATTTTGCAGAGCATAGGTGTTCCCATAATACAAGCTGTCAATATTATTAGGAGACTCTGCCACATTGTCAGATGGCAGAAGAGGCTTATATAAATGCCTTGTATTGTTCTGCTTTGGATCACACAATGAAGAATGCAAGCAGCAGATTTTTGTTACAAAAACATACTGAACCCTAACAATTCACACTGCTGTTTATGGCCCCAAGAGGGCAAATTTTTAATATTTGCTTGAATGTTTGTCTGCCATTGTCACTATTTCTAACACTATCCAATGGCATCCTTCATCATATGACTAGACCAGGGTTTCCCAAACCCAGTCCTCAGGGCTCCCCAACAGTGCAGGTTTTCTGGATCACATCTGACATAATTAGGACCACCTGTGGATCTGTTACAATGTGTCGATCAGTAATGAATACACCTGTGCTCCAGCAAGGAGATATGGAAAACCTGCACTGTTGGGGAGCCCTGAGGACTGGGTTTGGGAAACCCTGGACTAGACTGTTAGTGTCCTACACTTCTATATGTCATTGTTCATGTTTTGTTTTATGCACTGTATTCCAAATACTTCTATCTAAGCAAATTATGTTTTACAATTTCTTTTAAATGTCTGCAATAACAGCATCCTTTTTTATTGAACAGGATGAGCCCTTTAACATATTTATAATGTTCTTATTTTTTACACATTTTAACATGTATTGTAAAGTATTTCAAAAGTGAATGTTGCTCTTCCTTCTATGGCTACCTATTATTCCTGCTGACTAGTTACAGAAAATGCAAACTTTGACATTAAACAGGCTTGTTGTCTTTGCCCCTAACCTGCTATAAATATTTTTACATTTAAAGAGGGTTTGTTTTTTACACTTGTATATATCATAGTAAACTTGTGTGTAAAACCTTTTGAATGTATGTAAATGCTATTATTATTTTTTAATTGTTAAGTAGTAACCAAATACATCTTTACCAATACATTTGTTTGTTTGGGACTTTATTTTCTGTTGTGTTAATAAACATCACTGGGTCGGGGTATCAAATATTAGCATTGTTCCTTTTTATTACAATATTTTAATGACCAGCTTTTAAGTAAAAATATTGTACTTGGGGGGGGGGGGGGGGGGGGGGGGAAACAAAGTGCCACATCCCTATAGCACAGCTCATCTGGCATCACAATATGATACTTGGCTCTCAGGGTTTTCCTTGTGTTCTTTAAAGAGGTTTTTTTTACACAACTACACATTAGGGGGTAAATGTATTAATGTCCGGATTCTTCAACTCAGGCGTTTTCAGCGTCTTCGGCGATTAAATTTAAAGCGGCGCTGCATTGTAAAGGGAAACTTCCCTTTACAATGCAGCGCCGCTTTAAATTTAATCGCCGAAGACGCTGCATTGTAAAGGGAAACTTCCCTTTACAATGCAGCACCGCTTTAAAATTAATCGCCGAAGACGCTGAACACGCCGGAGTTGAAGAATCCGGACATTAATACATTTACCCCTAGATATTTGTACAGACAACATAAAAGAAAATCCCCTAGACTTCATCTACTAGACATCATCTGTGGTGTGTGTGTGTGTGTGTGTGTGTGTGTGTACATTTTGTGGATGGCCAAGAATGAGGTCACTAATTTTTGTTAAGCTTTTTTGTGAAATCCTGAGTGTTATTCACACCTGTATGCAGTTGTTTTTTTGCGCTTTTCACGTGTTAAATATAGGTGAAATAAAGATTCAGACACCACTGTGCTCCTAATTTTTAATGCAGCTTTTAAAATTTTAGGACTCTGCACAATCTATTTCATATGTATGCATGCTTAACAGTACCAAAAATTGTATTGGTAAATGTACAGCACGTGTTAGCTTTCAACTAATGATTGTTAGTTTTTACTCTTTAAATATGCAGAAGTGCATAACAACGCATTTCATGCAGTGTTGACATTGTTCAGGTTGTAATAAACCGGGAGTCAGAAACAAATCTGCAGGCTTCCTGGTCCCACATACTGGTTTTCATTTACAGTGAGGTTACAGCCATTATGTGGTGCTGTTTGCAAGTGACTCCACAACATAAGGCCTACACATGCACATGTATGAGCAAACCCCAGTCCACTGGTGCCAGATACCAGTGAGCACTGCACTTCTATCAAGTCCTAGCTGTAAGCTGTTATTCTTGACTTTTGACTGAGTTCTTGGGTTTTCCGAACCTTCTTGTGCTTATAAATTTTAATTATGGTAAACCCTGGCCTTAGCAAATATATTATGCATGCACCTTCCCAAAATCTGGCTGCATAAGCTCTAAGCAAGCATGGGTTAATGAGGTCAAGAAAAAATTCCAAGTCCCTGATACAACTATCACTACGACAAGACATTTGGAATGTAAAAAATGAACACTGGAGGTTTACAAAAACATAGGCTGGTCTTTTAGGTTAACACTTTCTACTGTTAGATATGCCAATAGGTGTACCAAGAAATGGAGAAAATTACATCAATCAATGTGATGTCAACACATTTATGTTATGGCATACATTTGGTTTCCTGATCTGAATAGAGAATGTGTGGATTCTGCAGAATATTTGAATATTATTAAAATCAACGTCTGATGCATCCATCAGGGTAAGTCTGTTTCCAGAATGCTACACAGTGTGGGATGGTCCCAATAGCTTAATGGTAAATTTAGCTTCATGTAATCACTTCCTAAATTCTCAAACTGTTTGAAAAACTGGACATGTCAAGAAATATGATATTTGTAGTAGAAATCCACTGCATGCTAATTTTCATCAACTAAAGAACACATTGAAGTTGATTTGGGTCATAATCCCTGTGCTGCACTTTCTACCTCTTGTTGAGTCTCTGGCCTGACAAATTCACATTACAGCATCACAATGGAGTAAATATCCCTACATAAAAAGTGGTCAAGTAGTGTATGCACACACAGGCAGATGACCCCATAAGGGATCTAAGGTAAGCCTGTGTTTGAAGGCAACAGTCATCCATCCACTTTAATGTACTATGGTTTGCTATCCTTAACATCCAAATCCCCACTCTGGTCAGAACAAAGATTAGAATAGGGCCAGGATATGGGGGAGCTGCCCATGCGCAGTGAAGCTCCAAATGTGAGTTAGAACAGTACAATAATAGTATGCAAGTTATTGCTTAACTAAAGTCTCTGGGTTGGAAAGTAAGCAAGTAAAGTAAAAGTATATTCCGCTTAACATGAGAATGTGCTTAAAAGTACTGTTTGTAGGTCAAAATTGTCAGTGTTTTAATCCACTTCTGCCTAGTAACTCATTTACACAGGCATAAGTTCACTTTAGTTACATAAGACAAAACTACTTTAATACTAAATGTAAAGCATGTGAATAGATTGAGAAGCAACCAGTGGATTCTTAGAATGGAAACACAGGTACTGAAATTCTATCTGTGGGCCCCTCACCACTTTGCTGTCCCTCTTTTGGTCTTTACCTTTTTCTATGGGCCTGATCTCCCTCTCCATTGCCCCCCCTCCCTTGTTTCATTTCCCTCCACAAGACTTTATAGCAGCCCTTGCAATGGGTTAACTCCCTAATCGGCTGTATAGAAACAGGAAAAAGAAACATGCCTGGAGGGTACGTAAGGGCACTCCTCCTTCACTCTCTTTCCTGTCTCGTCAAAGTAACTTTTATTTTAGTGTAGTTTTTTGTTTTTTTATTTTTGCTTGTTTTTCTTAATACATAAACTTATGGACTTTGTTTTCTCCTAAAGGTTGGCTTCCTTGGGAAGCTTCCTGTCTGCCCTCTGGATAGCAGCAGCAGGGCTGATGCAGTATACTTTCAGTTTTTTCTAACAGGTACCCTTGACACGCCCGGAGCATGCAAACCAGTTCTTTGGGCCTATTACATGCTCCCTCTGTGAAGGCTCAAAGCACTACCAGCCAGGAGATCTACTAGCATATGGTGCAATCAATCACTTGAGGTTCTCTAGCTCTGGAATAGCAGGTTCCCTCATGCAGCGATGTTTGTGTATGGCAGCGACTGGGAAAGTTTGGTACATGGTTTATTGAATAGAAGAAGGCTTCACAGGCAGGAAGTCCTTCAATCCTGAATAGTGCTGCTGTCCAACAGGCAGAGTATACATTTTATACATGTAACGCAAAAGAAAGCGAACAAGTCAAATATAAATTATACAAAGAGTTAAGATTGGCCTAAAATCAAAAGAAAAATGATACATGGTGTTTGATTAGAGAGTTAAAATGGTCTTTTACATTGGTGTCCTTTTAGATTATGCTGAGTTGGTTGGGTTTCTTCCGGGCAAACAGTTTGAATATGTTGATGAGATTACGCGTTGGTCCTACTACGTAAGATATTGGGGCACATTTATCAATCATCGGCAAAAGTGAGAAATAGTTATCAATCCTTATCGCATGGATAAGGATTGAACTATTTCTCAAATTTATGAACAGAAAGTTCCGAAAAACTGCTGTTTATGTGATAAAATCATACTTTCCCCCCTCTTCGGAAGCGCTGTCTCCGGATCTCCTCCTCGTTCTCTTCATCCTTCAATTGCACATGTGCAATTCGAAGAACTGCACATGCGCACAAAGATTCCTGCTCTGAACTTGTATTGCAGCAATCAAACCACCTCTGATGAAATCACCTCCAGGTGATGAAACGCATCAGGTTGAGAGATCACACTGTGCCATTTGACCTTGTACTGTATGTGAGTGTATTGCTGTTCTCATACCCATCCGGATACTCAGGATACCACTATTGGAATTGAAAATCTGCCGTTTTCTACAGTCCAAGGGTGCTTTCTCCATTTCCAGCACGGCTCTGACTTATAGGAATCCAGCGCTTCCGCCGGGGCATAGGCTCTGCACTTTCTGTTCAGTATTGGACTTAACGGAACATGCTTTTATCTGAAGGATTTCTACGCTCCTCTAGACCATCATACGGGACATTTCTGACCAAGGTCTGTGTAGCACCATTTCTTACTACATGGAACCGGTTTTATATGATTTTAGCCGTGGAGATCGTGGACTAACGGTAATTATATACTTTCATTCATTACTCGCCTGCATTTGAGGAATTTCCATCACCTCATCGGAGTGGATATTGTAATACTTTTTGAGATTGCAACCATTTATTACATTTGGGGGCACATTTATCATTCATCGGCAAAAATGAGAAATAGTTATCAATCCTTATCGCATAGATAAGGATTGAACTATTTCTCAAATTTATGAACAACGGAACACAGAAACAGCAGTTCTGAAAACTGCTGTTTCTGTGATAAAAAAAAAAATATACTTGCCTCCCCTCTTTCGGAAGCGCTGTCTCCGGATCTCCTCCAGGTGTTCTTTGTTCCTCTTCATCCTTCAATTGCACATGTGCAGTTCGAAGATCCCTGCTCTGTCTCTGCAACTATCGTTGCAGAGAGAGATCTGTGAGTGACAGGGAGGTATCACATGATCCCTCCACACATGCGTTGTCCAGCTCTGCTTTTTGGAGCAGAGCTGACAGCATTGGATTTTTTCAATTTTGATAATGTACACCAGCTTCAGCTGGCGTTCATTAACATGACAAGTTTCCGAAAAAAGTTTTTTCGGAACTTGTTAGATAGCGGCCAGGACCAGTCACCATACAGTTGAATGGTGACTGGTCCCAAAAACGAAGAGGAGTGCAAAGCAGCAGATATCCATGATATCTGCTGCGATGCACCTTTATTAAATATGCGGATGACACATCGGGACCTGATTTCCACGGTAAGTGCACGATAGTGCACTACTATGCTTTCTTAAATATGCCCCTTGGTGTGGCCACACTATCTCCACTCCCTGTGAAATTGGTATTTGAGGCAGCGGAACATCGTTTTTCAGTCACTTATGATATTGTGAGGTATGAATACCCATCAATCTACTGATTTTTGTTTGGGACTTGTTTTGTGACACCAGCGATCATTTGTACTGTTTTACCGCAGTCATTTATTCATTTACACTGGCCAGTGTTCGCTCTTTTTATTGTTATATGTATCAATAAATTGTTTTTATTTACCTCACTGATCGAATCGGCAGATTTTGTGCGTGCCAGCTGTCAGCGCTGTTGTGTGTTGTTTCAACTTGTCGTTAAGATCTCACTGATCTTTTCAACTGCAGGCGCTGACACACCCCTTCTCTGCATTCTTTTGAGTACCATATTTCTGTGCGCCAGGTTTTTTGTGTAGGTTTCCATTTAAAGCTGTTCCTGGTACATAAGTCAAGAGGATTCAGAACCATTGAACACTTAAGACTCAGCTTGTATATGCAAGAAGTTTCTTAATGCAAGCTCCTCCTATTCCCATATGTCTTTGACTTCCCAAGCTTTCTTTGAAAAATATAAATAGAATAAACATGGGTGGGAAACTGGGCAGCCATGGAGTATTTTGGGAAATTATCTTACCGTTACTTCCTTTTCTTCAAAGTGCTCTATGGCAGCCTTCAATGGGTTTGCGTTTGTTCTGTTTAGCAAGAAACAGGTGAAACAAGAATACCCCTGCCCCCCCTCCTCAGATAGAATATGCTGTAGAAACAAGATTCTTTCCTTCCTCTGTCTTTGGAGTACATTTCAAGCTGTCTTCTGAAAGTTATGGAAGGATGTCCAGTTTACGGCTTTGCACAACTCTGGCACAGAAGCCTGAGCTGCCTTTGATAAAATGTAGCTACCGCTTGTGTTGAATGGGCTTTCAGTACTTCAAGTACTGGCTGCCCACTTCTCTTGAATGCCTATATGCTCATTTCTCTGATTCATCTGGACATAGTTTCTTTGGAAGGAGAATATCCTTTCCGATGGCCTGTAGGTATCACAAATAATTGTCCTATTTTCCTGAACTCCTGTGTTCTAGACAAGTTTATAGATATGACCCTGACCAGATCTTGTCAATGCAGTTTCTTTGTAGAAAGGGTTGTAGACAGAAAGTTGTTAGGAGTACTTTTTGAGATGTGTGGAATGTGTAGATGATTGTGAGGATACTGGGTCTAACGTAACCTGCGCCGCACAGCTGGCCTACCCGGTGCCTATCCAAGGTTCAAAATCACCCAGGCAAATATACGAAATAACACAAATAAGTTTATTTAACAAAATGGTAGCAACAAACGGCATTAAACAAATTTAAATAATAACTTGAAACACATACAACTACAGTCTGGCACAGACAACATACAGGGTATAATGAAAACACCTCACCAGTATCCTTGTTACTTTCAGGGACTGCTGTCTAGCAACCCAAGCTTCTCTCTCCTTTAAGACTACCAGCAAATGTAGTGGCCCTAAGTCACTGTCCCTCCGCTTTTGGCAGACACAGAGCTCCCCAAGACCTGGAGAGGTAGATTGGGGCGACGGCAGTACTTCAAGGACCGATTGTCCCTTTCCTGTCAGGGGCAGAGATTAATATATATGAACGCCAGCCTGACCGCAGCTATCACTTTGTAGTGTCTTTTAAGCCCAAAAATGACATCATCAGTAATTCTAGGACCGGCCTGATTGGTCCTTTTTGTGTGTTTACTTTTTCACAGGTAAACATACAGACCAGGAGAAAGCAGATGAATCCCTGCTGATTTAAAAGGGAACAGGTATTGTTATGTGGCTATTCAGCAGATTTTGTATAAACAAACTCCAGACTAGAGATTAGAGATGGTCACTGACCCCCGTGTTTTGGTTTTGGATTCGGTTTTGGTTTTGGTTTTGTTTGGTTTTGTTTTGCTATTTTTTTGGAAAATCCATGTTTTTGGGCCTAAATTAACCCAATTTAGTGCTCCAACTGTTTTAGAGACAAGTAATCTAATTGTTGAGGTAATAAATCATCCAAAAAAACAGTTTAATTCTTCGTTGGTAGGCCTATTCTACACACAAAACAGATTGTCTTCCTCTCCATCTATGCATATTGGCAATGCAGCCATCGTCTTTGAATGTATATTACACCCTACACTTATAGTTAAATATGTAAAGAAATGGAAAAAGACAGTTTGGTTTCTGTCTCTCAAGGCCCCCCTCCACTTGTATAAAATACCCAAAAATTCAGCCATTATAGACTGTACAATATTAATTGACATGGAGAAAGACAGTTTGGTTTCTGTCTCTCTAGGCCCCCCTCCACTTGTATAAAATACAAAAAAATCCAGCCGTTATAGACTGTACAATATTAATTGACATGGAGAAAGACAGTTTGGTTTCTGTCTCTCTAGGCCCCCCTCCACTTGTATAAAATACTAATAAATTCAGCCGTTATATACTGTACAATATAAATTGAAATGGACAAAGGCAGTTTGGTATCTGTCTGCATCAGATCCTCTCTCCACTAGGAGTAAAATAGAAAACTATTCAGCCGTTATATAATCTAGAATATAAATAGAAATTGAGAAAGGCAATTTGGTATCTGTCTGCATCATAATCATCAACATCATCATTAGCGCCCTCGTCGCCTACACAAATCTCCCCCTCATCCTCTTCTAATTCCAAAGTGGCATCCTCAATTTGGGTATCACCGGCTACACTCGGGCTATTAAGGCACACATCAGCAGAATGCTCACGATTAGACATCCCACTGTTGGATGGACTCTCCACAGGGATTGTTGTCATTTGTGAATCAGAGCAAATATTCTCCTGTAATGCCTCACTGTTATCTTGCAGCTCGGCTTTGACGCGTAACAGTAGTTGTGCACCAATTGTAGGCTGGGTAACTTTTTGGGATCTGCCACTAATAGCCAAAGGTGAAGGCCTTATTCTCTCTTTGCCACTGCGTGTGTAGAATGGCATGCTTGCAATTTTTTTTTATCGTCACTTAACTTTTGCTCAGTTACACTTCTTTTTCGCTTCAATACAGTAAAAAAATTTTTGTTTTTTGCACTAATTTGAAAACACTCTGTTGTTTGACATCGCCTTGGCCAGATGACGTACTGGGAACACTAACATCAGAACTGGTGACAGAACCTGGTTGCTCATTCAGATCACATGTGGACTGCTTTGAATCCATTCTGAGCGCAAACCACTGGGGAGTGCTAAAAATTATTTAGTAGATACTGCTGACAGATATGACTTTTGACAGCCAGAAATATTAATGCACAATTAGGGAGGACACCCCAAAAGCACTGAGGAGTGCTAAAAATTATTTAGTAGATACTGCTGACAGATATGACTTTTGCCAGCCAGAAATATTAATGCACAATTAAGGAGGACACCCCAAAAGCACTAAGGAGTGCTAAAAATTATTTAGTAGATACTGCTGACAGATATGACTTTTGACAGCCAGAAATATTAATGCACAATTAGGGAGGACACCCCAAAAGCACTGGGGAGTGCCAAATATGAAGAAAAAATAATAAACCTCTATCCTCCTCTCTGCACTAGCGATTTTGGTTAGAGCAATTGCAAGAACAATATTGTATTCTCTGTCCCTGCTCTAATTAGCCTATGACTACACCCTGCTCTCTCCCTCTGTCAAATGGCGATGGATTGCTGTGGAGGCGGGTATTTATAAAGTTGAAGTATCGCGAGAACCGAGCCCCGAGATCCGATAACGTCACAATGACGTTCGGCCTCGATTTGGATTCGGAATGGGCGGGAGAGTACCGAGCTGCTCAGCTCGGTACTCGGATACCCAAAGTTCGGGTGGGTTCGGTTCTCGGAGAACCGGACCCGCCCATCTCTACTAGAGATGCTCACTGACCCCCGTGTTTTGGTTTTGGTTTTGGATCTGGATTACCGTCGTGTTTTGGTTTTGGTTTTGTTTAGCAATTTTGTTTAAAAATCAATGTTTCTGGGCATAAAATAACTGAATTTATTGCTCCACCTGTTTCTTGGATTAGTAATGTAATTGTAAAGCTATATAATTATGAAAAAAACTGTTTAATTCCTGGTAGGCCGTCATTTATTCTACACACAAACCATATTGTCTTCCTCTCCATCTATGCATATTGCAGCCATCGTCTTTGGTTGTATATTACACCCTACACTTATAGTTAAATATAAAAAGAAATGGACAAAGGCAGTTTGGTTTCTGTCTCTATAGGCCCCCCTCCACTTGTAGAAAATAGTAAAAACTTCAGCCGTTATAGACTGTACAATATAAATTGAAATGGACAAAGCCAGTTTGGGGTCAGTCTGTGTATGACACCCTACCCTTATTGAAAAATTGCCAAAACAGCAGCCTTTCAAGACGATACGTGATATAGAAATGCCCCAAATCCCTTTCCTATTTGGGGGTAGATTGCACCCTACACTTAAATAGATAGTTTTAAAAACATGTTATCGTCATTGTGATGAAATGAATGGGATAACCCTGTGAGCATTCGGTGTCTCATTTCTCACATAATGTGGATTATAGTACTTTTTATAGCCCATGCTTTGTTCCCTAGCTCACCAGACTACAACTACATTGTCCAATAACATGTGGCTAAGGGGACATTATAGTTCAGTGTACATATGTATATTGTGTATTGTATATTGATGACTTGCAGTAAGGTTGCTATTCATTGTCTTTAAAGTGAAGCCAGGGGGATTGTGGGTAGGGATCAGGTTGCCATGTGCTGGAGTAGAAAAACTAATTAGTGTCCATTGTTCTCACCAGGCTAGTCCAGACAGGCCATCTAACAGGGGAGGTTCTCTGGAAGGACAGCTCATCTTCACTCCCCTGTCCAACCCCCCTAGTCCAGCACTGACCAATGGTTAAGTAGAATAGACCCAGGGGTTTGCCTAGGGACGGGAAAGACTGTGGAAATTAGACCTGGGATATAAGGAACAACTCCAAGGGGGAGGGGTGTTTATGCTGGGATTTCATTCATGAAGGTGCATCTAGTTGTGAATTATCGTTTTCTAACTAGTCTCTATATATGCAGCCGAGAGGGATCCATAGGTCGTGAAGTCTGGAAAGCAGGTGACTATCTCCTTAAGTTATTGGGGTAAGGGACAGATAATGTGGTAAACCTGCCTGCCATTTATTTACTGTGTGTACATAAGATTCTAGTGTTGTTTGTATGACAATAAATATACTGTTGTATGTTTATAACTGCCTTTTGCCTGAGTGACCATACGAATCCTAGAAGGTGCTGTGTAGACTTCCCTGGCATAGGAAGGCACCCGTGCGTGGCCAGCCAGCGTGAAGTGGGTAGCATTGGGCCAGATACACCCGGTATCTTCAGTCATCATCTTCAGCTTCATCCTCACCCTCATCAGTGTGTACTCATCACAGACTATCAATTCATCACCGCTTGAATCCGTCATTAGAGAACAGTCAGTGCTTGGATGTCTTTGATGGTGAAGGTCTTCCTCGTGGAAGATGTAGTTCATTTTTATAAACATCATTTTCTCCACATTTTTTGGCTGTTACCTTCTATGGCGATCAATGACTAGGTTCCCGGCTGTGCTGAATAGTCATTCAGAGTACACACTGGAGGGTGGGCAGCTTAGGTATTGCAAAGCAAGTTTGTACATGGGTTTCCAAATGGCCTGCTTTTCTTCCCAGTAAGGAAAGGGACTGTCTGACATTTCCATATCAATTACCTCTTGAAAATAATCCTCCACCATCCTTTGCATCTTAATACTTATATTGGATGGAGTTATGGGCAAGGTCACACATTTTTCTGAAAAATCCTTCAAACCAGCCCAGATGTTAAACTGTTCTAGTTTGCCCCCTGCGTCTTCCCTGCTTCTTTTTGGAAAATTTTATTTTTTTACGAGCAGCAGCTGCTTGAGAAACTGAAGGAGGACACGTCGTCAAGCCAAGGCCCAGTTCAGCGGACAACTTGCTGAGCAATAGCTCCTTGCAAAGGTTCACATCTCGCACGTTTTTAAGAATGTGGGTCTTAAACCTTGGATCAAGCACAGTGGCCAGAACGTAGTGATCCGAGTTCAAGATCTTAATAACTCGAGGATCATTGTGAAGCGAAATAAGTACTTGATCTACAAGGACAACATACTTTGCGGAATTGCTTGCTTTCATCTCCTCTTTCAGTTTCTCAAGCTGCTTTTCCAATAGTCTAATTAAAGGAATGAATTGGCTCAAGCTAGCAGAATCTGCACTCACTTCACATGTCACAACTTCAAATGGTTTTAGCACCTTGCACAGCACTGAAAGGATTTCCCACTGTGCAAGAGTGAAATACATCCCCCTCCTTTCCCAATGTCATGACTTGTGCAATACGCTTGGATGGCTTTGCGCTGCTCCTCCATCCTCTGCAGCATGTACATGGTGGAATTCCACCTAGTTACCACCTCCTGCTTAAGTTGGTGGCAGGGCAAGTTAAACTGCTCTTGGAGCTGCTGCAATCTCCTACATGCTGTGGCAGAATGCTTGAAATGCCCTGACATTTTACGGGCCAAAGAAAGCATCTCCTGCACTTCATGGTTATTTCTTAGGAATCTCTGCACCACCAAGTTGATGGTGTGAGCAAAACAGGGAATGTGATGGAATTCACCCAGCTGTAATGCTCGCACTATTTGGTTGGCGTTATCAGAAATGACATATCCTGGGGAGAGTCTAAGTGGTATAAGCCATGTATCAATCACATCTTAGTTTGCGTAACAAATTGTCAGCCGTATGCCTGTTAGTGAAGCCGGTGATACAAAGAGTGGCCTGCCTGTGACAAATGTTACGTAGTGGTGTACATGCTGCTGCTGTTCTTGCTGGTGAAGGTGAATGACCAACCCAGTGGGCTGTCACAGTCATATAGTCTTTGGTTTGACCACTTCCACTTGTCCACATATCTGTGGTTAAGTGGACAGTGGGCAGAATGGCATTTTTCAGCGCAATCTCTACATTTGTGTACACTTTTTGGTATAGTTGTGGAATAGCTTTACGGAAAAAATGGTATCGCGATGGAATTCTGTAACGCGGACACAAAACCTCAATTAACTGAAAAACCAGCTGCGTTTATTGTGGATATTGGACGCAGATCTAACACTAACATGGTAGCTATGGCGTCTGTGATTCGCTCGGCGACTGGGTGACTGCTGTCATATTTGCTTCCCCTAGCAAATGGTTGTTTCACAGTTAATTGTTGAAATGTAGGACTGCTCTTTTTCTTGGCCTTCCTCTGGGCTGACGATTCACCCCCAGAAACAGCAGCAGCAGCAGCAGTGGGACTAACGCTTTCTTCAGAGGAATCAATTATAGTGCAGGAGTCATCCAGCCTTACTAAGTGAGATGCAGAGCTAACTCCGAGCGCTACTAAGGATATTGATGAGGATGGTGTTGTGGGTGTATTTTGTAGCCGTCGGGATGTAGATGACCGAAGGGTCCTAGCTGATGATGGAGTGCTTGTAATTTTTTGGGAAGAACTTTCAGCTTTTCCCAACACTTTGCCATGAACTATCGTCAAATGGCGTAACATAGACGAGGTTCCAAGATGGTTAAGGTACCTTCCACGACTGACTGTGGCTTGACATACACTACAAATGGCTATACAACTGTTGTCTGGATTTGGGTAGAAATAATTCCACACATCAGAAGTGGATTATTTTGTTTTATGCCCAGGCATGACAATGGCCTTTTTCTTGTCACGTGCCAGAACTGCTGCCACTGGTGCAGGACTTACACAAACAACCTCATCCTCATCAACATCCTCATTAGCTCCCTCATCGCCTACACAAATCTTCCCCTCATCCTCTTCTAAAGTAGCAGCCTCAATTTGTGTATCACCGGCTACACTTGGGCTGTTCAGGCACACATCAGCAGAACTACTTAAAGGGCCCTCATTTATGGGTACACAAACAGAATGCTCACGATTAGACATACCACTGGTGGATGGACTCCCCACAGGTGTCATTTCTGATTCAGAGCATACATTATCCTCTAATGCCTTACTGTTTTCTTGCAGCTCGGCTTTGACGCTTAACAGTAGTTGTGCACCACTTTTAGACTCCAAATTACTTGGTCTTGCTTGGTCACGAGTGACCGTACAAGAAGAAGGCTCAGTAACATTTTTTGATCTGCCACTAATAGAGAAAGGCGAAGGCCTCATTCTTTCTTTGCCACTGCGTGTGTAGAATGGCATGTTGGCAATTTTTTTTTTATCGGCACTTAACTTTTCCTCAGTGTAACTAACACGTTGCCAGCTGCCGTGACTTTGGGGTGTTTGCTGTATGAGGTCACACACGATTTCAGCCCGCAGTCTCTCTCACCTATCCCACAGGTTCTAGACCTACGGTATCGCCCCCTAACACAGCACTCTCGCACCCCCAAACACTTCAGGTTCTGCCACCACCTATTGGGTACGAGCAATAGGACCCCAATATATTGTCCCACACTGGCACACAGGCTTCTAGTTCCACAAACTAGCAAGACCCACACCAGCACACACAGGGTTAACTCTTCACACCTCCAGACTGTCACACAAATGTAAATACAAGCACACACAGCTTGTTAATCAAATGTATCAACAAATCACACACTGGCATTCCAAGGGTTAACCTGGACGAACAATCTCTTCTAAACAGTCTAATGAATCCGTTTTAAGGACGCAACTTTTTAAATTTTAGATTTAATATTCGAAAATACAGGGCATTCAGATATAAAGAAAAATAATGAATAAACAATTAATAATATATTGACATAACAAGCAAAAACAGTTTAAAATAAAAAGGATTACATTCAGATTTGCACTTACATGAATTGCATTCTGGCCAAGGGGAATTGTGCAAGGAAGATGGACAGCTTATCAATGTAACTTGATTTCCCCAAAAGTCTGACTATTTCCTTTCCATACACAGGTTTTTAAGCCAAATGGGATGGTCTTCACAGGGGCAGTGTTTAATGCTAATAGGGGGTAGGGATGTCCCCTGGGTGTCACTATACTTTACTCACAAATATTCCCAGAGTCTTGACCTATTTGTAATTCTTTACAGATATATCTCAGAGAAATAACACCCCCCTCAATAAACCGGTCATAATCTCCCGCACATTTAAATACCAAACATAATGGAATTATGATAATGTGAGATACCTCTTCCAAAGATATGTGACTATGGCTGTTCCCTGTGTAGTTGGTATCTATGTTTTAAAACCCTGGTGTGGTTTTTGTCCCTCAGTACGGAGTGCCAGAGGGATTTTCCAAAATATGAAAACTGAAGGCATTTCCTTTCAAGTTCATATTTCTATATACCTGCAGATTTTTATACAAGAGTCTCCAAGATTTGCACCTAGGCATATGGCTCTTCAATTTACACCCAGGGGTTAGGTTGTGTTTCCAACCCTGTTGAAAGGAAGTCAATTAGCTAGGGAAATACATGATCAAATACAATGGATGTGTAACAATTATGTAGCAATGTAAGCAATGAATATGGAGTACTTTCCTTACTCTAGATCAGCGCTGGCCGGCCGGTGGTGCCGAGTCTAATGAACCCCCTGGTGTTCACCAAGAACCGTCGCAGGGTGGGATGGGCTTTGCTGCAGAGGATCGCAGGTCGCGGTCCACTGGTCTGCCTCTAGAGGTAAGGATGTAGGAGGTAGCCCACGATAACACTGGAGCTGGAAGGTAGTATCAGGATAGCCGAGGTCTGGTACACTTGGAATGGAGATGAATACGTAGTCAGCAAGCCTGAGTCTGGTACACGTGGAGTGGAGATAATACGTAGTCAGCAAGCCTGGGTCTGGTACACGAGGAGTTAATGTCTGAAAAGCCTGCAAGGAACTGGTACACGGGAGACACACGAGAAGCACCTAGTCAGGGTACATAGGAAGTTGCTCTGACGCTGTCCAGGCGTCAAAGCAGGACTTTAGTAGTTTGCAGATTTGAATTCCCCGCCCCGACTGTCATGTGACAGCGCCGTCGCGACCCGGAAGAAGAGAGGATCGCGGCGCTGGAGCGAGGACAGGTGAGTTGTAACAGTACCCCCCTCCAAAAAAGGTGGACTCCGGACACCTATACCGGCTTGGTGGGGAATTTCTTATGAGAGGCTCGTAGAAATCGTGGAGCATGCACATCAGCAGCAGGAACCCATGAACGTTCTTCGGGACCGTATCCTTTCCAGTCCACTAGAAATTGCAGAACTCCTCTTGACCGACGGGAATCCAGAATTTGTTTGACCTCAAACTCAGACTGTTCTTGAATGACCACAGAAGGTGGAGGCCTCTCTTCAGTAGAGAATTGATTGTTAATTACAGGTTTAAGGAGAGACACATGGAAGACACTAGGAATACGTAATGACGAAGGAAGCTTTAACTTAAAAGCCACCGGATTGATAATCTTGGATATTTCAAAAGGGCTGATGAATCTAGGAGCCAATTTTTTGCTAGGAACCTTTAAATGGATGTTACGGGTGGAGCTACCCTTTTCTTCTTGTCATACACCTTCTTAGCGCGGATCGCGGACCTCCTCAGGCTGGTTTTCACTAGATCCCAGATGTCAGAAAACCTGCGAAAGAGAGAGTCTACCGCTGGTACCTCTGAGTGAGGCAGAGAAGAGAAGGCTGGTAGCCTGGGATGACAACTATACAAGATAAAGAAGGGGGAATTGGAGGCTGCTTCATGGAAAGGGTAGTTGTGAGCGAACTCTGCCCAAGGAAGGAGGTCAACCCAATTATCTTGATTGGCAGAGATGTAAAACCTTAGAAACGTCTCCAATTTTTAATTAGTCCTCTCAGTCAATCCGTTAGTCTGGGGATGATATGTAGATGAAAGATCCAGTTTGGTTCCTAATTTTTGGCAAAAGGCTCTCCAGAATCTAGATACAAATTGTGACCCACGATCAGATACTATGTGTGCAGGACAGCCATGAAGTCAAAATATCTCCTTAATAAAAAGATCCGCTAATACAGGAGACGAGGGGAGTTTCTTCAAGGGAACAAAATGTGCTACTTTGGAAAACCGGTCAGTGACGACCCAGATGACGGTATGTCCCTTAGAACTTGGAAGGTCCGTGATAAAATCCATTGAAATAGGAGACCATGGAATTTCGGGAACAGGTAAAGGCATGAGTGGACCGGTCGGTCTCTGTCTGGGAATCTTATGCTGGGCACATCTCGAACAGGCAGAGACAAAAGACTTAACATCCCTGCGTATGGTAGGCCACCAATATTTTCGGGAGACTAAATCCCAGGTCTTCTGCATCCCCGCATGTCCAGAAAAAAGAGAAGAGTGAGCCCAATGCAGTAATTTAACATGGAGGGGTGGGGTTACAAAGGTTCTCCCCGGAGGACAACTCTTCTCGGTCAATGGGGACAAGGCCAATATACAGATGGTATCCAAGATTGGTTTGTTTCTCTCTGAAGCTTCGGTATCGGTAGCATCCAATGAGCGAGAAAGGGCATCCGCTTTGACATTTTTTAAACCTGGGCTTGATATTGAAGCGTGAAAAGAAGATGGCCCATCTGGCTTGACAAGGGTTTAGACAATGTGCAGACCGTAGATAAAGTAAATTCTTATGATCGATGTATACCGTTACCGGAAACAGAGCACCCTCAAGTAAATGTCTCCACTCAGAGAGAGCCAATTTGATTGCCAAGAGCTCCTTATCACCGATTCCATAATTTTTCTCTGCAGGAAGAAACCGGCGAGAGAAGAATCCACAAGGATGATATTTGCCACCTGAATCTTTCTGGGATAGTACCGCACCGACCCCTATGGAGGATGCGTCCACCACTACAAAAAAGGGCCGTTGACAGTCTGGTTGAAAAAGAATGGGAGCTGTGGAGAATAAGGTATTGAGGTCCTTAAAGGCTTGCACTGCTTCAGAAGTCCAGATTTTAGAATTGGCAGATTTACAAGTGAGGGCTGTAATGGGAGCTACTAATGAAGAATAACTCTTAATAAACTGTCGATAATAATTAGAGAATCCTAGAAATCGCTGAGTAGCTTTAAAGCCTGATGGTTGTGGCCAATCCAGGATGGCTTTAAGCTTGGATGGGTCCATTTGAAGGCCAGTCTTGGATATAATATATCCTAGGAAGAGAAGACTCTCTTGTTCGAACACACATTTTTCAAGTTTGCAAAATAATTGATATCTCCGAAGCCTGCTTCATACTTCTCTTACATGTTTGCGATGAGATGCGAGATCTGGGGACAATATAAGGATGTCATCTAGGTAGATAACTACAAATTGCTAGAGTTAATCTTGGAAGATCTCATTCATAAAGTTTTGGAAAACAGCAGGAGCATTGCACAGCCCAAAGGGCATTACCAAGTATTCAAAGTGTCCATCCCGTGTATTAAAAGCTGTTTTCCATTCAGCCCTTTCCTTTATTCTAATTAGGTTGTATGCACCTCTTAGGTTCAACTTAGAAAAAATAAAGGGCCCCCTTTATTTGATCAAAGAGCTCAGAGATCAAGGGTAGGGGATATCTGTTACTGTGATAGAATTGATGGCACGTTAATCAATACAAGGGCGAAGGCCCCCATCCTTCTTCCTTACAAAGAAGAGGCCTACCCCTGCTGGAGATGATGATTTTCATATGAATGCTTTCTTCAGATTTTCTTGAATGTATTCAGATACTGCATTGGTCTCGGGAACAGACAAGGGAAAAATGCGTCCGCGGGGAATAGGTTTACCAGGTTGAAGATTAATAGCACAGTCCCAACTCCTATGAGGTGGAAGTTTAGTAGCTTTCTGTTCACAGAAGACATCTGAAAAAACTTTGGTAATGACTTGGCAATAGTTGGGGGTTGCCCAGTTGACCACTAATCTTGGAAAAAACAGGGGTTACCTTAGTCAAACAACTGCTGTGGCAAGCCGAACTCCAGGAAAGAATCTCACCGGAATGCCAGTCTATTCCAGGAGAGTGATGACGAAACCATGGCAGGCCTAGGATCAAGGAGTTAATGGCCTTAGGAATTACTAAAAAAGAGATGGTCTCAACATGTAGTACTCCAACTTTAAAAGTTAAAGGTATGGTTCTGAATAGAATATGTCCTCCAGAAATGGTACCTCCGTCAATGGCGGTCAGGGAGATGGGCCTCTCTAAGGGCTGGGTAGGAATACCTAATTGATAGATGGCTGTTGAAGAAATGAAATTGCTTGCTGCCCCGGAATCCAATAATGCAGAAACAGGGTGAACCTTGGAACCTACCACTACTTCACAGGGAATAATAAGACAATCTTTGCTGTTGAAAGAAGAGAGGATTTGAACAGACGGGCCTAACAAAACCTCCCTACTAAACGTTAGGTTCTGTCTTTTCCCGGTCGCTTAGGACAGGTACCCAAAAGATAACTCCCCTCGCCACAGTACAAGCACAACTGGTTCCTGAACCTTCTCTCTCTTCTCAGCTGAGAAGCGGGTTCTTCCAAGCTGCATGGGTTCTTCCAGAGGGTGAACAGGGGTCTGGAAACTAGGAGCAAGACGAAAGGGACCACGCCGGGATTGTTCTTTTTCTAAGGATCGCTCCTTGAAGCGAAGGTCAATTTTAATGCATAAGGAGATTAAGTCATCCAAAGAAGTAGGTAGTTCTTGGGAAATCAATTTGTCCTTAATTCGGTCTGTAAGACCTTGCCAAAAAGCAGCTGTTAAAGCTTCGTTATTCCACCGGAGCTCTGTGGCCATTGTTCTAAACTGCACAGCGTATTGACCTACAGAAAGGCTTCCTTGCCGGTGACGAAGAATACTGGTAGCTGCGTTAGCGATTCGACCTGGCTCATCAAAAACCTTTTTGAAGGTAGAAAGGAAATTGGAGTAATTATGTAATAAGGGATCATCTCTCTCCCAGAGTGGGGATGCCCAAGCTAGGGCCTGACCAGACAAAAGGGATATTATATATGCTACTTTTGCTTTTTCAGAAGGGAAGTTTCCAGGAAGAAGCTCAAATTGTATAGCACATTGGTTTAAAAATCCCCTACATAATTTAGGTTCCCCGTCAAACTTAGGTGGGTTAGGAATACGCAAAGATGAGGCTGCACCTGCAGGTGAAGGGGTGGCTGGAGGAGCCTGAACGGGAGCTGATGCCATGCCTGATGCCGCTAAAGTTGTCTGTAAGGTATCTATTCAGGCTGATAGTCCTTGTAAAAATTTTAGTAACTGATCCTGATTGAATTCCTGTTTTTCTACTCTTCCTAATGGGTGTTGGAGCAAATCCCTAGGGGAGTGGTCTCCTGAAGTATCCATATTTTTTGGTCAGAGCAAACTGTAACAATTATGCAGCAATGTAGGTAATAAATAGGGAGTACTTGCCTTACTCTAGATCAGCGCTGGCCGGCCAGTGGTGCGGAGTCTAACGAACCCCCTGGTATTCACCAAGAACTGCCGCAAGGCGGGATGGGCTTTGCTGCGGAGGATCACAGGTCGCGGTCCACTGGTCTGCCTCTAAAGGTAAGGATGCAGGAGGTAGCCCACGATAACACTGGAACTGGAAGGTAGTATCAGGATATCCGAGGTCTGGTACACTTGGAGTGGAGATGAATACATTGTCAGCAAGCCTGGGTCTGGTACACGTGGAGTGAAGATAATACGTAATCAGCAAGCCTGGGTCTGGTACACTTGGAGTGAAGATAATACGTAGTCAGCAAGCCTGGGTCTGGTACACGTGGAGTGGAGATAATACGTAGTCAGCAAGCCTGGGTCTGGTACACTTGGAGTGGAGATAATAGGCTGAGAAGTCTGCAAGGAACTGGTACACGGGAGACACACGAGAAGCACCTAGTCAGGGTACATAGGAAGTTGCTCTGACACTGCCCAGGCGTCAGAGCAGGACTTTAGTAGGGATTCAGGTTTGAATTCCCCGCCCCGACTGTCATGTGACAGCGCCGCCGCAACCCGGAAGAGAGAGAGGATTGTGGCGCTGGAGCGAGGACAGGTGAGTTGTAACAATGCAGTCTTGGACCTCCCAGATGCAAGCATCCTTGCTTATACCACTCAATTCATGTGCAGGACAGATTAGCAGCATTCTGCCCTGACTGTACATTCGGTCTAAAGACTTACAGCTCTGTGTAACATCAGTGCTACTGGTGCCTCCTCCTCGGAACTTAGACGTAGTTGAATATCAGTAGCATTTACTCAAGCAGCAATTATAATATACCAAACTCAGATCTAAACTCTGAATGGGCAAGAGACGAATGGTATCAAACTGGTTTTACCGTAAACAGACTCCTCTCTGTTCCCTATCCTTCCTCCTCTTCTCTGGGTAACCAACCAATCTTCGATCAGGACACCCGATATTCACTCTAAGAAAGCCTGAGTCACTTTTTAAACAAGCAAGTCCCAGGCATGTTCTCCTCACATGCCCTTAATATGGCAGATTGCTCGTACGTCACAAGAGTGTTGCAGTCACGTCTTAAGAGAAATTACACAATAAACTGGAAACCACTTTTTCTAATTGATTTTAGTTTTTTATTGTATATTTAAAGTCACAAAAATAGGCATTTCACCGATTTTTATTATTCATAGTTTTGTCTATTGTAAATTTGGCCAAACATTGTTAATTAGCCATCACGCATATTAGATTTTGTATAGTGTACTGGTTGCTCAATATCAAAATTAGCTCAGTAGTTAGAGAGGTTGAATTAATATAGAATATAAATCCATTCTTAAGGGAATTGGTTTTACAATAATTAAGAAATGTCTAAAGGGAACTAAAATGATAAAGGGGCAATTGGAATATAGATATCTCCTCTGTTTAGTAAATTATACTCTGGCTACAGCACACATGTCATAAGGATGTGGACTTAGTGTGAATGCATAGAGAGGATCTTCCCGTGGGCGAGGTTGGTCCCTTGGAATCTCAAACGAAAATTGCTGCAGGAGAGTTGTGAAGAACAGGAAAAGTTCCATTCTAGCTAGTTGCTCACCCACATCAACTCGTCGACCTGCAAGAGAACAAACCATATTAATAACATAAATAAAAAAAATATATGTCTTAAACTTAGTATGTTCAACTTTCTGGAATCCAGCATCACAGCGGAGGTTTCAAAATATCTTTATAAGCTAAATTACTGTGGTACAACCATGTTTTAAATCATTTTAGTTACCCTATCAGACCAGTTTAAGACTTTAGATTTTGGTCATTATGGTGGCTTAGTGGTTAGCATTTCTGTCTCGCAGCACTGGGGTCAAGATTTCGATTCCTGACCATGGTCCTCCAGGTTCCTCCCACATCCCAAAAACATACAAGTAGGTTAATTGGCTGCTATTAAATTGATCTTTTTCTGTGTGTGTGTGTGTGTGTATTAGGGAATTTAGACTGGAAATTCCAATGGGCAGGATCTAATGCGAGTTCTCTGTTCAGCGCTGCAGAATCAGTAGCCCTATATAAATAACTGCTGTTGATGATGATGATTATCTAGTGCCACATTCTGCCTCATTTAGACTTGGGACTAATTGTGCATCAGACAAAGCCATGTTGAGGGCAGGCAATTTAATATGCACAGGCAGAATTAAAGGTGGGAAGGAAGCAACTCCTAGCTCAACTCTAAATTGCAGTGTAACAATAAAGCTGTCCAGTATTTGTATGGTACACACAAAAGCAGGCAATATTTTCCATGGATGCCAAAACAAAAATTGCATTTGTACCCCTTGCATTGTAACACTGTGTCCAAATGCAAATTCGCAGCCTTTGAGGCTCAGAGTTAAGCATACGTTAATTTTTTGGGGACATACGCATTTCCATACTGCATATGTACGCAAAAATGCACATCATAGACTGGAGACAATTTACATCTGGAGAGGAGGGAGCTTAAGCGTGCAAGGGCTAGTTGAGAATAGTGAGGGCATTTTCCCATAAGTGTAATACTCCCCTGGAGATGAGACATAGTTAAACATTGACAAATCACAAGATACTGCTCTAAGGCGGCATATCTCCTGAAGTACTACAGGACTGGGGCAAAAATACTCCATGATGATAATGATGACCATCAGTAGCGCTATCTGCTTCTGATTGGCTGCTTGTATATTAACCCCTCCAGTGAACAGTAGTTATTATTATCATTTATTTAAAAGGCACCACAACAGATCCACAGGACCGTACATGGAATTTACAATAGTTTACAATACACAGATGGCAACGATCCATGACACATTAAATAACACATTATAAAAACTACAAAACACAAAAACTCAATAATAAAAAGACATCTATTAATTAAAAAATTACACACACATAACTTGGTAACGCAGATCAAGTTTTTTACAGGGCAGGGAGTGAGAGTATCAGTAATGTCCGACATGAAGTGGGTCTGGGCTCAAGAAAATAGGACTAGGGAAGTAGGCCTAAAAGTACAGAGGTTGGTGCAATAGTAGAAGGAGAACACAAGGAAAGAGGGCCCTGCTTGTGAGAGCTTACATCCTAAAGGGGAAGACACAAATAGGGTGGTACATGGTGGGACAGAGGTGGTGATAGCCAAGGCAAAAGAGCATAGAGGAGGGTTGATTGGTTTACATTAAGAAATGAGGTTTAACGGCATGCTTGAAGCCTTGGAGAGCAAATGCTACTCTGATAGAGCATGGAAGATCATTCCACAGGTAGGAAACAGCCTGGGTGAAATCCTTAAGGCATGATTTAGTAGAAGTAATCAGCGTGGTAGTGAAGCAGCAGTTGTTGGCATAACAGAGGGAATGCAAACGAGTGTGGGTAGAGATAAAGTTGGAGATGTAAAGGGGAGATTGGTTGAGAGAATTAGAGGTGAGGGTGAGGAATTTAAATTGAATTCTATGGGCGAATTCAATTCCCTCCGAAGTACTGCAGCGCTAAAACTATTACCGTTATCACGGTAGTTTTAGCCCGGCTTTCAGCTCGCAGCTCAGGGAGCTGCGAGCAAAATGCCGGAGTTACTTTTAACAGTAACGCACCCAATTGAATATGCCCCTATAGGTCACATGGAGCCTGTGTAGGGTCTGGCAAAGAAGAACACCACATAAAGCATGTCGGGAGAGGAAAAATAAGGAAAGCAGAGGGAATGAGGATAGACTAAAGGCCGGCGTTGAGAAGGACATAGAGGAGGAGGTTACAGTAAAGGTGAGAGATTATAAGGATTTGAATAACAGTTTTGGTAGCTTCCATGGTGAAAAAGGGACAGAACTTGGATATATTCTGGAGGTGGAAGGAGCAGGATTTGGAGAGGGACTGAATGTGAGGTCTGAAGGAGAGGGAGGAGTCAAGGCTGATCCCTGACTTGAGGGACAGAGAAGCCCTGGAGGAGGGAAGACGATTATTTCACTTCTAAAAATATTGAGTCATTAAGGAGAGCAAGGCAAAAAATGGAGTAAATCTGGTCCTGGACAAACCATGTTGTAACATGGTTTGTCCTGGACCAGATTTTTGCAAGGGGTGCAAATCAGTTTATTATTTTGCATGTAAGGAAAATACTGGCAGCTTTTTCATGTAGCACACAAATACTTGAGAGCTTTATTTTTACACGGAAATTTAAAGCTGATCTGGGACATGCCCTACCGAAACTATAAATCTCTCCCCACATTTTAAATGTTATTCCTTTTTTTGCTTTGCTCTCCTTTTTGACTCCGGCCCATTGAGTTTAACAAAGTCCTTAGACATCCAAGATGACCAAGAGATTTGGGAGTATAATTGGTTCTGGAGGCCATAGAGCTGATGAGGTTACCAAGGAAGGAGGTGTAGAGGGAGAAGAGCAGGAGACCAAGAACGGATCCTTGAGGAACTCTGACGGGTAAGTGAAGAAGGGGGAGGTGGAGATGGGTGTAGAAACTGAAAAGAGGTGGTTTGTAAGGTAAGAGTTAAACCAGGAAAAGACAGTGTTACAGAGGCCTAGACATTAGAGATTTTGCAAAAGGAGGGGGTGGTCAGCAGTATCAAATGCAGTAGAGAGGTTGTGAAGTATGTCCCTTAGATTTAGAGGAAAGAAGGTCGTTAATGACTTAGCGAGGGCAGTTTCAGTGGAGTGGAGGGAAGGACTTAATTCATTAGCGCCATGGCTATATTAGATCAAATTGCATCTGTCTATTCAGATTACTTATTTATCACTTTCATTTAGTTTACTGCGGGAAATGAAATTCCCTTTTAATTTTTAAGGCAGTAGACAGCTGTAGGGATGTTTTTTATTTACTTACAATATTATATATGGAAATTGGGACTTTTGCATTTATTGATAAAACTGTCAAAACACTATTCTCTCTTGTGTATATGGTACTTCATTCGATTATTACATTGTGTACAAACTTGTTGATTCAACTTGCACACTGTTAACCTGTACCAGTACACACTTGTTGGCGTTAAAATACACATTATGTCCATGACATACAACTGATGCAGACATACTGCGGTTTTGGAGATTATTGGAGATTATTACTTAACATACACATGTAAGTACACTATTTAAGCATCAGAATCTTCACACATATATTGGGAGCACAAAATGCAGCAACCATTAAATGAGACCTTTTATCTGGATTTACTCTAACTCCAATTGAGACCCTTTGTAAAACATGAGGGTAAACTTGTACAAATCAAGGGTATCAATATCTCCTAAAAAGTAAGCCATAATGAAAAAAATGCCTTTACATTTACATTGGTACGAAGTATACTCTTTCAACATCTGACTATTAGGTTGTGGTTTAAGGATAGTAGTATTTTTATAAATGACAATTCCACCCAATAACATTATATTGTGGTTATAATTAGAGGTAAGTTAGAGCTGCGGGACAAGACCAGCATTCTAAGAAAGGGGAAAGAGGGCGTCATGGGAGTCGTCACAGACTACTACAGCAACCTCAACTCGCTAAGACCATCGACACAGATGCGGCTATAATATTCCTGTCAGGTATCCCTAACACTAATGATCCTGCAGGTAAAGAGACCATGGACGCCCCCCTGACACTGGGGGAGCTGCACTCTGGCGTTAGATCCTTTAGGTCAGGTAGGACTCCGGGCAGTGATGGTTTCCCAACGGAGCTCTATGTAGCGCTGTGGGACCTCATTGGCCTATACCTGCTAGAGCTGTACTAGGAGAAGGTAGTGAAGGGCAGAATGCCTCCTACTCTAAGAGAGGGACTGATGACGATCCTGTACAAGAGCAAGGGGGAGAGATGTGACCTTAAAAATTGGCGGCCCATCTCTCCTGAACGTGGACTACAAGATCCTCGCCAAGGTACTAGCCAACAGGCTAAAGGTTGTCATTGGGCAGATTGTTCATCAGGATCAGACTTGTGGCATTCCTGGTCGCAGGATTGCAGACAGCCTTGCGTTACTGAGGGACACGGTCCACTAAATTAAAGATCGCCATGCACAAGTGGCTCTGATCAGTCTTGATCAGGAGAAGGCCTTTGATCATGTTTCTCATGATTTTAATGCTTAGGGTTTTGTGCAGGTTTGGCTTGGGTGATATGTTTTGTTCTTATGTTAACCTGATGTACCTTGATATTTACAGCTTGGTGTTGGTGAACGACTGGATGATTGACCCTTTTTCCCTAAAGTCTGGGGTCAGACAAGGCTGCCCTCTTTCGCCTCTTTTGTTTGTTGTATAGAGCTCTTTGCGATGTGCATCAGGAGGAATCCAGAGATAAGAGGCATCACCACACCGGGACCAAACCGACTAAAGGCCAAGTGTTCGCTCTACATGGACGATGTCACTGTCTTCTGCACTGACCAGTGTTCAGTGACAGCACTTGTCCAGACCTGAGAGAACTTCGGCCGAGCTTCAGGGGCAAAGGTCATCTGCAGGAAATCAGAGGCGATGCTCTTCGGGCAGTAGCACCTATCATCTCCCACTGCATTCCCCTTCACAATCAAGTTGGACTTCTTGGTATTTGGTTTGGTGGAGAGGGCACGGCCCTGAAGTGTTGGGAAGAGAGACTGGCAACAGGCAGAAAGTTGGCTTGTGAAACCTGACAGACCTTACCATCATAGGGAAAGCACTGGTATTGCGCAACAATATTCTTCCCGTTCTGCAGTACACAGCTCAAGCCCATCATGAGAACAGTCTTCCACTTCATCTGGGGCTCCAAAATAGACAGAGTGAAGCAGTCGGTTATGTACAAGGAACCACTCCAAGGTGGGAAAGGGATCCCAGATATCCCCACCATGGTGCGAGCCTTCTTCGTTTGTAACTGCATACGCAGAACTCTTATTGAAAACAACATTTGCTCTGCTAGGAAGTCCACGTCTTGCTTTTTCCTCTTGCCTCTTTGGTGGACCCTTGGTTGGGACAAGTGGGACAGCTCCTTCCCTTACAACTGGACTACACCTTCGTTTTACCTGGATGTTGGACAATTGGTGAGGGAGCACCATCTGGAGGGACTTAAACCAGACTTGTGGAAGCCAAAAACTGTCCACAAGCTCATCAGAGCAAAAGACATTATGGAGTCAGTGCCAGGGCTCCCTGTTGCTACAGCCAAACATGTGTGGGAGAATGTCGCCTCTAAGAGGCTGACTAATGGACATAAAGACATTGCATGGATGGCTATCCAGGGGGGTATTTGTCGCTATCAAATAACGATTGTCGAATCCCGATGTGTGGTTCCAAAGCACAAAGTAATTTAATAGCGTAAAAAAGTAGCAGAATATCAATGCGAAATAAAACAAGTACAGCCGTTACTTATCACAGGCGCTCTGGATCCAGTGAACAGTCATTCAGGTCTGGAGGCTGTGGTCAAAGAAGACTGGTCACTAGATCCAGAGGCCCTGCTTATATGCAGTCAGAAATACAGTAAAACAATGATGTGGCTTGCTTCTATTGGTCCAGGCATCAGGAAGGTCCAGTGTACTGCAGGTCATAGGCCAGTTCAAACCAAAATATCCAAAGGTGGGAGTCATCTCTCCAGGGGATGTGCTCCGATTTTACCGCCAAGAATCCAGTTTCAACTAGTCCATTTGCATTTTACAGTCTGTATCACTTTAAACACTTATTCCCTAACATCGCTAACTAGAGTATGCAATGTGCAATTCCTTTGGCGAATGAACCGGACAACTGCCGATGAAAAGGGGATTAAAATGATACTAAACATGACATAGTTCCTGCAACCTGAACCTTTGATTTCACTAACATGCATATAACTTATAATATTAAAGATAATTCATTACCAGTCTATGTTGCACCAACTCCTTCTTATACGCTTGTAGCTCCCTTCCCGTATACCTGAAAGTATCATCATATATCTGGGTGATATTGTCTATCAATTTAGCTAGATTTTGAATATACTTAAAATTTAAAGCTCCCCGAGGGGTCCTGATGAGATCTACAGCAACCATAACTTGAAAGCCAGAGGTTTCACTAATCAATTTTGTAGCTATGGGTTCTTCACCAGGAATGATATTTCTTTTGCCACGGTATTCATACTGTGTGTGTATGTATGGTGGGGATGTAGTCTTGTGAACCATTTCTTCATGAGTAATGGTCATGATTTCAGGAACCAGTTTACCTAAGAAACACAAACCCTTGGAACTCGGAGTTACCCAGGAATAAGCTTTTCTCCCATAAACAAAGTACACGTCATCTGGGAGAACATAAGGAACAGTATGCCCATTGATAATATCACATAAAGTTTTGACAAAACTACCCCTGCCTAGTGTCTCCATTTGTTCGAGACACGTGTCAGCATGAGTAACATTCTTACAATTACCTACAGAGACTTTCCCAATAAATACTTTCTTATGTCTGTATACACATCCTAGTTTATAGAGTCCATCAACATTTCTGCCTATGGGTGACCTTGCAAGTCTCCCTGCAAAATGAGTTTCGCGAGCCATTGTCTGATCTGACAGGTCAGCTTCCCAATTCTCCAGTCGTTTCACACGTGAGATATTTAGACACAGTAAAGACCGGTCTAAGGAGTATTGACGAAGCTTCAGACTAGGGGACCTAGTGTTATTGTACTTTCCTTCTATGGACCTCCCTCCCCTTTATTTTGAGGACATCAGAGATATTTAGTGGGAACGGCACTAACCCTTTGTTATGCTGTCCCTGAGGCACATAAGAGCACATCCAGCACTCGGTTTGGTTTAGAACCTTACCCACTAAGGAGTGATAATCCTCCAGAGGATGCCCGCTCACATCCAGATTATCAGTGGACTGGCATCGCTGGATGCATTTCTCTTCAACTAGGGAGTCACAGTACTTACAAATACAATATTTATCAGACAATAGCCCCTCAAACTGTCTCCGAGTTCCATAGCTAGCAGACCTTTTCATAACCCCTGGACCAAACTTGATAATGGGCTGCTCTAGGTATTCTAATAACTTTTCCTCGAAATCCATCTCATCAGTATCACTACCAGATCATGCCTCTGTCATCTGTTCTTATTCACAAAAATAGGGTGTCCTATAAAAGATGAAAACAAGAAAAATCCTGGAACAGAAGAAAAAAAAAAATCGCCACTCCATCGCTGGAAAGATAGTTTGGGCAACATCCTTGGCTGATGTGTCTTGACTGCAGGCTTTAAGTCTCCCGGAACAGGTTTACGAGTGACAGATCGGTGTCGTCCGTCTCAGCTTTATCTCACACTTTCTCCAGGTTACCGCAGTGGGTGTAATGGACCCAAGTGTCTCTTTCTGCAACCTTCTGTGACTGGTCAGCAGCACTTGGTACGGGCCTTCCCAACGGTCTGTTACACAACCTGAGCGTAAGAAATTGCGGATCATAACATAGTCTCCAGGTTCAACATCATGACAGTTCGTCTCTGGCATACCAGGTGACAGCATTTTTAGTTTTTGTTGTTGTTGTTTTAGCTGTCTACTCATTTTTATGAGATATTGCACAGTCACTTCATTATTACACTTCAAGTCATCTTGTGGACTCACGATCAAATGAGGTTGTCGGCCGAACAGTATTTCAAAGGTGATCAGATTAAGAGGAGGTCTGGGAGTTGGTCGGATGCTATGGAGGACTAGTGGCAAAGCTTCAGGCCACACCAACCAAGTTTCAGCCATTATCTTACCAAGCTTGTTCTTAACAGTACCATTTACTCTTTCCACCTTACCACTGGCTTGTTGTCGGTAAGGGGTGTGAAGTCTGCTACTGATTCCCATGAGCTTACACATGTTCTGGAAGATATCACCAGTAAAGTGGGTACCCCTATCAGTTCCTATGATTCTAGGGATACTGTATCTACACACAAACTCCTGAACAACTTTCTTTGCAGTGAACACAGCAGTATTAGTGACTGCCAGATATGCTTCTACCCAACTGGAAAACACATCAATACATACTAACACATATTTGAAATTCCTGCAAGGTGGTATTTGGATATAGTCAATTTGTATTACCTGAAAAGGTCTTTCTGTAGGAGGGATATGGGATGGCTCAGTTGGTATAGCTTTCCCGACGTTTTTCCTCAAACAAGTAAGACATGACATTGCCTTCTTACCGGCCTGAGAAAAAAAAACAAGTGCACACCAGTATGCTCTCACTAGTTGCACATGCCTTCCTTACGCAGATGAGTCAGACCATGTGCTGCCTCAGACAGACTTGTGTAGTATGCTCTGGGAGCCACAGGCCTACCTTGTCCATCTCTCCAAATTCCTGAGGACTCTTGGCCACATCCCTTTGCCTTCTAGACCACCTTTTCCTGTAGAGAACACAAATCTTGCATTTAAATTAATCTCTGCGTGTCTAATGTCTGAAAAACCATCATAGTCTTGGTCGATACAGTTATAAGTTGCCCTGCTGCCCATTTAGCAGCTTCGTCCGCCCTGTTGTGGCCAAATGATACCGGGTCTTCTTCAGAAGTGTGGGCCTTACATTTTATGACGGCTACTGTCTTGGGTAACTGTATCGCTGTCAAAAGTCCTTTTATGTGTTGTGAGTGTGCCACTGGCATGCCTGCTGCTGTCGTAAAGTTTCTAAGACGCCAAAGGGCCCCTATATTGTGCACTACCTCAAAGATGTACCTAGAGTCAGTATATATATTAGCTGACTTACTCTTTGCTAATTCACACACTCTCCTTAATGCTACTAGTTCGGCCACTTGGGCTGAGTGAGGTGGGCCAAGGGGTCCAGCTTTTACAACATCCTGATCATCTACAACAGCATAACCAGTACATAGTTTTCCCGTCTCTGTCTGTCTATGACAACTTCCGTCTGTATAAATCGTAAAATCTACATTTTCTAAGGGGGTGTCACATATGTCGGGCCTTGCAGTAAAAGTCTGGTTCAGATATTCCATACAATCATGCGTATCAGTATTCTTGCAAAACTCATCACCAACCAGGGTCTCCTCACCTCCCAGCCTTTGTGCCTCTCAAGGCACACATGGAAGTTATGTAGCTGGATTTAAAGTGCTACATCGTTTGATGGTGATGTTTGAGGGTGCCATCAGGGCTAGTTCCCATTTCTGAACCTAGCTGAAGAGACATGTCTGGTTTGAGCTGAATTCAACAGAGCCGATACTGCATGAGGTGTATAGACAGTTGAATCATGTCCTAATACTACGTCCTTGCTCTTACTTACCAGAAGAGCAGTTGCTGCTACACTTCTTAGACATGTTGGGAGTGATCTTGCCACAGTGTCCAATTATGCACTGTAGTATGCTACCGGTCTGTTAGCATCACCATGTTTCTGTGTGAGGACACCTGCTGCACAACCATCAGCTTCCGTACAGTATAGCTCAAAGGGCTTTTCGTAATCAGGTATTCCCAATGCAGGTGCTCTAGTTAGACTATCTTTAAGGTTAAAGAACGCTTGCTCTGATTCCTCTGTGTGTACGACACATTCTGGTTTTGAGGAAGAGACTAGCTCCTGCAATGGTAATGCCAGAATAGAAAAACCTGGGATCCAGGATCAACAGTATCCACACATCCCCAAGAAGGTACGGATTTGCTTCTGGTACTGTGACAGAGTCATTTGTTGTATTGCCTAAATCCTGTCAATTGTCAAGTGTCTTAGCCTCTGGGTGAAACAGTGTCCTACGTATTTAACCTTATTCTGACATGGCTGTAACTTGTCCTTTGCCACCTTGTGCCCTGTTTGCGAGAGATGAAGTAACATCAATTTAGTATCATGTAAACATGACATAAAGGAATCAGAGCACAACAACAAATCGTCCACATATTGAAACAGAACAGACCCATTGCTTGGTTGAAAGGATTGTAAACAGTCATGTAAGGCCTGGGAGAAAATACTGGGGCTGTCAATGAACCCCTGGGGAAGTCTAGTCCATGTGTATTGCACTTCCCTTTAGGAGAAAGCAAAAAGGTATTGGCAGTCAGGGTGAAGAGGGACTGAGAAGAAGGCAGAGCAGAGGTCAATGACAGTAAAGTGACAGTGGAATCTGCATGAGGATGACAGCTGGATTGGGCACTACGGGGAATTGGCTCTCAACAACTTTATTAATTCCCCTTAAGTCCTGGACTAATCTATAGCCCCTCCCCCCCCACTCTTCACAGGAAAAATGGGACTTTTTGCTGTGCTGGATGTACGAATTAAAATACCCTGTTGCAACAGCCTCTCAATAACAGGATACACCCTTAATTCCACCTCCGGTTTTAATGGATACTGTGGGATTTTTGGAGCTATCCTACCATTTTTTAGATTTACCATCACAGGAGCTACATTTGCCATCAAGCCAGTGTCCTGTCCATCTTTCGTCCATAGGTAACCCGGTATTTCCAGCAACATCCCCTTTGCCTGAGATGAACTTTGTTCTATAACGGTAGAGTGTAACATTAACCTTTGTGGGGTGTCCACTATATCCTGTACCTCGTGCGCGACCTTCTCTGGTATATCTAGGAATACACCATCAGGGGTACAGTATATGACACATTTGCATAACAAGTTAGTAGGAGCTGCTGCATCCAAGAGAAATGAATGCTTGGTATGCAGAGGCCCGATAGTAACTTCTGTGGGTTTAGTTAAAGTGTAATGTACCACTCTCCCCGTTACCCCCATAGCTGGAATAGTTCTGCTAGTTACCTGTAGATTAAGTAGAAGCTTGTAGAAGCTTGTTTCCTACCAGCTATGTCAAATATCATTGTAGGTTCTTCCCTCAGACTCTCAGTTAACCTCACTGGCTGTAGACTACAGGTGTGACCTGACCCCTATCGCTGACTATCGCTTTCCCACACAGCATTTGCTGCAATAACATGCGCGGGTATCTGTTAGTTCTCTAGCCTATGAGTGTTTCTCCTTTGTGGATATCTATGTAATCTCCCTCTAGGTGTCTCCCATCTTCTTTCTGGACAAACTCTCCTTATGTGTCCCTCTTTACGACAGTAAAAAAACACACCATTACCCTATTGCCTGTGTTGTGTGCGTGGTATGTTTGTGGTTGTGTGTGCCATCCCTCTAAAGCCTGAATACTTACCGTCATCAACATATCTTTTCTTCTTTCTAAAAATGTTCTTATCATGTTCCACGGCAATCTCTCTAAGAGTATCTACAGTGATGCCCCTCCAACTAGGTGTTGAGGTCTGTACTCTAGTCTTTAGATTTTCCCTAAGACCAACCACTAGTACCGTCACAGCCACTTCCCTATGATGTGGATTCTCCCTTATATCGGTTATCCCAGTAAGCTGAGTCATTGCTGCAAGAGCTCTAGAGAAATAATCAACAGCCGTTTCACTCTCTTTTTGCTTAATGGTGAAAATCTTGCTCCAATTTACTACTACTGGAAAATAGATGGCCAAATGTGAGACAATTTGCTGAATATTCTCTTAATTATCCTCATCTGTCAAGGTGTTGTCTTCCTCCAACAAATAATCTTTAATAAAAAAAATTTATGTTAGTATTGGGAGGAAGGCATGCCCTCAACACCACACGCCAATCCTTATTGGTTGGTTCGTGAGCGTTTCCTAAGTCTTTGACAAACTTCTGACATTTAGCCAACTCTTTTCTAGGATCTGGGAACTCAGTCATAATGGAACGTAGTTCTGATGTAGTCCAGGGACAGTGCATTGAAACATTTCTTAAAGGAACTATACCATCCTTGTCCGCTTTCCTGTTAGGAACTGCTATTGTGCGGACAGGATAAGTACCAACCGGTTCACTACATGCAGAATTGGTCACAGGAATTGCTGCTTCGGTACCATGGATGTTCTCCCTCCTTGTAGTTACCCCACTACTCTCACCTATATCAGCCGCTGGCCCTGCTGGTGGGACCGCTCCCTTTTCATACTTTCTTTGTACTTCTAACATGTTAATAGCATGGGCAATGGCTGAGATCACGGTGGGTGCATCCTCTTCCTCAGAAACACTTGCTTTAAATTGATTTAAAAACAGGATATAACTTAACAATTTCTTTTTTATAATTTTTAGTAACGGCTGTACTTACGCCCCCTACCACATAGGGCGGGGGGGGGCGTGCTTGCTCATAGTTCACCATGCTTCTCAACTGCTACTTCCCCTGTGCGCACACTTTTCGCCACGCATACTTCCGCTGTGCACTCGCTGCTCTGCCATGTGTTCAATCATTATGTTTAGTTCTCACTTTTGTTAATTTAATCAACCACACCTTATCTTTAACATTATTTAGTACCTCTGATTTGAAACTACCTAACGTTCGGAAAGGCCTAAACAATTTTTGGTTATCTTGACCCACTTGTCGCAACACGCTGTTGCGTATGCACCATACTTCTTAAACATAAGGAACCTCGCTGAACCAATCGGTCCTTTCTTAGGCAGCACAACATCAACCATCTCTAGCGTTTGCTTCGCACCCATTGTGAAAACAACCTATTTCTTAACGCTACGCAAAAAGGGCCTCTTTAACTGTTCTCTTTTCAAACAGAGCCTACTAGAGATTAGAACCGTGGATGATTTAATCAGGCTACGCCACCCATCTCCTAACACAGAAATATCACTATGAACAACAGGAATATCAGCTCCTCAAAACCCTGTTTCTCCACAAAATCTGTAGAGTATATTACATAACTGTTAGCTTTGGAGTTTACCCGCCTTGCCAGCGTAATTCCTTCCGCAACTCCACCCAAGTCCAATCATGGTTGCACAATAAACCGTGCGGTCCAATCGCACCACTTAGCGATACTAGCTATTGCTAAACTTTGCGATTACTATTGGGGAGTACGTTTCTTTATAAAGACCCTCGTTTAAAGGGTTGAAACGCGTTGGCTAAGTGGAGATTACCGGAAGATCATCCCAGGTGACATATGGCGTGATTGTTTGTGTTTAACATCATACAAAGATCTTACTATGTGCACGTTTGTCACAGGCACTAGGAGTCTTTGCCCAGGATATCACCAGATTATGTTCTTACCAGAGTAATATAGCTGGTACTATGGTCCTCTGGTAGCAGGGTGACAACGGAACAGGAGAATCAGCAGATGGTGAGAGAATGCTCAAGGAAAGTCTATGACTAGCAGCAACTGGTAATGACTTAGATGTATGAACACGAGGAACCAGATGGACAAGTAAACGTGAGGAGAGTCAGTGGTCTGCGTACAGCAAGTTGTACCACTGCTATAGTAAGGAGGAATGTCCAGGAGTAGAGAGGAGGTAGTGAAAGTCAGTGGTCTGCGTATAGCAAGTTGTACCACTGTCTATAGTGAAGGAATGGGTTCCAGGTGCAAGTAGGTAACGGGGAAGTCAGTGGTCTGCATACAGCAAGTTGTTACCACTGCTTATGTGAGAGGATACTTGAAACTAGTGCCAATGGGAAACAGGAGTCAGTGGTCTGCGTTCAGCAAGTTGTACCACTGCTATATATATGTGAGGGGGGGGGGGCACACGGAACTTGATCCCACGATGATAACCACAATACAATAATAACTGACAAGCGCTGCTTGAAGTATACAAAGTCACTATAGAGATCCAGGTAATAGGAAACAAAGTCAATAGTGGCAATAGCTTCAGTAGATGGAAGACTCCGGAGATGAACACAACACAGTCCAGACGGATATGCAATACAATAGCAAAGTCAATGGAAAGTATGCATATCGCGGTTCAGGAGCGCAGGCTGTCAAGGAGAAGTGCAGGGATACCTGAACGGCTGAACACCGGCAGGAGGAGAGACCACTGGAGGATGGAAGCGGTAATCAGGTTGGTGCAGCGCACGAAAGGTAACCGGTAATCAAAGGAGCAATACTCAGGAAGCAGTAGTAAGTAAAACTGGAAACATGATGAACACGGGAGAGTTGAGGCTGTCTGGTATCCGGCAGTAGTAGCGGAGGCAGCGGAGGGGAGACACGCTGAACACAGGAGAGTAGAGACAGTCTGGAATCCGGCAGCAGTAGCAGATAGGAATCAGTGGAGAGCTGACACGCTGAACACAGGAGAGTTGAGGCGGTCTGGAATCCGGCAGCAGTAGCAGATAGGAATCAGCTGAGTGCAGACACGATGAACACAGGAGAGTTGAGACGGTCTGAGATCCGACAGCAGTAGTAGATAAGAATAAGCTAAGTGCAGACACAATGAACACAGGAGAGTTGAAGTGGTCTGAAAACCACAATCGTAGAAGACAGGAACACCTTCAGAGGCTCATGGGGAATGAGACTCCAAGATCAGGCAACTAGGTAATGATCACAGGTGGTTTAAATAGGGAGGGTTGCCTGATCATCCAATTAACTAAAAGCAATAGGTACTGAAGGTTTCATAAGAGCTGCACATGCGCAGACCCTCAGGATGGCGGACGGCCACGGTTCCTGAACACAGGAGAAATGGCACTACAGTCCGGTGAGTGACAACGTTAAAGATGTATCTCTGGTACGAGTTTTATTTGTAAGCAGAGCTCCATGTGGGAGAATAGTGCTGTTTTATCTTTTGTTGCAATACATTTTTAAATGTAATACACAAGGATTTCTTCCTTGATTTTATTTCACTGCATGTGCTGAGATGAACATTCAGGATGTCTGATACCTAAGGGAAGGAGACTTACAGGATGTAAAGATCGTGATAAGCCGCATGATACACTGCTTTTCTGTAAGCTTACACCCGAAAGGGGTTATATTTCCCTGAAGGAACATCACTGTTGTGGATCCCTGTTTAGACATCAGTTTCACTATCTATATTTATAGTGATGGTGGAATATTTTTCCCTGTGATGTTAACAAATTACACTATATTGTGTTGTATGTTTTTTATGACATGTGAACAATATTGAAGATTGAATACACTGAATAAGAAAGCCCACTATTGTACAAGGGGCCATTCAAGAGAACCTTTTGAGTTGGAAAAGAGAGCGAAAGTGTATGTAACAATTTGTTTGTTTTGTATACTGTTATATGTGAATACCTGTGGAGTTCACAGTTACATATCCAGCTGCATATCTGAGTGTAGCGCCCAGTAGATTCTATATCCTGTAACTACACAATTAATGTGTACTAATTACAAATGTGTGTGTTCGTGTGAATGTGAGTAAAAGTGTAAAACCTGTTATTGCCACGTGTTGCGGCTGGATACGCCCTTCCACGCTGTAGCATACTCTACACACAATTTCAGACAAAGACAACCAAGTTTGCTCGATATTAATTGAAATGACTTTATCCAATTTGCTGACTTCGACAGGGGGACTGCCTCTCAGGACATTCATGCACTTCCGGAACCTGTGCAGATATGTTCATTGCCCCTTTTGTATCACCAGAAGGGAAAAAGTACAGCATATGTTTTGGGACTGCCCCACTGAACAGGCACTGTTGGATGCCTTGGGATATGACTTAAGGACAGTGTGCCAAGGACTTGCCTTTTATACCACTCCATATTTAATGGATTATTTCCTGGGACCCACACCATTGGGGCAATCCAGGAGGCCTGGCACATTATGAACTGTTTTAAGGACACTATGTGGCTTGCCAGAAATCGCCTCATTTTGAAGCGGGAGAAGATGACCATCCAAGACTGTCGCAGGCTGATCCACAGCCTGCTAAAAAACTATAACTCCCTTGACAGTCCTGAGGAAGAGGAAGAAGATTGATTGCTGTCTCCCTCTTCTCCTTCTCCCCCTATGTGTGTTTATAATCATTAAAACCTTTGGCTTGTGCGTCACCTCCCGAACCCCCTCCAACCCATTCCCCTATCACAGTTTGAAGTGTTATTGAATGTCATGCCTTATTTATGCACTCTTCCCATATTTGTGTCTGTCTCAATAAAGCTTTGGGCTTGTGACTTCCCCACGCTTTCCCTCTCACCTACCGTTCCCTCACATCCATTCTTTTTTTTAAAAGTTATATTGTTTAAGTTTGTATGGTTAGTGCAGTACTCCATGTATAGTGTAGGATGTCATATCTTGTACTTTATGCCTTGTATTGTACTAAAATGTATGAATGATTATGTTTTATGGTGTACTGCGTACACTTGAATGTCATGTATAGTGTGTTTTTTGTACCTTTATACAAATAAAGTTACTTTTTCAATAAAAAAATTAGAGGTAAGTTAAACAACAAAATCTCTCTTACCTCTGCATCCCCTATCCTCCAATATGGCAGTTTCCACAATGCCTCAAATGGTTCCAAGAAGATTACTCGCGGTGCCATAGTCATGTAAATAGGAAGTTCACTGGGAAGGGGCTTGACAACCCTCCCTGATTTATGATAAGCTCCTCAATAAAGCAAGTTTTTATAAATTTACCTGCAGAAAATGGCATGAAAGCTTTACAAACTTGCCATTCTCATCAAGGAAATGGTTTGGATTAAACTGCATAGGTTTTTCCCAAGCTTGCTTATCCTTCAGCACAGATGACAGGTTGGTGATGATGGTGGTCCCCTTTGAAAATAATATTAAAACATATAAATTATATAAAATAATTCTACATGACCAGGTGCGCACTTCAGGTATATTCTAGTTAGAGATGGTCACTGACCCCCGTGTTTTGGTTTTGGATTCGGTTTTGGATCTGGATTACTGTCGTGTTTTGGTTTTGGTTTTGCAAAACCGCCATTGCGTGTTTTGGTTTTGGTTTTGTTTGGTTTTGTTTTGCAATTTGTTTAAAAAAATTACATTTATTGGTGCTAAAATAACATAATTTAGGTATTATTTTGTAGCTACATTATTATTAACCTCAGTAACACTAATTTCCAGTCATTTTTTATTCAATTTTCACCACCTTCTATGTCACAATATGATTTTCATACACTTGAAAAGAAAAATTGCTGCAGTTCTTGCCAGTGATAACAAAAAAGCCATTGTCATGCCTGGGCATAAGATCAAAAATCCACCTCTTAAGTGTGGAATTATTTTTACACAGATCCTGGCAAGAGTTGTCTATCCATTTGTAGTGTTTTTAAAGCCACACTCAGTAGAGGTAGGGACCTTAACCATCTGGGATCCTCATCCATGTTTCGTCATTTTTCAGCGAGTTCTTGGAAAACTGTTGGGAAAATCAGAAACTTCGGTTAAGAAAAATAACAACAAGCAGTCCACCATAATCTACCTCCCTTCTCTCATCTACATCCCAGCACCTGCAATCTTCCCCCCCCCCAACACCTTCATAATCAATATCCCCTGACCCAACAATTGGCAGTTAAACAATCCTCTGCAAGAGGAAGCAAGAATGAAACCTGTCACCCAGTCTCAAAGGGGATCACAGACGCCCTGGTTACTATGCTAGTGTTAGATCTGCATCCAATGTCCACTATTAATACAGTTGGTTTAAGACATTTAATTGAGGTGCTCTGTCCCTGTTAGCAAATGTCATCACTATACCATTTTACTAGAAAAGCTAATTCTCTCCTGTACCGGAAAGTTCCTAAAAATTTAATTATTGGGCGACAAAATGGCATTCTACCCACTGTACACTTAACCACAGATATGTGTACAAGCGGAACTGGGCAAACTAAAGATTATATGACTGTGAAAGCCCACTGGGTTGGTCATTCGCCTTCCCCAGCATGGACATCAATCAGCATGTACCCAGGTACGTCACATTTTTGAGAAGTAGGCTACTCTGTGTATCAGCGGCTTCAGTAAGAGACATACAGCTGACAAACTGTTCCAAAAACTAAGGGATGTCATTGAAAGATGGCTAATCCTGCTTGGACTCTCCTGAGGATATGTCATTTCTGATTACGACCCCAATATTGGTCAAGCATTACAGCGGGGTTGAATTCCATCACATTTTCTATTTTGCGCACACTATCAACTTGGTGTTACAGAACTTTTTAAAAATGACATGCAGGAGATGCTGTTTGTGTCCAGAAACATTTATGGTCAATATCTGGTTTCTGCAACAGCATGTAGGAGAATGCAGCAGCTGCAAGAAGACTAGCATTTGAGGGGAATATACTTTAGTCCAGCGAAGTAGTTACCTGTGAAGAAAGTGCAGACATGGTTAGCTTAAGTCAAGTGATTGCCTTAATAATACATTTTGAAAAGGTGCTACAGAAAATTATAGTGTGCAATAAAACAAATTAAATGTGCTAACTATATTTTAACTGTAGATTAAATACTTAATTTTCTTTGCAAGGATCCCAGACTTATCAACATCTTGTTTGGACGTCTTCTCCTTCAGTTTCTATTTCAACTGCTTGTTGTAAAAAAAATTGCTTTCCCAATACACCCAGTGGTGATGCAGATGAGTCCGCTCAACATTTTGATATTTGCTGTGCTGTAAAAGAATTGCCCAAAAATTGTGACAGCTCTGCCCTAAAATCAACTAGTCATTCCCTTTGGAAGGCCATTATCGGCAATTACATCATACTACACAGACTTCTATGATGGTGGGATGAAATAGTATTGTTTGAGGAAGAGTATCACTAAACCCTGCCACCTCTCCTGTTTCGCAGTGAGCTATGGTACAATAAAATGTAACTGCAGATTTAGACCAAGACTGTCAACCCTATTATTTCTATTTCAGCAATTACAATTAGCAATGGAGCAATGGAGCTCTTCTCTTTGGGTGTTACCTATATAACGCAGCACAATTTGCCTGCAAATTGAACAGACAAACCTGCTTGTCTTCCTCTTCATCAATGACTCTTAGCAATTGAGCACTCATCTTTGGGTGTATATTGCACACAAACATTATTAGTGAAAATTAGGAAAAATACAGTTTAATCCCTGATAGGCCCTCCACCATCCTTTGCATGTTAATAGTAGGATTGGTTGGAGTTATGGTCAAGGTCACACATTTTTTTGACAAATCCTTCAAACCAGCCCAGATGTTAAACTGTTGTGGTCTGCCACCTGCGTCATCCCTGCTTGTGTTTGGAAAGTGCATATTGGTGCCAGAACCTCACGTGCCAGAACTTCTCCCACTGGTGCCACACTGCTGCAGGACTTACACAATCAACCGCATCCTCATTGTCAGATACCCAAATCTCCCCCACAACCTCTTCTAAATACAAAGTGTCATCCTCACTTGGTGTATCACCGGCTACACTCGGGCTGTTCAGGCACACATCAGCAGAACTGCTGAAAAGGCCCTTCTTTATGGGTGCACTAACAGAATGCTCACGATTAGACATCCCACTGTTGGATGGACTCTCCACAGGGATTGGTGTCATTTCTGATTCAGAGCAAAAATTTTCCTCGAATGCCTTACTGTAATCTTGCAGCTCGGCTTTGACGCGTAACAGTAGTTGTACACCACTTGTAGGCTCGGTAACATTTTTGGATGTGCCACTAATAGCCAAAGGTGAAGGCCTCATTCTCTCTTTGCCAATGCGTGTGTAGAATGGCATATTGGCAATTTTTTTTATATAGGCACTTAACTTTTGCTCAGTAACACTTCTTTTTCATTTCAACACAGTAATTTTTTGGGGGGATTTTGTATTTTGGACTGATTTCGAAACACTGTGTAGTTTGACATCGCCTTGCCCAGATGACGTACTGGGAACACTAACATCAGGACTGGTGACAGAACCTGGTTGCTCATATGTGGACTGCTTTGAATCCATTCTGAGCGCAAAGCACTTCTAGTGGTAAAAAATATTTGGTAAGATACTGCTGACAGATATGACTTTTGACAGCCAGAAATATTTATGCACAATTATGGGGGACACCCCAAAAGCACTGAGGAGTGCTAAAAATTATTTGGTAGACACTGCTGACAGATATGACTTTTGACAGCCAGAAATATTTATGCACAATTATGGGGGACACCCCAAAAGCACTGAGGAGTGCCAAATATTACAAAAATAAAATAAACCTTTATCCTCTCTTCTCTAGCGATTTTTGTTACAGCAATTGGAATAAGAATATTGTATTCTCTGTCCCTGCTCTAATCAGCCTGTGACTACACCCTGCTCTCTCCCTCTGTCAAATGGCGATGGATTGCTGTGGAGGCAGGTATTTATAATCTTGAAGTATCGCGAGAACCGAGCCTCGAGATCTGACAACGTCACGATGACGTTCGGCCTCGATTTGGATTCGGAGCGGGCGGGAAAGTACCAAGCTACTCAGCTCGGTACTCGGATACCCAAAGTCCGGGTGGGTTCGGTTCTCAGGGAACCGGACCCGCCCATCTCTAATAAAAAGTTTGCATCCTGGCTTTCACATATACGGTATCTAAAAGAAATGTGTTACTATTATCAATATTCACTGAATAGTAGACCAAATTTAACTCTCATTTACCTTTGGTATAAACTGTCCCTGTATTTCCATGTCTCTCTAGGTCATATGCGGCAAAGCCAAAGGGGTGATATCCCCAGTCCGCTGTATTTCATGGATCACAGCAATAGTATATGACATTTGCAACAAATCTCCCATTGTAGGTTTTCTCTCTCTTCCAATCACTTGATCAATTTCCTTGTGAACTTTGGCTAAATCAGAATGTTAATTTCTACATGAAAACAAAGCTAACAAACACTGTTCATGATTTCACTTGAATAACTAAATACCACTTAAGATACTAAGCAAATAGGAGTCAATGTAAGAAAGAAATGGATATTAAAATAGTTCCAGTTTGTGAAAAAAACAAACCATATTCTCAGCCCTGCAGATGTAGGCATAGTGTGTCCAAAGTGGTGGTATGGAAAATGTAAGTGAATGGAATTTGATAGATTTAAAATAAAGACAGTAGGATATGTGGCAATATGGAATATCAACGTTTACTAGCCCACTTCCACCACTGCATATATATTAGACTTAAAGGTAGCAAATACTGACTTCAAATAAACAACAGACACCTTGACCAACATTCCATTTTGAGCCAGTTACTTTGTTTGTTTTTTCTCTAAGAAGCACATGATCCTCCTAAGCTTTTATCTGGAGAAATCCAGTTCTTGTGGGACAGACCTATTTTCCTGTTGTGCATTTCCAACGAATATATTCTCTCTGGGCATCTGTACAGTACTCTCCTGAGCTTCTCTGTGGTGGAATCCAGTTCTCTTGTGACAGACCTCTCCAACATCTCCAAATGTTTCTCTGAGCATGCCTGCCAGTTGCATTTCACACCGAAACCTCACACTGGTTTCTCTACTGAGTCCCACCACTGAGCTTCAGATGGGTGTGACACACAATGTCATTCCTGTTGGGGCAGATCCCAAACTCCACAGCGTGATCAGGTTACAAACTGGAACCACCTAGTCTACAGCCATCACACATCTCCCTCCCTAGCTCACAACCTCTGGGGTGAGTGACCTTGGGATGAGGTCACTTATTCCAAAGTCCCTCTTCCATTTATTTGGTCAAGGTCTTCCCACTCCTTCAAGTCCATCCCAATTTTTCACCGATCTGGTAGTCTTATCTTCTATGTTTCTTTGTCTCTTTTCTGTTTGGACATCTGTAACTTATTTTGCACTACGACACTACTCCTTCAGTCTAGTTGGTACCTTTTCTCTTCCTAGATAATGTAATGCTTGCACCTGTAACGCCAGTGCTGGTGCTGCACGACATTTCCTATGTGCAGTTAACTGATGCTCATCTTTACTTACAATTCTTTTCGCGTTTGTAGCTTTTCCATGGTGATAAGGCTATCTTTCTTATGCCTGCGATAAGTGACTGCTGTGCCGTGTTTACTGGCATTTCACCAGCCCTTCACTCTTTTCTATTTAAGGCAGTGCTTTAAGTGTGCCATTATGGGACTGTATGTCATACCAGCACTTCTAAACTGGCACTGTTTTCACCAATCTGGAAATAATTTCCAGTTTTGCCCTGATGATCATTTTCTTTTTTTTTCTGAAGAAGGGAGGGGGGGGGGGGGGGTTTGTTTGCTGTGAGTCATGAGTGGGGAGTGATTGGATTGCCTGCAGGGAGATATTATGGAGGGAGAGGGGAGAAGATTGTCCAGTGTAATGTGTGAGAGAGACTGGAGAGAAGATGGTAAGGGAGATATGTGATGCAGAGTTAGCCCCAAAATGGAAGTAAATTACTCCTAAAAAAAAAAAAGAGACAAAAATAGAGTATTTCAGCCCATATGCGTCAACCTCTGCATCAGCAGCATGTGCACCTGGTTTACAACAGGTCATTATCAACAGCCAATATTTATAGTACATGCCAAAGATATGCCTTGTAACATCCAGATATCTATGTTTTCGCAGGTCTGCATTAACAACATTTGTATAAGCACGCCTTTACTGTACTTGGCCTATGATACAACGTCCCTTCCCTGTTCCGCCTCTCCGGGCGCAAGTGGGAGTAAATGCCAGAATAGCACAAGTCTGCTTCGGCACATATTCATGCACCCACTTTATGGGCATGCACACAGTGTTTTCTTGCAAAATACGCTACACAAACTGGCATACATCCCACTCTGCATCAGCCCCTTTGTCACCAAATTTTGGTCAGATTCCATACTGACCATTTTCTACTGCTTAGCTTTATATTCATACACAGAGTTAGTCTTCAACTATTTCCACTTCATCATCCTTGGAGCTAACCAAGACGTCCATTTAATCATGCAGTTGCTGGTAAAGTATTTTTAATCTAGCCTTAAACGCTAAAGCTTCCTTCTGAGAATGAGCCGAAGTCAGTGCTTCAGTTTCTTTCTCATGAACCTCTGCATATTTAGCAGAAATAGTTGTAAGTCGGATATTATACCACTAATCCAGGACTCTGGTAGGCGTCTGACCGTTGTAGCCCAAGGATCGGTACCATGGCTTTTGAACACTTCAATATCCATCCGATTCTCTGGTGGTAGAGGTACCGCTTATTACACAGAGCCTACAGATCATTTAACAATCATTACCAGGATAGAAGCGCCCGAGATCTCTCTTCATTTCTTTTTTTTTTTTTTTTTTAAACATATTTTATTAAGGAGATTTTTCAGTTTTCAAAACAGTGTAAAGTTTAAGTTACATTGATCAAACAACAAGTACCTTGCAGATGAAAAGAACAATGTGAACTTTGTCAATCAAAGTAAAAACATAGAAAGGGAAAGAAAAGAGAGAAAGCAGGGAACAGGGGCAGGGGAAGGAAAGAGGGAGAGGAAAGGAGGCAATGTTAGTGTGGTAAGAGGGAGAAGGGAAAGGGGCACCTGACTTGGCATCTAGATGTATTACGTGTATCTACCATATGTTGCACATCTTCTAACTCTATATCTAATAGTTTCCATTCTAATCAGGCCTTGGTTGTTCTGAACCATAGGAGGCGAGCCAAGGATCCCAAATCGCACGAAATTTATTGGGACGGTCATTGAGGATGCTTGTAATGTGTTCACAGCTATATGTCTGCCATGTTCTATTGATGATTTCAGGCAGCGATGGGGGTTCTGGATGTTTCCAATTTGCTGCTATTGCGCATTTAGCCGCATTAAGTATATGGCCTATGAGCGCCATAGTATATTTGTTAACATCCGGTATAGGCCTATGCAATAGTGAATATGAGGGGCAGGGGGGGAGTTTTACTGCGGTGACTCTATTAATTAAATTGTGAATTTTCCGCCAGAATTCCACAAGTCTCGGACAGGACCACCAAACATGTTGGAATGAGCCTTCCTGCCCACATAGTCTCCAGCATTGACCAGAGGAGTCAGGATATATGGCTTTCAAGCGGGTTGGGACCAAATACCATCTATATAAGAGCTTATATGAGTTCTCCTTGGTACGGACACAGATAGAGCTCTTAGCGACTCGTGACCTAATCTTAGCCCATTCCTCTATCTCTAGCTCGACGCCAAGGTCTTCTTCCCATTTCAGCTCGTAACGATCTTTGGCAGGTTGACGAAATGCCACCATGATACTGTAAAAAGTAGATATTAGACCAGTAGGAAGGGATTTACGTCTGCAAAAAGTTTCTAAAGGTGTACGTTGGTATATAAGCTTAAGCGTTGGGAGCGATTGATATAAGTGTCTCAACTGAAGGTATTGATAGAAACGGTCATGGGGAATGCCATATCGTCGTTGTAAGTCCGCAAATTCAGGGAATATCTGCGTGGGCGCTATGTCAGTAATAAATCTTAGACCTTGTCGGGACCAGTGGTGAAAAGAGGAGTGTTGTTGCCCTGGTGGAAAAGCTGGATTGTTCCACAGTGGGAACATAGCTTCTGGGTTTTTTATTAGCTGAAACGTGCGGGTACTGTAGTCCCACATCTGGAGGGAGAAACGGGTGGTGGATAAGAGTAACGGGAGTGGTGGTCTATGTTTGATTGATATCCAAAGCAGTGTATAGGGCGAGAGTAATTGCAAAAAAGTAGCCTCAATGTCTACCCAGAGCCTAGTGGAAGATGGAGAGTGAAATAAGACTAGCTGGGTTAGGTGTGCAGCATTATAGTATTTAGAGATGTTTGGGAGGCCCACCCCCCCTTCTGAATTTCGTCGGAAGAGCGTGCAGGCTCTTACTCTGGGTCGTTTGCCTGCCCAAACAAATCTAGTAATTTGCTTCTGGAGGGTCTGTAGCGCCAGAGAGGGTACTCGAACAGGTAGGGTTTGAAACAAATAAAGAATTCGTGGCAAGAGATTCATTTTTACCACCGCCATGCGGCCGAGCCAAGAGATATATAGCTTATCCCATTTTTCAAGATCACGTTTGAGTGAGTCTAAAAGCCTAGGGAAGTTAGCTGCGTATATCTGATTATAATGGGTCGTTAAGTAAATTCCCAGGTATTTAAGTTTATCTTGTTGCCATCGGAAGTTTGTTTGGTTCTTCAGGGTATCTAATAGGCGGGGAGGTAGGTTAAGAGGGAGAATTTCTGATTTGTCCATGTTGATCTTGAAGTTAGACACTGCGCCATACTCATCAAGTTCTTTTTGAAGGGATGGGATGGAGGCAAGGGGGTTGGTAACTGTAAGAAGAATATCATCTGCGTACATAGATATCTTATAATTAGTTGTCCCCATTTGAATTCCAGAGATTGTCGGGTTCCTGCGTATACGCGATGCCAGTGGTTCCATCGTGAGAGCGAACAGCAAGGGGGAGAGTGGGCAGCCCTGTCGAGTACCATTTGTAATGTGAAACGGAGACGATGCGGCGCCATTGGCTATAACCGTAGCTGAGGGATTGTGATAGAGAGACGCTAGGCCACATAGGAAACGGCCCCTGAACCCCATTGTGCCCAAGGTGGCTCTCATGAAGGGCCATGAGACCCTGTCGAACGCCTTTTCTGCATCAAGAGACACCACCAGAGCAGGGACCCGGGCCCGGTTTGCTATTTCAATTAGATCAATAGCCCGTCTAGTATTGTCGGCTCCTTGCCGACTAGGGATAAAACCCACCTGATCTGGGTGGACCAAGGCGGGGATCACTCTGGCTAGTCTGTTTGCTAGTAGTTTGGCGAATAGCTTTAGGTCCACATTTAATAGCGAAATTGGTCGATAGCTTGCACAGTGACTAGGGTCGCGTCCCTCTTTAGCTATAACAATAACGTCTGCTCTGGTGGTGTCCCTTTCAAAGTGCCCACCATTCAAAATTGTTTCAAAAAGCGAGAGAAGCATAGGTGCCAGATCAGAGCCAAATTTTTTATAATAGATTGCCGTGAGACCATCTGGGCCTGGAGCTGCCGAGTTTCTTAGGGTCTTAATGGTTGCTTTGATCTCTTTTATCGTGATGTCAGCGTTTAGAATTAAGAGCTCTGCCGCAGTGAGGCGGGGGAGGGAACAGGTCTGAAGAAAGTCTCGTATCTGGGTATGAAGAATATCTGGGGAGTCTGTTGTCAAGGGGAGATTATATAGTAAAGTGTAATAGGTGCTGAATCTATCAGCTATAGATTGTGGGTCGTATAGTGATTGTTGTGCTTGATCCTTAATGGATATTATGCGATTACGGGTCCGCTTGCTCTGAAGCCTACGAGCGAGCAATGTATCAGCTTTATCCCCTTTTTCATAGTGTCGCTGTTGGAGCCATTGAAGGGTCTTAGCCGCCTTTGAGGCTAGTAGTTTACCTAGTTGTCCTCGCAGAGACAGAAGTTTTAAATAAGTTTTACGTTTGGGATATGTTTGGTGCTGTCTGGTTAGGGTTTGGATTTGGGCTTCTAAGTCAGTGACTGCTTTTTGATGTAGCTTTTTCTCGTGAGATGCTAAACTGATCAGGCGTCCTCTGATGGTCGCTTTATGAGCTTCCCATCTTACAGTAGAAGTGGTATCTTCTGGGGCATTGTCTGTTTGAAAGTCAAGAATAGCTTGTCGTATCGTATTAACATTGTCTTTTCTCAGAAATAGATGGTCATTTAGCCTCCATCGATAACATGGTGCAAAGGGTGGCAAAACGTCAAGTCGCACTAACACAGCTGAGTGGTCAGACCAGGGAACTGATGTAGTAGTAGCCGATTTCAAGGAACGAGTCGTAAGAGCATCTACCAGTACCATATCCAATCTAGAGTAAGTTCCATGTGGTACTGAATAATGTGTATACGTTCTGTCATTAGAGTATAGCACTCGCCATGTATCATAAAGATTAGCTTGAGTGATCAAGGATTGTAGTTTAAGGCTTTCACGTGCTATTTGACTACCTCGTAATGTTGGAGGTGAACGGTCTAATCGAACGTTTAAGATGGCATTAAAGTCCCCCCCTATTATTATCCTTCCAGTCCCAGTTTGTGAAAGTCTGGAGAAAAATTGAGAAAAAAAGGTGTTTTGTGATGTGTTGGGAGCATATAGTGTAGCTATAGTAATTGGTGTGCAGAGGAGAGAACCTGTTAGAATAATATATCGTCCTTGGGGGTCTGTATAGGATGTATTGATTGTTAAAGGAAGAGTATGGTGAAGTAGGATAGCTGTACCCTTGACTTTTTGGGAAGATGTGGAATAATAAACCTGGGGGTAGAGTTTGCATTGTAGATTTGGGTGTATATGTTGGAAATGCGTCTCTTGCAACATTACAATCTGAGGAGAATGACGTTTCAAGTACTGGAACAAAATAGTGCGCTTTTGTGGCGTATTAAGACCATTAGCATTTATAGTTAGAACCGAGAGGGTCATGGTTGATACCAGTAGAATTTATGCCAAGATAATTTTGGGTAGTATAAAAGGAGCAGCTCGATATCAGGCCGAGGTGCCAAGGATAGGGAGGGGAGAAAATGGGTTAGTAGGGGAATGAAAGTAGAGTGAGGGGAGAGAAGACAGCTTGACTGGCAAGTCATGTCTTCAAAAAGTCGAGACCAGTACATCCTGTGTACTTGGGGAGTGTGGGGGGTGGTTGTGTAGCCGTGGGTACACTTGCTCGGGGAGAAGGGGGAATCCTAGTCGTTGCAAATATGCGAGGAGAAATATACATGTATGTAGCTTATAAACATTTAAAAGGAAGAGATAAATACAAAAGTATTACTATGTAGAACATTATCAGTTTAGCTAACTCTATATAGTCATTTTGGCTAACAGTAACCGTAACATTAACAGAAAATAAGAACAGTGTTAACATTGGACAACAATTGAGAGACATCAGTCAGAAAACATACAAAAAATAATAACAATATTGTATCGTGAATGCAATGTAAGTCTACTTGCTTGTTGACGATAACTCAGGAACCAATATGAGTAGAATTTCCTTCATTCATGTCTCTGAAACATTATTAGAGTTGCCGCTAATCTTTTCCAGGTATCACGAACCGGTTTTCTGAACTCTCTGTCGGCAAAAGTTAGAAACTTATGTCCAAGTCTTTCATGTTTGTGTCCATGAAGCCGTGGGAGCCCCTGGTCTCACAATCTCCGCTGTGTTTGATATCAATGTTGGAGGTATCGCTATTCCCAGAGTCCGCAGCAGGGTGATTCCTTGGTCTGGCGTCTTAACCTTATGAGATTGACCTTCGTGGCCGACCAGTAGGTGGAACGGAAACCCCCATCGATATCGAATTTTGTGATCTCTTAATAGCTTAGTGATTGGGGCGAGATCTCGTCGTTTCTGCAGCGTAGAGGGAGCAAGATCCTGGTAAACTTGAAGGTCAGATCCATCAAACTGAAGTGAGGATGTCGCCCGGGTGGCCATAACAAATTGTTCTTTGTATTTATAGTAATGGAACCGGACAATGACGTCTCTAGGCGGTTGGTTAGGTGGAGGTTTCGGCCGTAGTGCTCTGTGGGCTCGGTCTGTCTGTACGTCCGATGCAGAGGTATCTGGTAGATAATGAAGGAAAAGTTTCTCAAGATATTTGGGTAGTAGATCTCCATCTATTGTCTCTGGAATATTTCGAATGCGGAGATTGTTCCTCCTATTCCTGTTTTCATTATCTTCCAGCTGATCTTTGAACGATTCCATGTCCGCACGAATGTCAGATAACTCTGTAGACACAAATTCTTGGAAGTGGCAGACCTCATCAACTTTTTGCTCTAGATCTGCCGTTCTTGAGCCAATAGCCGCTATTTCTTGGCGAAGCTCAGCCATTCCCTTTTTGAATTCTTCTTGGATAATCGTTCGTACCTCCGTTTGCATAGTGGATTTGATGACGTTTCTCAGTTCGTCAGAAATAGACGTATTAGAAGATGAGTTGGTATCTTCTTGATCTGACTCAAGTTGGTGGGATGGGGAAGACGCAGATGTTTGAGAGGCATTTTTCTTCTTAGTTTGAGTAAAGAAGGAAGTTGCTTCTGATGGTGCATTTTTTTTCTGGTTTCTGTGAGACATAGCGCCGTCTTTTTCTGGGAGCCACTGATTTTTTATTTTTTCCTTTATCCTCCTTAAAAAAGGGGTTTTGGTAAGTGCGAGAGGTATATCAGGATTCAATTATTAGTTATAAAGATCTGACTTTCTTGCGCCCGCGAACATGTATTATTGAGTTAAAGAACCATGGATTCCCCTATATGCGAGCAAGTTAGGAGCTCATCTGGTTGTTAGATTGTTTGCAGTTGGTGGCGGAATAGATGAGACTGTGGGTTAGGTATTGTTGAAAAAGAGCCATTTCTTAGCCATGAGCTCCCAGTCATTTAGAAGTATTAGAGTATTTTAGATGTTGTTTTATAAACTGCCACTAGATGGCAGGGTATCGCTGGGAATTTGAGACAGTTTTAACTAAGTCACTATAGATACAGAGTTTGCCGAGCTCTGTAAAAAAAAACCCAAAAAAAAAGAAACCACAGTGACAAACAGCTTCTCTCACCTCAGCTTTCAGTGGAGATCTTAGAGCAGGAGTGTGTGTGTGGATCTGAAGAAGCTCGTTTTCAAAGCAGGGTCTCCAATAATATGATCAGCACTCCTGATGATCAGGTGCTGGGGAGATCTTCCTCAAGCCCCCTATCAGCGTTGCTGGGATGTATGGCCAGGGCTGCCAGCTCTCACCGCTCCGCTGTATCCACGCAGGGCTCCGTCAGCTGCACTGGCCAAATCCGTCGCGGCCCCGCCCCCACCGGAAGTGCGGTCTCCACGGGACCCGCAGGGCTAGACGTCGGGGCCTCTGGACCGGAAGTAGGCCTCAGTGGGTCGAAGTTCGGCAGCCAGCATCAGCAGGTGGACAGTGGACCAGGCGGCAGCCGCACTCACCGCTCGCCGACCGGAAGTCGATCCCCGCGGACCGGAAGTCAAGGTGGCCGGCCTGCAGCTGCTCCAGAGGACGCCGTCGCAGGGACGAGAGGAAGCCGCGGTCTGCCGAGGCGCCACCGGAGGGGTCGCCAATCAGGTAGGTCACTCTCTTACTATTGCAGGTCTTCCTGCGGCTCCGGTTCTCAGCAGCACTCCGGGTCCACACTGGAAAATGAACCAGGGTAAAAGCCGGACAATATAGCTTGCCTCGGCTATCAGAGGAAAGCCTCAATAGGTAGTTTAGATTAGGGGGAGCGACGCAATCTTGCCTCGTGGGCCCTAAATTAAGGCTGCGGTCCCCTGTGTCAGGTAGGCCTCCGGGTTGCCGGGCAGTCTGCAGGCAAAGAATTTGAGCGGAGCCTAATTCCGGGGCAAGTTGGAGGTGCCTCGGGATCAAAGGAGCCTGTTTATCGAATATTTATATGTGGGATCGGCTATAAAAATAGAATTTATGAGAAGATCCCCAGGAGCTTCAGTAAAACGTGGCCGATCAGGATGGCTGCCAGACCACGCCCCCGATCTCTCTTCATTTTTATATACTAAATGAGAGTTCAAGAGCTGCTGCATACTACCAGCCGGATGTCTTATTCCAGGGATCTGGTAAGCGACTGATTGCTGCAGTTTATGGATTATTATCCTGACTTTTGAATGCTCCAATATCAATCTGGTTCCCTGGTAAGAAACTGTTAGATAGAGAAGTAGTCAATTCTGGTGTTTAGATTTCATACAATATAGAGAAAATATATCTGAATATCACAAAACTTATTTGGCAATTGATTTAACTAACAATTAAGATTTTATACAATCCCAGACACCCCATTGACATTTTATCATCTATGTGCCTAAGGATTGAACAGGTCTGATGAGCCAACAGTATAGGTGCACCTATACATTTTGTGGACTATTTACACTATAGCTATAGCTGTGTTTTTTGTATTTTACTATTCAATCTGCTTGATATTAAGTAGCGTTTCTACTATTTATGTGTGATTTTACATGTGTATAATAAAATATCTTTGGAGATATTCACAGTGCAATTTCAGTTTTTTGGTGGCTTGAGCTACCAGTGCAATTCTTTTTTCTTTATTTATATATTTTTTGAGGCTGCAGACCTTGTGCATTGGTATCTCCTGATCACTACCATATATAGCGCCAGAGTTACTTTGTTTGTTGTTTATTAATAAAGATGTTACTGACTGCCCCTGACAAAATTACTTTGAGTACAAAAAACTTTTTGGTGGTCCTGCTACACTTCTGCTCACACTGAAACACAACACCCTTTTTTTTGCATTCTTAATAAAGAGTTTACTGAAACTGTCCCTCACCAAATTTGAAATTAGTTTGACTAGAAAAGAGAAAAGATTTTAAAATAAATAATTGTTTTTTTGGGGGATGCTGCTCACATTCAAACCCTGTTTTTTGCCTGCTTAATAAAGATGTCACTAAAACTGACCCTCACCACAAGATTACTTCATTCACTTCATTTATATTGCCATGCAGCTGGTACCACATACAATATGGGATATACCGAGCGTGGGCTTATTTTTCTCTGGTTTTGTTTTAAAATATTGCCTTTTTGTCATAGCAGCTGTCCATTAAGCCTATTTAAGGCACATTTGGGTGTGGCTCACAAGCAAGTCCTTGCTAGATGTAAACCCCTATACCTGGGAGGTGAGTGCATCTGATTTTTAATGGTGTTTAAAGCATATAGGTCAGTGTAGGACCTGCATATAATGAGGTACTCTTGACGTTGGGATGCAGGCTTAAATCTGTTGATCAAAATATGAACTAACACCTCATGTTTTCATTTTGCTAGACACACACAGATATGCAGTTTAAAGGATAAGGGCTGACAACTGTCTTTTTGTTTTATATATGTATATATATATATATATATATATATATATATATACACAAGTTAACCCGTGCATGATACTCATGCATTTTAGTCAAATCAAGCTACTTAAGGTGTTAAAAAGGTTCTTGTCATGCATTTGGGCCTAGCCCAGGCCTCCTCAGGGGAAGAGCGTTACTTCCCGACGCAAGCGCCCTTTTTTAACGTGGTTTTGTCCACATGTCACCACCTCATCATTTTTCTCCATCACCTCATCCTTCATCAAGCTACTTAAGGTGTTAAAAACTCCCCACTGTCAACCCCGGCAACCACCAACCACTCCCAACAGTCACTTCTACTTCAAGAAATATATAGGTCAGTGTATAACTCTGCCCAGCAGGTGGCGCTGCAGCTTGTTTTTTTTTTTTCACACACGCCACTAGGCATTTATATAGTAGATATATATATATACATATATATATATATAGTCGTATTTTGTTATGTTTTGTATCGTTTATTTAGTACATTCTACAAAATGAAAACTAGAATCTGGAATGAAAGGAAGAGGTTTTTTTTTACTTTATTATGGCAAGTCTCTCCTAGTTCAATTTAACACATCAGTTCTTCTGCTGGTTCATCGTCAGAACCTCATCTAATAAACTTACATTTTGGGTTGGAGATTTAATTTAGATTGCCACTGGGGGCAGGTAATTCAATTTCTAATGTGTGCTCAATGTGGAGAGTTTAAAAAAATTATGTCCTCTAGTGTTCCTTTTTTGAATCTGCTAGTGGAACAGTGAATCCTAAAAGCTCTTGAAACTAATTAACTGATAACTGTCATCTGCTCTCGCCCCTTCCTCTCTTCTCTTTTCTTCTCCTTATCTTCTCCACCCCCTCCCATCTTTCCATTCCCCTTCTGGTGGGGGACAGGCTTGTCCCTGATAAATATCCACCATCCTAACTGGAGAGCATGTAAGTGTTTTTGGGGTTATTACTATTATGTGAGTGCTGGTGGGGTATTAATATTATTTGGGGTCATATTAATGTAATGTGGTGTCTCTATTAAATGTGTGAGCTAATAAGTTACTGTCAGGATTCACTGAGGGAAATTTGAATGCTATTAACTAGATATCTGGGTTGGTTTGGGAGAAGGAGGCCAATTTATGAAATGTACACACAATTAATTTAATGTCAGACTGGTAGGAGGCTTAATTATACCCCATTCATACTGCACCAAAATCCCGGGTTTTTGCCGGGGCGAGCTCAAACGACCGGGTCTTGGTGCAGTATGAATGGTACAAGTCCAAAATCCCGGGTCTAAAAACCCGGGTCTTCAACCCCGGATTTATGGAGGGGTAATTCCCGGGTCGGACCCGGGTTGCCTGCACTATGAATGGTGCAACCCGGGTTTTTCAACCCGGGTTGCACAGAAAACAAGCTGATTGGCTGTCTGCCTGTCTCTGGAGGATGATGTCATCGGTGGGAGCCCGTGGAAGATTGGAGAAGGAGTTTAGGAGTGCAGATCAAGCTGAAGCAGGATTGGAGATTTTTGGAGAAAATTGCTTTTATTTCACTGAAAAAGTGTGTATTAACAGCAATTATGACACACTGGATGGAGTAAGAGGTGCGTGAGCTGCTGAATGTCAGAGGGGAGGAAGAAATTCGAAGGCAAGTGACTGGGACTGTGAAGGATGCCACAGTGTACTACAACATCGCCAAAATACTCACACAACGTGGCATAAAGATGACACAGCAACAAGTCCTGAACAAATTGAAGTCCCTGAGGAAGCAGTACACTAAAGTCCATGACCACAATAGGTGCAAAAGTGGCGCTGCAAGAATGGACTGGCCCTTTTATGACCAGTGCAATATGGTCTTTGGACATTCTCCTCTGACAAATCCAATTGCACTGTCATCTTCTAGCAATGTGGATGCGGCTATACCAACACCACCAGAGAGCACACAGACAAGCGAGGCCGCAACGGTAATAATAGAATATTCTATAGAAGACACCCCAGAACTGGAGTGCTCTGCCACAACAGATGACACCAACATTTCTTTGGAGGAACTGAACGATTCACAGCCATTCCCTGCTGCGCAAGTCGTTACAGATACTTCACAAGAAACGCAGCCAGAACCATTGCCGGTGTCAAAGTCTACGCCAGGTCCCAGTTTACGCTCCAACAGTAAGTATCTTTAATAATCTCACATAATAACCAACTATATATACATACCAATATATCTACATAATTGGCAAAAAAAATAATTAACTGTATAAACTCAACTGCCAAAAACAGAGAACTATATCAACAGAAATGCAAGCCAAATACCAATAAATATATCTACATAACTTTAAAAAAAAATAAAAATATTTGAACATAACTGGCAAAAAAAGAGAAGTATATCAACATAAATGCAAACCAAATACCAATATATCTACATAACTTAAAAAAGAGAACTATATCAACAAAAAGCCCAAAAGACAAATATAATACACTCCAAAGTATTAAAACATTAACACGCATATGTTGCAGTGCAAAACTACTGGGCAAGAGGGAGGAGGCCTTAAGCACATATCAGCTTACAACACTGCTTTTTTGTTCTGCCACATTATATATTCTAATGTATGTTTTACTGTGTTTTTTTCTACGTACATTTTACAACGTTCCTAAGAAACGCAAAAGGCCCAACAAAATGGAGCAAGCAACTAAAACAATGACAACTGTCATGATGGATCAACTGCGGGAGATGGAGAGTAATATGAGGGAACACGAGAATACACAACTGCAGCATTTCATGGACAATGAGCGGGATCTCCAGGACTCTTTCCTCATGCAAATCATGAACATGCAGGAACGCGTGTTACGCGAAAATCGTGACTGTATGATGGGATTCATGGACAGACTCCTCTCACGGGTGCAGGCACCTCCTCCAAGTCCTTACTATTATGACGGACATTATCCTATGTACCAGCGGGGGCAACCCATGTTAATCAACAATAACCCTCCAAACCTGGTACAGAATACACAACATGCTCAACCTATGGGTAACCCCAACATAGAATACCCACCTGGTAACCAAACCACTCCACAACCAGAAAGGCCACAATATTGGCAATTGTAATAATCATGTTTTATGGACAAATGTTTAACAGTTAATTGTTATCATGTATGTTACGTGTGATCTGGATTCACGCCGTTAGCTTCACATATTACGGGAAAAGCAAATTTGCACTTACTGTTTGGGCACATTTGTGTCTTCTGTTTACTACTTGTGTATATATATATTTTTTTTTCTACATGCAAGTAAGCACTTTTGTATTGTGTCATTTTATATTTTTGTGAAGAGACATATGAGGAAATATGTACAAAACAAAATACAATAAACATTTTTTTTTTACTTTTACATTTGTGTGGTACATTCAAACAAGTGAGGTCAAATTGGCAGTGAGGGTATGTGTAAACCGGATCTGTTCCTGAGACAGGTGATGTTGCTGAGTGAACCCCTTCATCAACCAGCGCCTCAAAGGGTAAGCAGCATCCCCAATGATGTGTACCGGTATCTCCACACCATCAACAAACGTAGATTTCTGTAAATAAAAACATGCAGTTTGACGTCACCATGTTAAAAATATTGGTCACATAACGCAGTACACTTGGTACTATATGGTGAAAATGCATTTTGCAAGTGGTACATCTATATATAAAAAGGGGCAGTAAATACATACAATATTGATAGCAAACCATAGTATATAAGCTTCAATTACAAAAACATCATACAACATTACACCTATATTTACCTCTCTAGGGAACAGCCAGCCATCTTGTCTTTCCTCAGCAATTTGGTAAAGGTCTGAATTTGCTAGAACTCTGGCGTCATGGGAACGTCCAGGCCAGCCGATGAAAACATCTGTGAAACTGACATAAAAAAATACATATAGCATTGTTTTACAATACGCATTACACATGGCACAGTCACATAAAAAAAACCATAAAAAATGCTTACCAATAGTTGTGGTCAACCACAGCCTGCAGAATGATGGAATGCCAGCCTTTGCGGTTGTAGTAATCCGCATGGTTGTCTGTGGGGGCAATGATGGAGATGTGTGTCCCGTCTATGGCTCCAGCACACTGTGGAAACCCACGCTTCAGGAATCTTGCAATTGTATCATCCAGGCGCTGACCTTGTGGTAAGGAGATGAAGCGATGATACAGGGCTTCCAGCAATGCCGTGGTGACTTCATGCACTAGAGTGCACACCGTAACTCTGGGCTACACAAAAGTAAGTCGTCGGCCATGATGAAAAGTAATGTGGTAAACAATTACCACCCACTTTTGCATCATCTTTATGCGTAAAAAACCAGTCACCTTTCAATGACATCACCATTTTTCAGCCAATGAAAACTGCTCTGGTGATGACTCCCACAAATTGCCAGGGCACAGACTTGTGCCATATGAATGGGGTCAACCCGGGAAATTCCCGGGTCCGTGGTGCAGTATGAATGGTGTTTCTGAGCTGGGACGCTCTGAGCCCCGACAAAAACCCGGCTTGAAAAACCCGGGATATTGCCAGGGCGGCAGTATGAAAGCGGTATTATATTACATGGGTGCTATTCAGTTAATGTTAGGATGGTTGGGGGGAGGCTTAAAAGGTTCACTTATAGAACCTCTATCTGTTTTCCAAACAGTGCCCCAAAATTCCAGGATCTGGCCAAGCTGTAAATAACCTTATAAAAACCAGCAGCAGCAGGTAGTAAAAACGTCAAGAACAGGCAGGAGAGATCAGTACAATCTGGAAAATGTGCAGATTCTGGTGGGAAAGTATCAATTTGTTCGACTGTCCTGTGGTGATAGGACTTCATCACAACTGTCCTTCTTCATACTGTTCTGCTTGGGAAGGGGGAGACACTAAATTTCCAGGGTGTTTGAGTGATAAGGGGAGGGGTTGAGGGTGGCCTAGCAGAGAGATAACCACGCACAGATTAATAAGAAGCCAAAATGTGGAATATTGATGGGGTCTGAGGAAGGAGGGGCTTGGATGGCGGCTTTGTAAAGGACTAGGCACACCTTCTTAGTAGGCAGAATTTACTATTGCTTTCACCAAGAGGAGGGAGTGGGGCAGTGTTTTTTCTCACCAAGGGCACTGAATTCTCTTGTTACATCTCTAAAGCAGAGTATTGTAATCTATTGCACATCAAAATTGCATCTGCAATATAACAGTACCCTATGCACAGTGTACTATGTATAAGCAATAACAACAAACAAAGTGGTAAATGAATAACTAAAAATCAATTACACCCCAAATTCTCAACATGCCCCACCATTAGTTAGCCTGGGCTAGTTTCCACTTAGCAGGGAGATCATGAGCATGGAGTTCAGGCTGGTCAACACATGGCTGGTACTATGCTGACTTTTGAGGTACAAAAGTCAACATAGTACCAGATGTACGCTAAAAAATGCTGGGACTTTTCTTAACCTCCCTGGGCTGTTAATTAACAATAATGGGACAACTGCAGTGGAAACCAAGTGCAAATGCAGCATTTCATGCTCAGCAGACTTATGCCCATCAAAGTTGCCAATTTGCGCTTTGTAAATTACTTTCAATGGCTGCAAACTGATTCAAGTAAAAAGGTGGGATAATTGCTTTCATTTTATAAAATACAACACAAAATTGACCAAATCCGAATGCGATGGACAATAGTAATTTTGTAATTTTTTTACTTTTGTTTATGTGACCTACACAATAAATATGTCTTTCTGCTCTTAGCTCACCCTTCATTTTATTTCTTGTGTATATAGAAAATAGATCAAGCTACAACAACTACTCTAAACAACCTACTTGGCAGTATTAGACATAAGGAATGGCTGGCAATGTTTGACCATGCAATTAGCCAGGTAAATGACTTATAGTACAGCAGCACCACACATTTATATTAAGGGTAATTTACAACCCGCAAAAGTGCAGTAATAAGACTTCTTTAGGTTACACCTTGAGTATTTCAAGGTAAACACTCACTTCACAGTCCTGTGAAATGCACCTGCAAAATAGCTTTATGCGTTGCAAAGGCATCTGAAAATGTCTATGGTGCATACATTGAAAAGTCACTTCAAAGTCCAACCTTCTAACACTACCCACTTTATTCTTTTAACCTTTTATGTTTATCTTTTAATATACTACTCACTTTAGCTTAATATATGGCTTAAATTAATCAAGACAGTGTGGTATCAGGACTGTCTTCATTACATTTGGCACTATTGTGTGTTTGAAACTTTTTACTACAGTTGACAAAGTCTGCTTTCAAATGCACTAGATGCGCAACTGGAAGGTGTAAAATACATCACATTAAAAGAAAAGGACAAGCCATGAATCCTTTAGTAGCAGGGGATTTCATCCATTTTCCGTATTAAAACAATTTTGTCCTGCAAAGCTAAACATCACTTTTGCCTGTTCGGGCAAAATGAGGTGCTTTCTCAAGGTCTGTACTCAACAAAGAATATCCCCAATCCACCCACCTCCTACAATCAGCTGATGAAAATGATTACACCTCTGCAGACACAACTTTCTAGCAGTGCCGTAAATAGACATTTTAGTGCCCTGGACGAGACAGGGCACCGGCGCCCCCCTTCTAAGTAGGAGTGACATTTGCCAAGTGGGTTTGGCCAACCTAATGTGGGGGTGTGGATAGCACTTTACTGAAAGGATTCTGTTACACATATTTGCAAATGCATAAATATATATATATATATTATATATATATATATATATATATATATATATATATATATATATATGTATATATACACAAGTTAACCCGTGCATGATACTCATGCATTCTAGTCAAATCAAGCTACTTAACGTGTTAAAAAGGTTCTTGTCATGCATTTGGGCCATAGCCCAGGCCTCCTCAGGGGAAGAGCATTACTCCCCGACGCAAGCGCCCTTTTTTAACGTGGTTTTGTCCACATGTCACCACCTCATCATTTTTCTCCATCACCTCATCCTTCATCTTTATCGCCACATCTATCCAGATGTATATCCAGACACAGGGATCTCTCTCAGCGGTCCTGAGTATCACACTCCTCTCGCTCTGTCACCCCCGGAAATCACCAACCACTCCCCACTGTCACCCCCAGCAACCACCAACCACTCCCAACTGTCACTTCTCCTTCAAGAAATATATATATATATTTTTTAAATCTTTATAAACACTTTTAACAATTAACAAATTAAATTAACAAATTAAAAACATCTTAGTATACCAAATTCAGCCCTTTCTGAGTTTTTTTCCCCACACACACTAATGGGGGTATTCAATTGACCGCGTATTCGCGTAATATATCGCGAATAAGCGGAACCGCGGACATCGCAAAAAATCAACTTCCCAGAAATGACGGTATTCAATTGTAATACCTAACCCAGCCCCTTATCGCATAATATCCGACTTGTACGAAGTGCTTTTTTTTTTTTTACCCTTTTCCCGCCGTTCGTGATTTCCCGCCCACATTTCTATAAATAAACAACAACTTTGTTTTGCAAAGTGCCATTTTGCAGAGATTTCGATGCTGGTGGCCTGAGACCCTCTTGTTTTGTGAGATTCTGGATTGTACTTTTTGCATCTTTATATACATTTATTCATTATTTTCACATTATTTACATACATTGCATTACATTTTATTTTGCATTACATTTTATTTTGCATTACATTATAGTAAGTTATATTTTTACACAGTACTAACACCACACACTACATCAAACACTACACAACATCACACATTTTATTTAATAGCAGACATCAATATACTGCATACAGAAAAAGTGTGCAATAATCACAATTAAATAAAAGTTTAGTTACTTTTTAGCTCCAGCATTAGTTTTATTTATTTCAGCTACATAGCAGCTACATAGCATACATATATCAGTATGTCTAGGGAGCATAGGGAAAATCTTTCTGAACAGGTACACCTGGATGAAGAAGATATCAGCAGTGGAGAAGAGTGGCAGCATTAAACAGAAGAAAGAGATCGAGCACAAGAAAGAAGACAGAGATTCCTTAAAAAAGTGGCTACCAGACCCTCGCAGCAATCTACAGTGGCTGAAGAAGATGATGGTGATGATCCTGAGGAAGGTGGTAGTAACATCACCAGAGCACCTCGTTTCTCTGAGCAGCAGAACAACATCCTGGTGGACACGATAGTAACTAACTATGATGTACTTTATGGTAAACGGGCACATGTCACAAGTCATCAGCAGAGGAACCAGATCTGGCGTCAGATCTCTGACAAGGTGACTTCTTGTGGCCAAGTTCCAAAATCTATTGAGCATTGCAGGAAACGTTTCCGGGACTGTAAGCGGATTGTAAAGAAGAAGATGGCTGCGTCCAAGAGGCATGCAAAAGGAACTGGTGGTGGGAAACCTGCAAATATCAGCATGAAACCCTGGGAAGTGAGGCTGTCTGAGGTCCTGGATCCTGTACTCGTGGAAGGTGCTGTTGACACAGAGGAACCTTCAACATATTTATCTGAAGGTATGTATATATGTTTATATCTATGATGATGTGTTAATTATTTTTTTTTTATTTTTTATTATTTTTTTAAATAATTTTAATTTTAACACTGTTAAATTTAATTGTAGAGCCAACCTCCAAGCGGCCATCTAAGAAAAGCTCAAAAGGACATCCTGACACAGCTGCCAGCCAAGTTGGTAAGTGTTTTTTGTTTGACTATATTGATACTTATATATATTTTACCAGTCACACACATGTACACACACACACACACACACACACACACACACACACACACACACACACATATCTCATGTCTAAAATATATTCTCAAACGAAAATCATATATTATCATTGCCCATGGTTATTGTTACTGTACATTTGTGTTGTTTGTATACAAAATTTATTTTACAATGTACACACAGCTGTCGATTGAAATCAATATGTAGATGAACCCCACCTTGACAATATTAACATAGGATTTTGGTGTGTGTATATCATGCAGCCAAAAGTTTTATTTCAATGTAAATTAAATATATGTATATATTTTATATGCACACATTCTCAATCACCACTGTTTTATGTATACTCATTTCTCTTTATCTAAAATATACCCATTTTAGTTATATTTTTGATATAGATGAATGAATAAACATTAAACAGGTGGTTGTGAATGTGTGCATATGATTATATATAGATATATCTTTCTTTTTTAGGTGTGTGTGTACATATATTAAAATATATACACATACATACTATGGTGTAAGAGACAAGAAAACAAACACACACATACACAAAAACATGTGTACGTTTTAGAACATAAAAAAAGTATATTAAAGCTAGACGTGTATATATAAGTGTGTTTCTTAACATATAAATGGATAAATATAGCCATTGTGGTTAAATTGTAGATATTGATCCATTTTTATCGTAATAAACACTCTTATATGTACACGTCTACCTTTAATATACTGTTACGTGCACATGTTTTTGTGTATGTGTGTGTTTGTTTTCTTGTCTCTTACACCATAGTATGTATGTGTATATATTTTAATATATGTACACACACATACGTGTGTGTGTATTGATGAATGTGTTAGGTCAGGTGTGTGTGTATATATATAATATATATATATATATATATATATATATATATATATATGATACTGTCAAAGAAGGCATATAAAGGAGGAGTTTGGTCTTGAACCATATATTTTTTTAAAAATTTAATTCTAATCTATTTAATGACATGGCCCATGATTCATTAAGGATCGTAAGTTTAGAAACGTTATTTAAGTATCCTGGTCAAAAACATGCAACAATGCAAGGTGTGCAAGTTAGTTTTGCACATAAGTTAAATACTGCCTGTTTTTTCCTGTTGCACTAATATTTGAGAGCTTATTTGTACACAGGTGATATTTGCGTGTTACGTGAAAAAACAGTAAGTATTGATTTTTTTTGAAAAACAGAATAATATTTTGCAGCCCTTTCATTGTAACATTATTTTGTCCGAGTGACCAAAATTAGAAGTTTATATTGTTAAATGCTTAATGAATCAGGCCCCTAGTTAACATTTTTTTTTTTTTTTGGGCAAACATTAGTCATGGGTCAATTTTGAGTGTCAGGGGCAATTTTTGTTTTAAAAATATGTGTATGTCATCAATCAATATCTAAAAACCATTTACATTTTTTGTTTTTTGGGTAGTTCAAACACACAAAGACATCCTACTCGCTAAGAAAAAAGAATCGCCTGCGACAACAGATATGTATGATTTTTTTTTTAAATTTTTTTTTTAAAAAAATATATCTATGTCTTTTAATAATCTAAAACAAAGCAATTTCAAACAGAAATGGCAAGAAAACAAATTAGTGTATTATCAGTTTCTACGGTGACTAACATCACTGAAAAAATTAAAATTTTAAAATCCTATTTTTGGCAAATTTTTAACATTGCTTATGTTTCAGAGACTGCATTTGAAGAGCAACCATGTAGTTCAAGGACAGAATTGGCGTCATTGCAGAACATTTCGGAATCCGTTACAGGAGAATGATAGTCCAATATACATTCTACATTCAACATTGCAATGCATTTTTTTTTTGTTTATTTGATAAATATTTCAAATTGTCATTAGTTTAAAATAATCTGTTGATGAGGAAATAAATCATTTACAATTAGATAATAATATCTATTGTTTATCCTTAGAAAACCTGAGAGAGAAGCAACAAGAGGCAAGAGCTGCAAACAGTGATTTAACCCCTATTGAGGATACAGAAACATGTAATTTTGCTAGAAATGGCAAGTAAAAATTTTCTTTGGCCAAAAATTTCAACTTAGCAGCTATTTATAAATTTCATCATAGGCCACTGATTAAAGGTATATAGGTTAGTCGTTTACAGGGGCTTCTTTCACATTGGGCACAATGGGCAGGTGCCCGGGGGCCCTGCAGGCCAGGTAAGTCTTTCCGAAGCAGCGCAAGAAAAAATAAATAAATGTACTTTAGGACAGCTGGCGATCCGTCTCCCTCCCCGTTGTCCTCCTCCGTGTGGCGCTGGCAGTGCATTTTAGGTGTGATGTCATAACGCCTGCCAGTCAAGCATTGCAGAATGTGAAGAAGGAGGAGAACAGGGAGGTAGCCGGATCGCCAGCTGTCCTAAAGGTAAGTTTGTGGGTTTTTTTCTCTGTTTTTTTTTTTTTTTGTCTTGCGCTGCCTCAGACGGTCCCCCATGGCCTGCAGGGCTCATATATAGATAATAATATATATATATATATATATATATATATATATATATATATATATATATATATATATGGACCCAGGTGCATGGCTTTACCCGGGGGCCCAAATAGTTGGTAAGAGGGCCCTGGTCATTTAGGATATAAATCAAACGTTTTGTGTATCTACCAGTAAATTTCCATCATTAATACAAAGTGCCAAGTTCATACTGACCTTATTACACTGACAAATGTAACTAACGTCATTAAAAAATGTAATAATGTTTTATTTTTCCAGAATCAGAAGACTCCCTTCAGTCTGATTCTTTAACGTTTTCACCAAAAATTCCTGTGATTCAGCGTAAGTGTAGAGTCATAATTATATTTTTTTATTAATAATGTCAAACAATATAGCATCTTTCTAAATAAATAGTTATGAGTTTCTATATGTATGTATGTGTATATATTTTTTTTTTCTTTCAAAATAGCTACAACACCAACCACAGCTTTTGAGGCCCTGCAGTAAACATTTCACCGTTTGGAAGACACTTCACAATCTAGAATACAACGTGGAGAAAGTGCACCTTCAACATCTAGTTTTCCTAGACTTACAACACTTGCAAGAGAAATGGAAAACTCCCAGGAAGTGTTTCGGGGGAATCTTAGCCTCCCAAGAAAGAACCGAAGTGAGTATTGGAAGAATTTCCAATACTCTAGACCAAATTTCGCAGAACCAGCAACAGACTGCAGCAGCCAATATCCTCATAGCCACCAACCTTCAAAGTTTAAACGAAGAAATGCGCTCAAGAAGGCTTTTGGAAAACCTTTCGGTTAATTTTCCAGAGTGGAATGTGTCAGGAAGCATCCCTCAAATAGGACAACCACAAAGTGCTATAAGCAGCTTAAGGACCCCAGAGATACCGTTGGATTTGACAGTGCAGTCTGCAAGGCCAAGCCCAGAAGAATTGTAATCTGCACGAAGAAGACTACTATCATCTTCATCATCAGAGGATCCAGTGATGCAATCTACCCCCAACGTAAGTCAAATGTCTATCTATTTTTTTTATTATCTAATACTTCAATATTTAGTACGTTCACTAACCCAATCTATGGTCATATTTCATATTAAATAATTAATAAGACTAATGTACGCAAATAAACAACATTTTAGTAACAATATATTTCTGTAATTTTTTTTTTTTTTCAGAAATAGAAGATACAATTGATCTGTTGATAAATATGGAGCAACAAGTTTTACAAGTTTTCAACGTTTGAACATTTTGGAATATTTCATTTTGATGATCACAATGAACCTTACATGTAAAAAGGTATGTATTTGGATATTTTTAAAAATTCATAAAGATATACATTTCATATATATATATATATATATATATATATATATATATATATATATATATACACACACATACATACATAGAGATAGAGCTAGAGATAGAGATAGAGAGATATATACACACACATATGTATATATATATATATATATATATATATATATATATATATACACACATAGATAGATATATATATATATATACATATATATACCCAAAACTTCCAATAGAGCGCTTGTGAAGGGCAGATATAAAAAACTGAGCAATACTTAAATTCAGTAGGCAGCTCCCCAGTCATTCAACACCTGTCTGCAGATGAGGAAGGTACCAGCCGGCGACAATCTAGACGTCTAGATTGTCGACGGCTGGTACCTTCCTCATCTGCGAGTGTCCATAGGACAGATAAGCTGGTTATATTTATGTTTCATGTACGGCCATTTATTTTATAAAGCCTGCAGTGTGAAATACTGTGCTATTAAATATATGGCTTTTTAAGCATTCAGGTCTGGTTCATTTACGGTATCACACCATTGTGGCTTGTATTTTAGTTTGCAGCTGTTCATCTTGCCCTATGTCAGGAGGCGATATCTACTATCCAGGATTACCTTGATCACCAGGTTACTCGTGGTGCCATCAGAAGGAATTCATCATATAAATCATTGGCTTGATTACTTTGAATATCTGGTATGGGAATTATATATCTCTGGATGAATACGACTATGTATCACTTATAATTGCACTATGTGTGGCGCCCCCTGTCTTCTATTTTATTTTTATACATATATATATATATATATACACACACATTTATACATATATATATGTGTGTGTATATAGATATATAGATATATGTGTATATGAATGCCTATATGTATGTATTTTAAAAAAAAAAATTTTTTTTTTTTTAGTTGAAAATACACAAAGTTACTATGGAAAAATGCACGTAATCCTTCAATTACTGGAAGAATATTTAACAATGGTAAGTGTAATATTTGTGTTAAAATTAATCTGATTATGTTACATTTTATATTATTCGGTAGTATATATTTTTTTTTTCTGTTTAAATCCCTTAGACAAAAGATTTTATAATCATCTAATGGTCTATGCTACAAATCATGAAGTTATCCCAAAGAAGAACTAACAACAAGAATTTAGTTTTACCTATAATTAACCATGGTATGTTATTGATATATAAATGTATATTAAATTGTTTTTAACAATTGTAACATTCATTGTAAAAAAAATTTCAATGTTAAATGTTATTGATAACAGTGCAAAAAAAAAAAATAGTTCCAGAAATATTATCAGTGATTTTTTACAAGATAATACTTAATCCTAATGAAAATTAAAATAGAGGATTGATTGTTAATGATGCTAATGTTGCAATTTTAATTCAACTGTATTATGTTTTTTAAAAAAATAAATAAAAATTAAACACTTTTTTTAATAATTCACAGCCAACTGAAGAGGATAGAAGAACTACTGTGAAAAATACAAGAAATTGGAGAAAAGCAAAGACCACAGAAAAATTAAATTCTGATATATAAAGTTTATAGAAAATATGTAAATTATTAAAAGATCTTATATTTTACTTTAAAACATGTGTCTTTCATTATTATAATCTAGAAAGATTGTTGTACAATATAATGAAAAATAAATATTTGTTCAACACATCAATTTGGTTAAAAAAATTTTATTAATACATTTTAAAGCGTGATTAACTTTTTTGGATACAAACAAATAATCATTTCTCTTATAATTTAGATTTTTGTGGTAATTAAACAGTATACATTATATTTAACAAAAAACAAACAATACAAGTGGGTCAATATTCCATGGACTATTCAAAATCCAGTCGCTGGTTCCGTCTGCAATCCACAGTGAAATGGGTGTGACAGGTACATTTTGGAGAAAGTAAAAGAGAAAAAAGGTAATTTCAGTGTGAGTATGTGTCAGTAGTGATACTTTACATAAGGTTACATCACACAGAACATAGCATAGTGCAGTTTACATATGATGACACCCACCTGTCCAAGAAGCTGGCTCTTGAAAAGCGCCATGGTCTTGGTCTTCAAAATCCAGTCGCTGGTTTCATTCTGCAATCCACAGTAAAATGGGTGTGACAGGTACATTTTGGTGAAAGGAAAAGAGAAAAAAGGTAATTTCAGTGTGAGTATGCGTCAGTAGTGATACTTTACATAAGGTTACATCACACAGAACATAGCATAGTGCAGTTTACATATGATGACACCCACCTGTCCAAGAAGCTGGCTCTTGAAAAGCGTCATGGCCTTGGTCTTCAAAATCCAGTCGCTGGTTACGTCTTGCAATCATCCTTTTATCTTAACTAACTGTTATTAACATTAAACATATTTTCAAATAAAAACATATATATATATATATATATATAAATCCTTTAACCGAACGCCGAACAACGATTGTTTGAGATATCTCCCACTAATTAATTTGAAGTCCTGAAAAAAAAAAAAAAAAGATAAACTATTAGTTATTAATTAATTTATATTTATAAAAAAAAAATTATGACATAAGAAAATTTACACTTACATGAAAAAAAATCCAAAATTAAACGCTGGCGCTCACGAGTTCCTGTTTCCCGACCAAATGCTGTGGCTGAAGAAAGGTCTTGATCCTGTAAAACAGCAGGATCTATCTCTACCTCCAAATTATTTGCCAAACAGATATTGTGCAGAATGCTGCAAGCAATAACAATAAGGCAAACTTTTGATGGTGAGTACAGAAGCGCACCGCCGGACCTGTCCAAACAGCGGAACCGGCTCTTAAGTACCCCAAAGGTACGCTCAATTACACCTCTGGTGGCTATATGTGCCGCTTGGTACCTTTTTTCAGCATCAGAAATTGGATTGGACACTGGAGTGAGCAACCAGGGCTGGCTCCCATATCCTGCTTCACCTATTAAAATTTTTTTTATTTATTATTAGTGCTCTTCTCATTATAGAAATAATTATTAATAGCGATTACCTAGATATAACTTACCCAGGAGCCATCCATTAGGAAAATATCCCTCCTCAAACCTCTTGAACAGTCCTGAATTCTGCAAAATAAAAGAATCATGAGAGGAACCAGGGAAGCCAACACAAACATTTAGGATTTTTTTTCTGGCATCACACACCATCTGCACATTCATGGAATGGAAGTGCTTTCGGTTTCGAAAGCTCTCTTCCATTCTGTGCGGAGGTGTGAGTGCCACATGGGTGCGATCTATTGCACCCAGGACATTTGGCATACGTGCCACTCTATAAAAATTGGATTTGACCTCCTGCCATTCTAATTCAGACTGTGGGAATTTAATAAATTCCCTAGTATGTTTTTTCATGGCTTTAAGGACCTGAAACAAACACTGTGAAAATGATGGTTGGGAGAAATCCGCAATTACGGACAATGTCGGTTGAAAGGTTCCCGATGCTAAAAAATGCAATGCCCCAAGCAGCTTTGCCAATCCAGGCACAGCATGGTTTGTGGGGACTATTGGTTCCAGGTCCTCTTTAAGGAGGTCATATAAAGAATAAATTGCAACTGAGGATAGGCGATATAATCTTATCACCTCATCCTCAGCGACCCCATCAAGTAACCGACGTGTGCGGTACAGACGGGGCCGTGGGACCTGACGCCTTGCATCAAGTAATGGAGCCACAGCATTCTCTCCCTCACTTGCAGCCACATGCGCATCTACATTCTCCTCTATTTCCAAAGCATTTCCTTCCTCTCCCCCAACAAGCAAACCAGCATGTGCACATTCACATACATGCTGCATACATAAACTGCCAAACGTTTATCGAAAATGGCTCCATTACTAATGCCTTTGTAAATTTCTTATTAAAAAAAAATAAAATTTTTTTTAAGCATTAAAGTATTAATTAACTATTATCATTATTAATTAACTACCTAGCAGTATAAATACTGCTAGATATTAAACTATTAACAGTTTTATAGAAATAAAAATCCTTAACTATCTGCTAGATATAAATTTTTATATAAAAATGTAGATATACAAAACCAAACAGTTGTCTCAGTCTCAGCTCTTTAATGTTTTCTCTCAGGTCAGTTGAATGAGAAATGAAACTAATGTTCTTAATTTTAATCCAGGGGACTATACCATTTGTTTTTTTCTAAAGGGGGGGGGGGGTATTTAAATATAATTTTACAATTTTTTTTATTTTCATGGGATTAAAGTTATTTTTAATACACAATTATCAGTTGAGAGAAGTTTAATGAGTATAATATTAACAAAAAAGACCCATATTTAAATAAGTTTGGAAATTAAAGGAATCATTAACGCTTTTAAAAGACCTTCAATGGTGCATGCGTTAAAGCGAAAATTTACAATTGAATAACCTGCCTGCAGTTGTTCTATGGGCTTGGTAAGAATTTGCGTAACATGTTTATTTCCGACTTAAACACGTAAAATAAGGGGAATTGAATTGTGTGCACTCTATGCTAACACGAAAACACGTTAAATAGTATCGGAATCGCGAAATCAAGGCTAATTGAATACCCCCCTAAGAATTTTTGTAGGTCAGTGTATAACACCGCCCAGCAGGTGGCGCTGCAGCAAATTTCAGCCCTTCCTGAGTTTTTTTTTCCACACACACTAAGAATTTAGTAGGTCAGTGTATAACTTCGCCCAGCAGGTGGCTCTGCAGCTTGGTTTTTTTTTTCACACACAGACACACGCCACTAGGCTTTTATATAGTAGATTATATATATATATATATATATATATATATATATATATATATATATATACATACATACATACACACACACACACACACACACACACACACACACACACACACACACACACATACAGTGGTGGGATTCAGGGATTCAAATAAATTAACAACTGGTTCTCTGCCCTAATGACCATTTAAAGTATGCAAAAATATATACCAAAATGTATTGTAATATTTCATACACTTAATACTCAATTAAGAACAGTAAAAGAGATACACAAGATTAAGATAACTAAATTATTATAAGAAAGAGTTGTAAAATGTTTACGAAAAAATATTAAAGGTTGATATTGGCGCATTTTGCAGCAAAAGGCATTTCTATTTGTAAAGTGGGGGCTCTTTTGCTAGATACAGACTTTATTAAATTAAACTAAATGTTATTGTCTGCTTCAAATTTCCACATATTAACCTTTTCTTGCCACAGGAAGTACACAGTGCAGAACTAACCATTTCCCTGGAGCCTTTGAACCCAGTATAATTTAAAATGTTTGGGAATTTTGCCATATCATTGAAACTTATTATTTCTTTTATATTAATGTAAATGCTTTAAAAGATTATTAAAACTTCAACATTCCTTAAAATAAAGTGATACAAGGCTGCCAATGATTAGTATAATGAAACTGCACTCAAAACACATGTAGGACAGGGGGCTGCGTGTATCCTGTTTGCTATGTATCAGAGATTTAATTCCACACTTACCTTTTTTACGATGCTTACGGGTGAGGAGGGTCACTGTGAGGAGGAGAAGAAACACCAGTAGGGTTGCCAGGATGTATCCGAATTGTTGGATGAAAACAATAGAGGGGAGAGGGGTGAGAGAGACTGACTCGGCATTTGCTTTCCAAATGCTGAACTTCCTGTCAGTGGAACGCATATGCGTTCCACTGCGCAAAAGTACAAGGCTGAAGAGAGTCAGTCTCTCTTTCCCCTCTATTGTTTTCATCCAACAACTCGGATACATCCTGGCAACAGTACAAGGCTGAAGTTTGGTAACGGGTTTAGCCTGAAAGTAGGTAGCGGGCGGCTGCTGCGCCCCCTTGGGCTTGCGCCCTGTGCGACGGCACCGCCCGCACCACCCTAGTTACGGCTCTGCTTCCTAGGTCTGCAGATCCATGCTCTTCTCTGTAAAACATGATGCATTTGCAGAAGAGTAGGAACATAAAAGAGAATTTGCACTGCAGTTTTGCTTAGCACATATTGTAAAGCCTACATACAGTATACATATAGTGCACTGCACTATGTGAAGCACCAAAAGAAGCCCTGCATGTCTTTCCATTATCTGCAGAAATAAGAGCGATTTAGGGAACTAATGTCCTCCCATGACTTGACAGATATATTTATTAACCCCATTAATGCAGTATTTTGTAGTCTCGTGACCAATCACAATTTAGCATTTTTGCTTTTTTATATGTAGGGTATGTCGAAGTCGTATAATTGGATGAACGAAAGTATATTGGTTAATATTGTTTTATTGGCCGATTGCACTCAGTATGCCACGCTACACGTGGCATATGGCGATCGCACGGTAAAATATGCACGCACACACTCGCATGACAACATTTAGTTGTTTATGTAATTCATATTCATATTGGTTCCATTACACAGTAATTTATAAGCAGACAGTATTTGGTTTATTATTAGTTTATATAGTATGATTATATGTGCACTTCAATGATATATATGGTTCAGATAATAGGAAAGGTGGCATGTCTAGTATCATATTAATACCCTATTGTGCGTTAGAAACACATACAATCGCCTATGCAATGCTTATTTGAAAACTATAGAATTACTTTAAAAGGTATCAATGTGAATTTTATATTGTTTTTTTCCCCGATAGAGTTTTCTTTTAAATAAAAAGACTAAATTTTATTGTTATAAAAGCTAAATTTGCCGAACATTGTTGTAAAAAATACACTTTTCCATCATTATTTTGATATATAATATGTGCCATTTTTACTAGATCAGGGTAATTTATAGTGGCTACATATAAGTGTTCTTATATTTTTATTTAAGTTTTTTATTTTTCGAGTTTATTTTAAACTTTGATATATAAATAAATATATTGTGACAAAGGGAGTTGTTTGCCACAGGCTTCTAAAAGAGGAGTTGTTTACCGGACAATCTGCAGAGCAAGGCTGCATACAGAGTTACTCATTTGTACAGTAATACATCCAAGTTAAAAGAGATACAGGTGGAGGACCTATGTGTGACAATATAATAGTAAAGAGACTGATTTACCTTACATTTCTCATACGTCTTACTGGGGGACACTGCTAGACATATGGGTGGTTCAAGGAGTCAACGGCACTTTAGCAAAAAAACTTGTGAATATAGCTCCACCCCAACTATACCCCTTCCACAGGAAGGTGTATTAAGTTTGGTTTTAGAGCCCTTAGTTGTTTGCATGTTTTTCAGGGCTCCTGCCCTGAATTCTAATTTTTAAGGATTTTTTACAGATGTTATTATTTTAAACTAAGGGGGACCAACATTGTGTGGGCTCAGGGATGCTCCGAGTGGGTGGACAGCCTGCGGCCTTTCTCCACCCCTGGTCCCTGATCTGGGGTGAGTAGCTCCACAGCTATCTCACCCCCAGCAATGCTGTACAATTAATTTTTTTTACACTGAGAAAGTGTCTCCTGCAATCCGTGCAGGATATGGAAGTAAGCTGTCAGCGCCGACACACAGGCAACGCTGACAGCCGCGACCAAAGCGGACATTGAACAGAGCAAGGGTCGTGTCTCCGTGTCGGACAGAAAGGGGACAAAGGAGCAGCCACAACAAGTTCTCCAGTGGATCATCTGTGCCCTCCAGTGGCGAGTCCAGCGGTGGCTACAGTCACCACTGAAGGGCACAGAGAGGAATGGAAATCTGTGACTTCAACATTTTGGGCATAGGAAGCAGAGTTTGTGCATCCTCCTCCCCGTCTTACTGGCACAAATATCGCCATTTTCTGTTCCAGTGTAGCTGCGGACCCTGCTGTGCCCCTCCATTAGAGGGCAGGTTTTTATTGTCCTTAAAAATGCTCTTTTCTGCTTCCTATCAGTATGTAAGTGTGTGTTTGTGAGCCTACCATTCTATGTGGCCATTTCTTTACAAAAATATTACATGTATATCCCTCTTTAAGTAGATATGATATATGTTGTTTATTAACAGTTACATGCAGGAGCTGTTTGAACAGGTATAGTGTCATTTATATAAAAAATACTGGGCCCTTGCTAATATACAGTACAGCTATTCTGAATAGAATCCTGCATAACTAGACAAAGGGACTTAGGTCTCCGGTGCAGAGCACTCCAAGTGGCAATTCAGAAGCTATTGGATTTTGGGGTAATAATTCCACTCCCTCCACTGGAAAGAGGTTTGGGGTTTTACGGTCAACCAACAGGTGCAAGTCCTGGATTTCAGAATGGAGTCTCTCTGGTTGGTATTTGCGGTCATGGAACCAGGAGAATTCATGACTTCCCTGGACATAAAATATGCTTATCTTCATATCCCCATATGACATGGTCATCAGTGTCTTCTCCGCTTTGTAGTAGGAGAAGCTCACTACTAGTTCAAGGCATTACCCTTTGGTCTAGCTACGCCTCAAGGGTTTTTACCAAAGTGATGGCAGTAATGGTGGGCCTTCTCCAGCCACAGGTACTCGCAGTGGTCCCTTACCTGGACATTGGCCTTCCTGGAAGCACATGGCTGGGTCATCATCCTTCCAAAAGTTGGCAGAAGATGTTCGTCATGGAGAACAAGGTCTGTGCGGTCCAGTCCAAGACCAAGTGCCTCTTAAAGAGACGAGAAGTCTCTCTACTTCAGTGCATGAAGTTGTTGGGCACAATGGTCTCAGTTCTTGTGGTGGTGCTATTTGCACAATTTCACTCGCCGTCGTTCCAGTGGGAACTTCCGCGCAAATGGTCAAAATCCCATCTTCATCTGGACAAGTAGATGATTAGACTGTACACCATGGGCCAAGTCTCTCACCTAGTACCTGAACAAGTCGCACCTTTCCAAGGGTCGTTCTTTCCAGATGTGGGAGTGAACGCGGGTGCCAGATGCCAGCTTGTCAGGATGAGGAGGGTTCATCACAACTCTCTGATATCGGGGGTTGTAAGACCAGGAAGCGTTATTTCCTAGCAATGTACTGGAGCTTTGGGCAATTTACAATGTACTTGTCCAGGCACAGAGCTTTCTGTGGGGCAAGTTGCTCATAGTCCAGTCAGACAATGCAACAGTGGTATACATACCTGAACCATCAGGAAGGCACCCGCAGTGTCAGGGCCATGAAAGAATCTTACAGGTTAGTGTTGTGGGCGGAATGGCACATTTCTGCTTTCTCTGTAGTCTTTATCCAAGGATAGAAAACTTGGAGGCTGATTATCTCAGCCGCAACCAGGTTCATCCAGGAGAATGGTCCCTGCACAAGGAGGTGTTTGACCTCCTAGTCCAATATTGCAGTTGTCCAGACATAGACATGAAGGCGTCCCAGCTGAAATTCAATGTTCCTCTATTCTGTGCATAATCCCAGAGTCCAGACGCAGGATTCATGAACGCCATGGTGATCCCATGGCCGTTTCACCTGGTCTACTTATTTCCTCCACTTCCAATGCTTCTGTGGTTTCTCAAGAAGATGAAGACAGAACAGATGGTGGCCATCCTGGTGGTCCAAGATTGGCCTTGCCGAGCATGGTACTCCGTTCAGATTGCCTCTCCACACAGTCTTACTCGCACAAGGTACTCATCGCTGCCATTCATTAAGTCGGCTGGCTTTGAGTGACTACTGAAATGATAATCCTCCAGGCATAAGGGTTTCTCGCTTCTGTGGTGAAGCCATGATTAAAGCCAGGAAATCTTACTCTGCGGCAGATTACCTTCTGGTCTGGAAGGCTTATGTTCTTTGGTGTGAGGCAAATCATTGCCACACCTCAGGTTTCAACCTTTCCAGGCTGCTTGTCTTCCTCCAATCAGGGCTTGATAAAGGCTTGCGATTATTTTCTTTGATGTTGCTAGTTTCAGAGCTGTCCTTTTTCTTTCAGTGCAGTCTGGCCATCTTGCTGGAGGTTAACATCTTTTTACAGGAGGTGCGTCACGTGCTACTCACGTTTGTGCACCCGATTGAGCCAGGAGATATGAATTTGGTTGTTCAATCTTTGGTCAAAGAACCGTTTGAATTTTTAGACTCTGTGGCGCTTAGGTATCTTATCTAGAAGGGGGGTTTTCTACTGGTGGTGTCTTCTGCATGCTGAGTGTTTGAGGTGGGGGCATTATCTTGTGTTGCCCCCTTTCCTAGTTTTTCATTCGGACCGGGCGGTGCTTTGCACCAAGCCCTCCTTTGTTTTAAAAGTTGTCTCTGGCATTCATTGGTGCTGTGTAGTCCGTACTGCAGGACTTCACAAAATCACAGATTTGTTTGTGCAGTATGATGTGCACAAGCTTGGTTGGCTGGACTCCAAGGTGTCCTAAGCTCATTGGATAACTTCTACCATAAAATTGGCCTGTGTGAGGTCAGCTAGGCCGGTGACAGGGAACTTGTCAGTTCATTTGACCAGGACTGTGGATTCTATCTGGGCCGCACGTCATGGAGCTTCATCCGAATGGTTGTGTCGGACCGCCATGTTGATATAAATTCTACAGGTTGCAAGGCTTTGCATCCCAGGATGCCAGCTTTGTCTGCAAGGTTTTGCATGCAGCCATGTCCAAGCAATCCCTCTATTAGGGGTAGCTTTGATATGTCCACTATGTCAAGAAGTGTCCTCCAATAGGACATCGGAGAAAATAGGATTTTTGACTCACCGTAAAATCCATTTCTCGTAGTTCATTGGGGGACACTGCGCGCCCACCCTTGCTTGTGTGATGTACTCGGTTAACTGTGATTGTTTGTTCTGGTTAACCCATTTTTGACCCTCCATTGGGCTTTGTTATACATAAACTGAACACTCCTTCCTGTGGGAGGGGTATAGTAGGGGTGGAGCTACACTCACAAGTGCTTTTGACTCCTTGGACCACCTACTATACCCTTTTTTTCTAGCAGTGTTCCCCAATGAACTTCAAGAAATGGATTTTACAGTGAGTCTAAAATCCAACTATTTTTAAGTGGTTTAAAAGCTCTCTTTCTATAGCTAACAGTCAGCTGACAGGGTGTGTCTATAATCAAACAGATCATCTGTAGAGAGCTTTTTTTAAATGCAAGGTGGGAGTGTCATCTGTCCATCAAGTTAGGACTGTGGGAGATGAGTAAAATATTTAAACTTGTCTTTTTCTTTTATTCAAAGTGACCAATGCCAAACAGTGACCGGCGTCTAGGGAATTGGTCTATGTTACTTTGGCATTAGGGTCGCAAGAAAGTGTGTGCAACTTTATGTTAAGAATTATTTTGAGCTGACATTACTTTTACCTAACAAAATGAAAGTTGTCAACGCTTATTCTTTAAACTGCATATCTGTGTGTGTCTTGCAAAATGAAAACATGAGGTATTAGTTCATATTTTGATCAAAAGACTTAAGCCTGCATCTCAACGTCAAGGGTACTTCATTATATGCAGGTCCTACACTGACCTATATGCTTTAAACACTATTAAAATGCAGTTAAAATCAGATGCACTCATCTCCCAGGTATAGGGGATTACATCTAGCAAAGGCTGGCTTGTGAGCCACACCCAAATGTGCCTTAAATAGGCTTGATGGACAGCTGCTATGACAAAAAGGCAATATTTTGAAACAAAACCAGAGAAAAATAAGCCCGTGCTCGGTATATCCCACATTATATATGGTACCAGCTGCTTGGCAATAAGACCGGGCTCGGTGTATCCCATATTGTATGTGGTACCAGCTGCAAGGCAATATAAATGCCCATATATGTATACAAAACAAAAAAAAAGTTGTCAGCGCTTATCCTTTAAACGGCATATCTGTGTGTCTAGCAAAATGAAAAGATGAGGTATTAGTTCATATTTTGATCAAAAGACTTAAGCCTGCATCCCAACGTCAAGGGTACCTCATTATATGCAGGTCCTACACTGACCTATATGCTTTAAACACTATTAAAATTCAGTTAAAATCAGGTGCACTCACCTCCCAGGTATAGGGGTTTACATCTAGCAAAGGCTGGCTTGTGAGCCACACCCAAATGTGCCTTAAATAGGCTTGATAGACAGCTGCTATGACAAAAAGGCAATATTTTGAAACAAAACCAGAGAACAAGAAGCCTGCGCTCGGTATATCCCACATTATATACAGTACCAGCTGCTTGGCAATAAGCCCGTGCTCGGTATATCCCATATTGTATGTGGTACCAGCTGCGTGGCAATATAAATGCCCATATATGTATACAAAACAAAAAGAAAGTTGTCAGCACTTATCCTTTAAACTGCATATCTGTGTGTCTAGCAAAATGAAAAGATGAGGTATTAGTTCATATTTTGATCAAAAGACTTAAGCCTGCATCCCAACGTCAAGGGTACCTCATTATATGCAGGTCCTACACTGACCTATATGCTTTAAACACTATTAAAATTCAGTTAAAATCAGGTGCACTCACCTCCCAGGTATAGTGGTTTACATCTAGCAAAGGCTGGCTTGTGAGCCACACCCAAATGTGCCTTAAATAGGCTTGATGGACAGCTGCTATGACAAAAAGGCAATATTTTGAAACAAAACCAGAGAACAAGAAGCCTGCGCTCGGTATATCCCACATTATATACGGTACCAGCTGCTTGGCAATAAGCCCGTGCTCGGTATATCCCATATTGTATGTGGTACCAGCTGCGTGGCAATATAAATGCCCATATATGTATACAAAACAAAAAGAAAGTTGTCAGCACTTATCCTTTAAACTGCATATCTGTGTGTGTCTAGCAAAATGAAAAGATGAGGTATTAGTTCATATTTTGATCAAAAGACTTAAGCCTGCATCCCAACGTCAAGGGTACCTCATTATATGCAGGTCCTACACTGACCTATATGCTTTAAACACTATTAAAATTCAGTTAAAATCAGGTGCACTCACCTCCCAGGTATAGGGGTTTACATCTAGCAAAGGCTGGCTTGTGAGCCACACCCAAATGTGCCTTAAATAGGCTTGATGGACAGCTGCTATGACAAAAAGGCAATATTTTGAAACGAAACCAGAGAAAAATAAGCCCGCGCTCGGTATAACCCACATTATATATGGTACAAGCTGCTTGGCAATAAGCCCGCGCTCGATATATCCCATATTGTATGTGGTACCAGCTGCGTGGCAATATAAATGCTCATATATGTATACAAAACAAAAAGAAAGTTGTCAGCGCTTATCCTTTAAACTGCATATTTGTGTGTGTCTAGCAAAATGAAAACATGAGGTATTAGTTCATATTTTGATCAAAAGACTTAATGTGCCTTAAATAGGCTTGATGGACAGCTGCTATGATAAAAAGGCAACATTTTGAAACAAAACCAGAGAAAAATAAGCCTGTGCTCGGTATATTCCATATTGTATGTAGTACCAGCTGCGTGGCAATACAAATGCCCATATATGTATACAAAACAAAACGAAAGTTGGGACCACATACAATATGGGATATACCGAGCACGGGCTTATTGCCAAGCAGCTGGTATCATATATAATGTGGGATATACGGAGAGCGGGCTTATTTTTGGGTGTGGCTCACAAGCCAGCCTTTGCTAGATGTAAACCCCTATACCTGGCAGGTGAGTGCATCTGATTTTAACTGCATTTTAATTAGAGATGGGCGGGTCCAGTTCCCCGAGAACCGAACCCACCCGAACTTTGGGTATCCGAGTACCGAGCTGAGTAGCTCGGTACTCTCCCGCCCGCTCCTAATCCAAATCGATGCCGAACGTCATCGTGACGTCGTCGGATCTCGTGGCTTGGTTCTCGCGATACCTCAAGATTATACCTGCCTCCATAGCAATCCATCGCCATTTGACAGAGGGAGAAAGCAGGGTGTAGTCACAGGCTGATTAGAGCAGGGACAGAGAATACAATATTCTTATTCCAATTGCTGTAACAAAAATCGCTAGAGAAGAGAGGAGGATAGAGGTTTATTTTATTTTTGTAATATTTGGCACTCCCCAGTGCTTTTGGGGTGTCCCCCATAAATGTGCATAAATATTTCTGGCTGTCAAAAGTCATATCTGTCAGCAGTATCTACCAAATAATTTTTAGCACTCCTCAGTGCTTTTGGGGTGTGCCCCGTAATTGTGCATAAATATTTCTGGCTGGCAAAATTACTATCTGTCAGCAGTATCTTACCAAATATTTTTTAGCACTACAAGTGCTTTGGGCTGAGAATGGATTCAAAGCAGTCCACATATGAGCAGAATGAGCAACCAGGTTCTGTCACCAGTCCTGTTGTTAGTGTTCCCAGTACGTCATCTGGGCAAGGCGATGTCAAACTACAGAGTGTTTTGAAATCAGTCCAAAAAACAAAAACAAAATTTTTTTTTACTGTGTTGAAGCGAAAAAGAAGTGTTACTCAGCAAAAGTTAAGTACCGATAAAAAAAAATTGCCAACATGCCATTCTACACACGCAGTGGCAAAGAGAGAATGAGGCCTTCACCTTTGGCTATTAGTGGCAGATCCCAAAAAGTTACCGAGCCTACAATTGGTGCACAACTACTGTTGCGCGTCAAAGCCGAGCTGCAAGATAACAGTAAGGCATTAGAGGATAATGTTTGCTCTGATTCACAAATGACACCAATCCCTGTGGAGAGTCCATCCAACAGTGGTATGTCTAATCGTGAGCATTCTGTTAGTGTACCCATAAAGAAGGGCCCTTTCAGCAGTTCTGCTGATGTGTACCTGAACAGCCCGAGTTTAGCCGGTGATACACAAATTGAGGATGCCACTTTGGAAATAGAAGAGGATGAGGGGGAGATTTATGGAGGTGACGAGGGCGCTAATGAGGATGTTGATGCAGACAGATACCAAATTTCGGGAGCAGATACTGTTTGGTGATGAGCTATGTTCAGGTATCGTTTAGGTGCAGGCACAGTCTTGGAGGGAGAAATGCTCTGCAGGGGTATGTCAGGAGCAAGTATTGTGTTTCAGGAGGAGGGATATTCAGTAGGCATCTGCTGGGAGCAGGTACAGTGTTGGTGGGAGGAATGCTCTGCAGTGATCTGTCAGGAGGGGATAGTATGTTGAGTGTAAGGATGTTCTGCAGCGGTCTGTCAGCTGCAGGAAGTGTTTTGGGTGGAGGAATGCTCTGCAGGGATCTTTCGGGAGCAGAAACTGATTGTTGATGAGCTTTGTTCTGCAGGTATCTTTAATAAGCAGGCACAGTCTTGGAGGGAGAAATGCTCTGTAGGGATTTTGTATTTCTAATTTTTTATGACGTTGCTTTACTGTCTCTTTCTAAGACACCCAGGCCCTAAACTACGATAAAGCTAAACTAAGAAAATGTAATAGTACTGTATGTGTGTATTCCAGTGAACACACACATCTGTGAATTAGCAGCTCCACCATTTTGTGAGTGACAGCAATCTCACTCCATGATAGTGCTGAATCTGCAGCTAACCACAGGATGTATTGCTCAAGGAACACATCCATTAAGGTTTCTGCCTTAATTGCGTAATTTCATTGCTTTTTGGAGTTTGAATTCAAGAATTCCAATATCTTTCTTACGCTTTAGATGGTGTGTAAGTAACCTTAATCGAACATGTTAAATCGTAAGGTTTTTTTGTCTATGTAATTTCATTGCTTTTTGTAAAGTTAAATTTTTTATTATTTGAAGTTTATGAACCTAGAATTTCACGGCAATTAAGAACCACTTGGCGCATATAGTTTCTACTATTTTTCTTAATCCATAATAACCAAACATATTTATATTGGTCTATTATATTAGCCTATATCACCTCTGTTACATGCCCATTCTACCTATCCCCTACTATTTTGATAAAGTAATTTTCCTCAGATTTTCTCTAAACCTACATTTCCAATGCATGTCTTTTTCTCACACATAACCCACTGCCCACTAGCTATGTGATTGCATGCACACATGCCACCAACAAGTGCACCAGTTTTTTTCTCCTGTGTACAAGTCTATCACATGACACCCCATTCTCACCAGCTTTTCCTTCACATGTAACCACCCTGCGCACCAGCTTTATTTTCACTTGCCTCCTCCTTTGCACCATTTCTTTCAAATCTCACCCCCTGCGCACCAGCTTTTCTTTACATGTCACTCCTGCTTTTCATTACATGCGCATTAAAAACACATCACCCACTTTTCCCTCACATCACATGGTACAATTTTTTCTCATGTCACCCCTGTACACCAGATTTTCACACATACCACCCCTATGTGCATCAACTTTTTTTCTCATGTCGCACCCTGTACACCAACTTTTTTCAACCCCTGCGCACCAACTTTTCTTTAACATGTCACCTCCCCTTTCTTCCAGATTTTCTCACACGCCATCATCCCTATGCACAGGTATTACAATCACATGCCACCCCTTTCACACCAGCATTACAGTCCCATGTAACCCCCTATGTAACCCCCCTGACCACCAGCTTTTCTTTCACGTCACCCCCTACCCACCAGTTTTTCCAGCCTCTGAAGATTCGGGGCACAATGTGGATATCAGGCAAAGAGGGAGCAGATCAATATAGACTGATGACAGGTCCCACACACCTTCAGCAAAACAGTGCTACGCAAGGTGTTAAGAGGAGACTTCCAGTGACAGCAGCCAGAGTGAAGAGGATATATCAATAGCAAAGAAATTACCAACAAGGAACCCATAGACGCATAGAGGGTACACGTTGTTATTATTATTATTATTATTATTATTATCATCATCATTTATTTGTTAGGCGCTACAAGGTATCCGCAGCGCCGCACACAGTACTAACAGTAGACTATACAGGGTGAAACCATACAGAACAATGAACAAAAAGTACCAATACTTCAGAAACTCTGGCCAGTCATATGCAGTAAAGACGGAGCGGAAGAACAGGTATGGAGACAGGATTGGAGGGGGCCCTGCTCATACGAGCTTACATCTTAAGGGAGGGTAAACAGACCAGGCACAAGAGGAGCCAGTTGAGGCAAGAGGAGAGAAGGGAGGACGAGCTAAAGGGAGGAGATGCGGGTTAAGTAGATGGCTGGTAGGCTTTGAGAAAGAGGTGATGTGGGAAGTGGTTTTCCTGCAGCCCTCTACCTGTCAGAGACCCATGGAACAGCAAGCAGGTAAACTGAGGATTGTATCAGTGTGCAGTTCAGGAAGAGTAACTGAAACACTCACCGGGGAGAAGTTGTTGGTGGTATCTCGCATGCTGTGTGTAGTCCCTCTCACTGATTTTTGCTTTCGACACTCAACATTGCGACAGTTGACAGAAAACTCCATGGTAAGTACAGAAGTGAGAGTGTGTGTGAGAGTGTGTGAGTTGGAGGGAAGAGAGAGGACATGGGTGCTGCAGGGGGGGAGGACATGGGTGCTGCAGGGGGTGGAGAGTGGACATGGGTGCTGCAGGGGGGGGAGAGAGGACATGGGTGCTGCAGGGGGGTGAGAGGACATGGGTGCTGCAGGGGGGAGAGAGGACATGGGTGCTGCAGGGGGGGGGGGAGAGAGGACATGGGTGCTGCAGGGGGGGGACATGGGTGCTGCAGGGGGGGGACATGGGTGCTGCAGGGAGGGGGACATGGGTGCCTCAGGGGGGGGAGACAGGACATGGGTGCTGCAGTGGGGGGGAGACAGGACATGGGTGCTGCAGGGGGGGAGACAGGACATGGGTGCTGCAGGGGGGGAGACAGGACATGGGTGCTGCAGGGGGGGGACATGGGTGCTGCAGGGGGGAGGACATGGGTGCTGCAGGGGGGGAGACAGGATATGGGTGCTGCAGGGGGGGGAGACAGGCCATGGTTGCTGCAGGGGGGGAGACAGGACATGGGTGCTGCAGGGTGGGGGGAGACAGGACATGGGTGCTGCAGGGGGGTGAGACAGGACATGGGTGCTGTAGGGGGGGGAGACAGGACATGGGTGCTGCCGGGGGGAGACAGGACATGGGTGCTGCAGGGGGGGAGACAGGACATGGGTACTGTATACTCTCGTTTCTGAAAATAGAAACACAGGTTTTAGTTAGATTTAAATGAAGCAGCAAAAACACTGCTAGCAAGGTACTGCTATGGGTCAAACCAGAGTCAATTTTCAACCTGGTGACAGAGAGACCAATCTTTTAAAATATCAATTGTTTTGTAATTTACCGTTTACAATTTGCATGCAAGTTATTTTTAATCAAATCTTTCACGCAATGCCACAGTTTAATACTTTGCATTAACGTTAAGACAATGAAAAGTTTTAACGGGATGAGCGGCTAATCGACCTTAGGCAATTACCCTGCTAATCTCATATTTACTGCATAAAATGACAAAGTTGCAGTTTTCTAAAGCAATTAATTTTATGAGATTGAATTGCAGAGACAGAAAGTCACCCATGTAGCCCTAGCCTAAATGGCACCACAATTAATTGACCCTCCCCCATTCTATTGCAATGAACAACACTGTGCATCAGCTGTTTACTAGGCTCCCTTTCAAAGACCACGTGGCGTCTGCAGCACAACTTCAAAAATAGACACAAAGGGAGGGTGTGCAGAGGGGGAGCAATACTATCTCCCTGTACTGTCGATGATGATCTGCGATTGCAGAGATGACCGCTGGGATAGCGGTTTGCAGCATGAGCTGAGATGATCTGCGGTTGCAGAGAAGACCACTGGGATAGCGGTTGCAGCGTGAGCTGAGATGATCCGCGGTTGCAGAGATGACCGCTGGGATAGCGGTTTGCAGCGTGAGCTGAGGTGATCTGCGGTTGCAGAGGTGACCGTTGGGATAGCGGTTTGCAGCATGAGCTGAGATGATCCGCGGTTGCAGAGATGACCGCTGGGATAGCAGTTTTCAGTGTGAGCTGAGGTGAACTGCGGTTGCAAGGGTGACCGCTGGAATAGCTGGTTTGCAAACAGCTGGAACAAAAGGAGACGTCCACTCAAGCACACAAACTGAACCTAAGAACAGGCTCAGAGGAGAGGAGGAGGCTGCTTTAAATAGTGGAGGGAAAACCCTCATCCAATAGGAAGACAGGGAAGGTTTAAAGCAGAGATCGGGTCTGCGCATCCAAGATGGCGGCCGTCAGCGGGAGTCGGACGGGAGCAGAAGAGAGGTAAGTGAACCGGGTCTCGGCCTGGAGACAGCGAGCACCCGGCGTCTGACAGTAAGCTTATGAAAGATACTGCAGCGATGAAATAGGAGGCAATAACAGGATGGTAATGGGTAGTCAGAAGGAGATCGAAGTTAGGGGTCCGTAGCAGGCAGAATGGTCAGGATCAGGCCAAAAGGTCAGGGCTGGCAGCTGTCGAAGTCAGATAATTGGATATGGTCATCGCAAATGAATATCTAACAATCCGATTGTCTATGTCTGAAGTTATGCGACTAGTACGCTATGTCGTGGAGGAGCGTAGCTAACCACAACGCGTGCAAACACTTATACACGCATTTACACAAACACATATACATGTAATTAGCTCACATTAAAATTAGTTGCAATACATAGTTATTTGTAATGAAATGTAGCAGAGTTTATGGTGAAATATTATAATGTTATATACACGTTAGTGAGATCTAAGATTCAGGTCACAGGAAACCTATCATGTCTGGTATCATTCTAATCCCCTATTTATTCGCAGACGTCCGGTTCAATTGCCGAAAGGGTTGCACGTTGCGTATGCTAGATATGGATTATAGGGAATAAATGATCTTGTATGGTATTGTGTGTGTAATCCTAATAGACCAGTTTGAACTAGTTCTTGGTGAGAAGATTAGTAGTCTTCTGGAGAGCTGACCCTCAACCTTGGATGGCATTGTTTGAACTGACCAATGACCTGCATTAGACTGGACTTTCCTGAAGCCTGATCCTATGGAAACATGCCAAATCATCTGTATTGTTTTCACTGTATCACTGACTTTATATAAGCAGGGGCTCTGGGACCAGTAGTCAGTCACTTTGACCACAGACTTCAGGACTGAATGACTGTATGCTGGATCCAGAGCGCCTGCAATAGTAACGGCTGTACTTTTTTTATTTGAATTGTTACTCTGCTAATTTTTGCTATTAAATCGAATTGTTCTTTGGAACCACATCACTGAAAGTGGACAATCGTTATTGGATAGTGGCTAGACAGACATAACACAGCAAACAGGAATATCCAGAAGACAAGCCAAAGGTCAGGGCAATCAGATAACAAGCAGGGTCCATAAACTCAGCCAGAGTTCACAACAGAGGTCAATCAGGAGAATAACAAAAGTATCCACAGATAACACAGGAGCCCAGGCACAATTTACTTTGCGCGAGACATACACACTAAAACCTGTAGGAAGGCTAAGTCCTCCCTGACTTATATATATAGGGGGGCCAATCAACAAACAGAAGGCACAGGAGGAAAAATCAGCCTCAGCGGGCTGTTAATTAATTTATGCAGTTTGCGCACCAGCCCAGCGGTCCTTCATCCGGTTCAGACTTGTGACATTCCTGGACACAGGATTGCAGACAGCATTGCGCTGCTGAGGGACACAGTTCAGTACATCAAATATCTCCATGCTGTTAGGAACTCCCAAGTCAGTACAGTGAAACTCGGGAACTACTCAGAAGGCCAGGTGTTCGCTGGAGCCCCTAGTGGTGGGGACAGACTGGGCTGCGGGCCGACTGAGGGTCGAGTAGCGTATACTGACTTAAAGGAGTTTCCCAGAAGTGGAGTGATTGGTGGACTGTAGTATAAGAGAAATCCAAGGTCCAAAGGTCACAGGCACAGAAGCAATATCCAAGGGCAAGCAAAGGGTCAAACTCACAGGCAGAGAAGCAAAATCCGAATTCCAGGCAAAGGTCAAGGTCAGAAGAGAAGGGTCAAAGGTCCAATAACAAGCAGGGGTCAAACACGGGTGGTCAAATCTAAGGTAACAGGAACCTAAATGGATAGTACAAGCAGGCAGCAGGACTGAGGACAGAACGCTATAACCGGCAGTGAGGCTCAGTCCTCACTGCCTTAAATAGTACAGATGGCCAATCAGGACACAGTCCAGAATATGTCCTCAGCTGCAGTATGATAGAGATGCAGAGCCTGCAGCCAATGGAATAGGCAGAGTGCCAGTAGTAACCTAATCTGTAATCAGCCTGATTAGCTGATCCTACACAGCATTGCATGGCTGGCCCTACCTAATCCTGTGCGCACACGCCCGACTGTTTGACAGCTGGACCAAAGCGTCCCGGTTGTTGCCCAGGCAACCGGGACACAGAAACCGGAAGTGACGCCCTGCTTGTCGTAGCAACGGCCGGGGCGTCACTAGGAACAGCAAGAGAGTCGCGCTGGCCTGGAGCCGCCGCGACCACTAACACATGCACACGTGGCCCTGATCAGTCTTGGGTGATATGTTTTGTTATTATGTTATGTTCTTATGTTAACCTGATGTACCTTGACATTTACAGCTCAGTGTTGGTGAATGGCTGGAAGACTGACCCCTTTTCCGTCATGTCTAGGGTCAGACAAGGCTGCCCTCTTTCAGAGGTCAATACCAGGAGATCTTTTTGTTTGTTGTATAGAGCACTTTGCGATGTGCATCAGATGGAATCCAGAGATTAGAGGCATCACCGCACTGGGTCCAGACTGACTAGAGGCCAAGTGTTCACTCTACATGGAAGACGTAATACAGCAAAGTGGTATAACCTGGCGCAAAAATGGAGTATGGAACATTGTGGACATTGTGGACATTTAAGTGGACTATTTATATCTATATTCATTTTACCCAAGGAATATTTTTTGCCTATAAGGCTTTGTCCTACCGTAATAAGGCAACATTGGTTTTGACCTTGTCTGTGATACACCATTAAATAAGTTTTGATATAGTTTACATCTGTTCCATACTCCATTTTTGCGCCAGGCTATACCACTTTGCTGTATTTGTTCCTATAGGGGAAGGGATCTCCCCCCCCCTTTTCCTCACAAGGTATTTCAATCTTGGGCAGCATTTAACATTCAGGAAACGCGGTCTATCCTTCCGTTTTTCATAATTTGTCTACATGGAAAATGTCACTGTCTTCTATGCTGACCAGTGTACGATGACAGCACTCGTCCAGACCTTCGAGAACTTCAACTGAGCTTTAGGGGTAAAGGTCAACTGCGGGAAGAATTCGGGCAGTGGCACCTGTCATCCCCCGCTGCATTCCCCTTCACAATCAAGTTGGACTTCTTGGAGTTTAGTTTCGTGGAGAGGGCACAGCCCTGAAATGTTGGGAAGAGAGACTACTGTGAGACAGAAAGTTGGCTTGGGAGCCTCAGAGACCTTACCATCGAAGGGAAAGCACTGGTGCTGTGCAATGAGATTCTTCCTGTTCTGCAGTACACGGCCCAAGCTTCGCCATCTCTTGCTGCCGTCTACAAGACCATCATGAGGACACTTCTTCCACTTCATCTGGGGTTCCAAAATCGACAGAGTGAAACGGTCGGTTATATGCAAGTAGCCCCTCAAAGGTGGGAAAGGTATCCCAGATATCCCTACCATGCTGCGAGTCTTCTTCATTTGTAACTGCATCCGTAGAACTCTTATTGAAAAGAACATTTGCTCTGCTGGGAAGTCCACGTCTTGCTTCTTCCTCCTGCCTCTTTGCTGGACCCTTGGTTGGGGCAAGTGAGAAAGTACCTTCCCTTACAACTGAATTACAACTTGGTTTTACCTGGGATGTTGGACAATTGGTGAGGGAGCACCTCCTGGAGGGACTTAAACCAGACTTGTGGAAGCCAAAAACTGTCCACGAGACGTTATGGAGTCTGTTCGAGGGCTCCCTCTTGCTACAGCAAAACACGTGTGTGAGAATGTGGCCTCTAAGAGGCTAATAGACATAAAGACATTGCATGGATGGCTATCCAGGGGGGGTCTGCCTCTCAGGACATTCATGCATTATCGGAATCTTTGCAGATTTGTTCACTGCCCCTTTTGTATCACCAGAAGGGAAACAGCACAGCATATTTTTTGGGACTGCCCCACTGCACAGGCACTGTTGGATGCCTTGAAACATGAACTTAAAGATTGTGTGCCCAGGACTTGCCTTTCATACCATTCAGTATTTTATGGATTATTTCCTGGAACCCACACCATTGGGGCAATAACAGAAGGCCCGGCGCCTTATGAACTGTTTTAAGGACGGTATATGGCTTGCTAGGAATTATCTAATTTTGAAGCGGGAGAAGACGACCATCCAGGACTGTCGCAGGCTGATCCACACCTGCTAAGAGACTATAACACCATTAACAGTCCTGAGGAAATGGTGAATAGTGGAAGATGATTAATTTTTCTGTCTCCCTTTTCTCCTTCTCTCCCTATGTGTCTTTTCATTCAATAAAGCCTTTGGCTTGTGTCTTCTCCTCACTTACCTCCTCCAACCCATTCTCCCATCACTGTTTGAAGTGTTATTGAATGTCATGCCTTATTTATGCACCCTTCCCTATATTTGTGTCTGTCCTCAATAAAGCTTCGTGCCTGTGATCTCCCCACCCTACCCCTCTCACCTACCGGCCCCTCACATCCATTGTTTTTTGAAATGTTAAATTGTTTAAGTTTCCATGGTTATCGCAGTAATTGATGTATAGTTATATCTTGTACTTTATGCCTTGTATTGTACTAAAATGTATGAATGATTATGTTTCACGGTATACTGCATACACTTGAATGAAATGTATTGTGTGTTTTTTTGTACCTTTATACAAATAAAGTTACATTTTCAATCAAAAATCTGAGAAGTCAAAAAAGGTACAAGCATGTACTTTACTTTATCTATTGCCTCTGCACTAGTCAGATTTAGTAGACAGTATTGTCTATGAGGAAGACGAGGATAATGAGGACTCCCAGTCATTTACCACATGCGAAAGGATGAGTTAATTGCCCCCACAATCTGTGCACCCCAACGCATCCCCGTTACCATGAAGGACAAAGTGCTTGCTGACCTAGACAGCATGACAGGTCTCAGTAAAATTACCCCAATAGAGAAAGCAACACAGTGAGTAGCTGTGCAACGCAGCCATGGTAGTTGCAATTAAAAAAAATCAGTCAGACTATACATAGACCCCGTGCACCTAAACAAACCACTCCTGAGGCCTCAACACTGTCAAAGTTGAATCATTGGATGAAGTAATTTTAAATTAATAATTATTATTATAGAATCCTGTGTGATTGCAATTTGTATGCATTGGCATACGAATATTACATACACAATCACATTGAAAAACACAACTGTGACAGGATGGACCGCCTATGCCACCCTGTCTGTTGCTGCTGGGAACCGGCTGGGCTTACTTTGCCACCGTTCTCTTTCGTTATCCCAAATGCACCCTCTTGCCGCAGTAGGAGGGGCTTACAAATGCTGCTACTATTGGACTAATTACCAGCATTCAATACCGGGTTTCTTCTGAGTAACTGACGCTGCGAGTGTACCCAGTTACTGGCGTACCTGGGCTGGTACTCCAGACCTCTTACTATGGATCAGGGGTGCTGTGGATGGATGCCCCCTGGCCTATCACACTAACCAAAGCTGCAGGGTAGCAGGCAGAGCGGTGGTACCGGAAAAGCTGGGTTAACCTCAGAAACAGCCAGAGAACGGATTAGATTTAGGGTCTACTCTGCAGGTCACAGGAATACAGCAATATTGAAGATGTTTTAAAGCAGGTCTTTGAAGCACTGATGTTTATTTGCTCTTACACTGGTTGAAGGTACCAGTGATCAAGTCAGATGAAACAATAAGAACATTTCAGCGTACAAGACTATTTTTAGAATCAGGATGCAATGTGTTTACACAACCATGGATTTACATGCATTGCAAAGCCAACAATATTTACACTTATCTATGAAATTCAAGAGATGCTTTGATGCTCTGCATCTGGTTTTCAGATGCAGAGAATCTATGAGCCAGTCTTAATTAAAAGTACCTGCATTCAATGTTGGACCTTCACACATCAAAAGATCTAATAAGCATGGGGCCCCTCTTCAGACAGTCCAGAATACACATTCCCAAAGAAAGGTACAAACCCCAAACAAGCCACTTAACCACAACACAACACAACACAACACAACACAACACAACACACCACACAAAAGACTTCCATTCACAAAGGCTTATTGTATCAGATATATACCTTAAGAAATAATGCATGTCCTCTAGCAAGGTTAAACAAGAAACAAATGTCTTCCCCTATATCAGAAATTAAGAGATCTCAGATCTCAGATCTCAGAAATTAAAGATTTCCCTTACCAAAATATACACAATATCAAAAAATAGGTGCATGTGCAATTATATAAATAAGCGTCCTGCGATACTCCTTTAAATAAATTTATACCAGAAGTTATTTATCAGTGATCCAGTCACAACAACAAATACACTTACATTCACACGTACATTTGTAAATAGTTCACTTTATTCCAACTCACATCATTTTATTAGTAAGACTTAAAGGTTATTTATACAACTATCAGTTTACAGTAAAGGTATTTATCGTTCAGGTTTTAAGAAATGTATGGTGTTTGGTCTTATATTAATCCACTTTTTACTAGCAGGAATTCTGTACATTCAGAGAATCGATCACACAAAGAAATCGCTAGTTATGATAAGTTCATACTAAAAAAATACTTTGTAAAAAGGGTTATTTCAGACCAGTTTTGGTTGGTTCCCTCAGGCAATACACGTGCTCAGCTGTTGGAATGACTTGCCCCCACTTTTAGAGAGAAATCCTTTGTACTGACTTATGATCTGCATTGTACTGTCTTACACCCTGAACCAATAAAAAAAACCTTAGGCTATCTTTGTGTACATTGTGACAGCATCATTGTTTTTCTTTTAATATAAACTGTATAAAACTAGGCCACTGAAACAGCCCCAGTCTTTTTGCCGACACAGACTTCAGGACTGATGACTGTCCCTGGATCCAGGGATGCGCTATGTGTAATGTATTCGCTTATACTTTCTTGTATTTTGTTATACCTTCTTATACTTTATCATAGTTTGCTGTAATTCTGCTATGTTTTGCTATTAAATCTCTTTGTGCATTGGAACCACATTAACCGCATCAGACAATCTTATTGGGGAGATAGTAATGGACATAACAACACCCATTGAGAACGGTTGAACAAGTTATTGCTGACATGCCTGAGGCAAAAATCTTTAGCACCCTGGATACGAAATGCAGATTTTGGAAGATACCTCTGGACAAAGAGTCATCCATGGTCACCATGTTCATGACACAATATGCTTTTCTGTGTATGCCTTATGGCCTCACCACCAGTGAAGTTTCCAACGATGCATGGAACAACTGTTTGCATGCTTGCAGGATAACCATGTGAAATTGTTGTCTGGGGTCGCAATATGCAAGAACACGATTAGCGCATGCATCAGGTGTGGGAAAGAATCCGTACCATAAACTTAAAGCTCTACCCAGACAAATGCAAGTTTTGGGTGTCGGAAGTTCCATATGTGGTTCATCTACTCACTGACAAGGGAGTCAAGCCAGACCCTGAAAAAACAGTGGCCATTTAGCAAATGACGTTCTCTGAGGACAAACTCAGTCTGCAACAATTCCTGGGAATGACAAACTACCTGTCCAAATTTCTTCCCATCTACAGTGTGACACCACCAACTGCACCACTAAGACAATGGTTTACCATCACCTGCCCAGCGGTTATTGTCGCGCTGCACCAGGACTCTCATCCCTGTTACAAAGCAACAATTGCAACAGCAAGTACAAACACAAGTAGAAATGGTACTTACCTCAAAGCAGCTGTCCAACAAAAGGACCCAGGAATTACTCAGGTAGTGAGTCGGTGTGAATGGGTCACGACCAGGGTTATTCCTGCGATGGAGCCAGATATGCTGCTGTAGGAAAGGTGTTCCCGGGTTATTCTACCCAGGATCTGTTAAAAGCAGCTCATTGGCTTCTGCTGTCCCCTTTTAATGACTCAACTTGATAATGCAGGGCAGACACGGACCCATTATCTGTATCTTGAAGGGAAGGATGTAAATGTATAACCTGCCAGAGCCTGGCAGGAAGTGAAGTCAGTGGGTAATCATGTTAGGAAGTTCCTGTTCTCTGTTCAGCATTAGTTATGTATGTCATGCTGAGTAAACACGTTTTGTCTTATTCCTGAGAGTTGTTACTCCAGTCTTTCTACACCCACATCAATAGTTCCTGATTGGAATGTAAAGTTTGGGAAACCTGTGAGGTAGTACTCAGATGTTAGATGGTAGCTAGATTAAATAAATATATACATATATATTTATATACACATATATATGTGTATATATATATATATATATATATATATATATATATATATATACATATATATATATATATATATAAATATATATTTTATATATATATATATATATATATATATATATATATATATATATATATATATATATATATATTTATATATTCCATAGACAAAAAAACCTTACGGTTTAACATGTTCGATTAAGGTTCCTTACACACCATCTAAATTGTAAAAAAACTATTGAAACTCTTCCACTTAAACTCCAAAAAGCAATGAAATTACGACGATTAAGGCAGAAGCTTTAATGGACGTGTTCCTTGAGCAATACAAACATGGTTTGCCATCACATCCTGCGCTTAGCTGCAGATTTAACACTATTATGGAGTGAGATTGCTGTCACTCACAAAATGGTGGAGCTGTTAATTCACAGATTTGTGTGTTCACTGGAATACACACATACAGTACTATTACATTTTCTTAGTTTAGCTTTATCGTAGTTTAGGGCATGGGTGTCTTAGAAAGAGACAGTAAAGTAACTTCATAAAAAATTAGAACTACAAAATAACAATATACATAATTTAATGTGGTTAAGGCAAGAGGCTTAGTAAATCCATCTTAGTCACTGAAGTTGGATTAACTTTAGACTCCTACAAAGACAGAAATGTTTTCTATGTTCTATAGTAGATAATGAAATAATTATTTTTCTTAGCTTGCAGGAATGTACTGATCACTGATTCTGAAATCCCTTTATTTCTGAGCATTTCCTGCTTAATTTCAAAGCTATCAAAGCTAAATGTTTTACAGTTTGATGTAGAACATGGCCTTTCCCTAAGCTTTTCCCATGCTTTTGGGAATAAAGTATGCCTTAGCCGAAAAGGAAGAATGCTATTATTTGCTATTATTTCTGCTTTTTCATTCTTGATTTTCCTCAGGACACAAGGAATGAGAGGAAGTGGAGGGAAGTTGTATCCGAGTTAGAACATTCATGGAAGTATTAAAGCATCTATTCCTTCTGTTCCTGAAGCTCTGTACCGAGAAAATTTTTTGGGTATTCTGGTTTGTTTCCATTACGTCTATTTGTGGAAGCCCAAACTTGTTTATTATCAGCTGTAATAGTTCCTTATTTGGACTCCGCTCCCCTGGATGGATTTGTATGCAATGAGGTAGTCGGCTATTATGTTCTGCGTGCTTGCTACATGTAACGTTGATAGTGCATTTACATTCTATTCTGCCCAAAGCATCATTCTTGTTATCTCTACCATCATTGATCTGCTTCTGGTTCCTCCGATGATTTATGAATGCCACCAGGGTTCTGTTATCTGAGTACATACTTGGATGTTTTCTCTGTAATTGATGTGTGTGCACAATTTATTTTCATTCTGTGACCACGCACCTTGTGCTATTGTTTCTTAAAGATGGTCTACCCATCCTTTCACGCTGAAGTATGTTGTGAGTATTAACCACTTTGGCTCTGCACGTGACCTTCCTCTAGTTACTAATTTTGGATCTCTGCCAATTGAAAGATTTCTTTGTGATTTCTGACAATTTTATGGTTTGGTCAAATGAAATGAAACATTTTTGTAACCCCTTTATCCCTCATGTGCCCATTAGTCTACTCTTATTATGGAAGAAAACATTCCCAACAGCCTTAGCTTATCAATGTCTGATAATCAATCCGTATTTGCCTTGCCAGATAAAGAATTTTGACACCTTTCTTCTAACAATGCTATTTTGTTTTGTATGATGTCTATTTTTTTTCTTGTTCAACACCCATCCATGTAGTTGTTGTAAAAAAGCCAAAAACAAAACCCATATTTCCTGGGCTGTTCTGAGACTGACTATTCTAGAATGTCGTCTAGATATAGTCATAGCTTGTTTCCATAATTCTGCTACCAATGTAACTAATATCTTGGTGAAAGTTCTTGGAGCATGTGAGTAATAAGAGGAAACAGAGGGAAGACATAACCCAGGTTAAATGTTTATGGAACTGTCAGCATCTATTTCTTTTGTCCCTGGAGCTTGTGGAGAGATAAGAAGCTGGGTGAGTTGGCATTTTTGCTTGAAACCATTCACCTGGATGAATCTGCTTTTGACTGATGTAATCAGCTGTTATGTTCTGCTTGCCTGCAACAAAATTACTTCAGATTACTCGCTGACCGGGACATGATTCATGTTACTTCCACCATTAACGTTCTGCTTCTGGTACCTCCATGGCGATTTATTAAGGCGAACATAGTCTTGAAGTCTGACAATATCCTGCAATACTTTTACCTTTTAGATGAAAATGAAAGTGCTGAATTGTTTTCCACACTGCTCTCATTTGCCAGACATTTACTTGAAGTCTTTTATCGCTTTTATGAATATGTGATTGTGCCATCTAACCTTGAATGTGGGCTTCCAAGCCTGTGACACTGGCTTCTGGCGTGAGTATTATCCATTCTGGTCCCAAAAGTGACACTGCTCGTTTCTTTCATTTTGGACTTTACCCCCACCTAAGAGACTTCATGGTGGCTTTTGACAGGGTAATGGCATAATTCTGAAAAGTCTGCTTGTGATCCCACTGTTAAAAGTTCCAACTGAAGATTCTGCATAAGTCACCTAGCACAAGAGAATGAAATTTATGGTGGAATAAAACTGTTCCAACAATTGATGTCACTTTTTACTGATAGATTATGATGAGCCTGCAACTGAGACTTTGTTCTGTATGGTGTCAGTCTGGACTCCCAGAAACTTTATTTGCTGTGATGGGATGAGATGGCTTATTACCTTGTTCACAATCAGGCTCGGCGCTACCATTAGGCAGCTGCCTAGGGCGCCAGGCTCTGTTGAGCATGACTGAGGTCAAACACACTGTTATACCCAGATCAACAGAGGTGCTTGATTTCTGCCCCCACCCGCCAACTGCTAATGGGACACACTTTCCCGTCTCCCCTCCCCTCACTGACTGTCGGGCATGATGTTATCATCACTTCCCGACAGTGTCAGTGAGGAGCCGGGCATGAGAGGAGCAGCAGTTTGAAGACAAGTTTCAGGTAAGGAAAGCATGGTGTATAGGGGAGAGGGGAGAAGGGCAGTGTGCTGCAGGGGGGAACACTGTGATGCAAGGGGTGGGGGGCATTGAGATCCAGGGGAGTCAGTGTGCTGGAGAGAGGACATTGTGTTTCAGGGGGGGCAGTGTGCTAGATGGGGTAGTGGGCTGGGAGGGAGAACATTGTGATGCAAGAGGGGCAGTGGTGTGATTACAGGGGGGCTTTGATGTGGTGAACGGGGAAATGTGTGATGAAAGGGACATGTTAGGGCTGTCTACTCGGAATACTTCCATTTGGACCAATAAAGGAAAGAAGATGTCCATTGATTTTAAGTGCATGAAACATAGGCTTATTGTGTTTCTTTGTCCTTAAATCTAACACCTGGATACCTCCCCTCTAGAAATCCTGTGTTTGCCCTTGGGCAGTAGTGGAGTCTGGAGAGCGTTCTGCATCAAACATCACTGCATCTGCACTACTGGAGGAGGTAAGGCTTATCTTTTTTTTTTTTTCTTTACAAAAGTCAAATGTGTAAGGGTCTTGTAGAAAGGCTATCATATCACCTGAGCTGTTCTGTTGTTGACAATGTGGCCATATCATAACTCCTTGTTTACTCAATTCCTGTGACACACCAGGTGTTGTGAAACTACAAGTTCCAGCATGCTTTGCCAATATTTAGCAGCTTAGTGCTGGAAGGGTATGCTGGGACTTGTAGCTTCACAACACCTGGAGTGTCACAGGTTAGCCAACACTGGGGTAGACTATACTTTAAATGAGCGTCTTCCAAAGAGAGCTCTCCTGGTCACCACTGCAGATGCCGTTGTCCTTGCTTAAAAAGCGATTGTGTAAAGATGCTTCACACAGAAATGATTTGCCTCTCTGTATAACCTTAATGCTTTCCAACATGTATTGTCTGCTCACTTTTTTTGGACATCAGTTTGGCAAAACTTTTGCCTTGACAAAGCGCTTACAAGCGAAACGTGCGTCAGCGTTTTTGCTGGCTATACCTCAGTTCTATTGATTGAAAGAGATTGCTCAGAGTTGGGTCATAGCTTCATTAAACCCACAGTTAGTATGGAGCGTATAGCAGGGAGGTAGCAATACACTCCCCATATAAATTGTGGCTTCCACGCAGAGACAGTGTGCAATAGATCTATTGCTAATATAAAATAACATCTATTACTTCCCACATTGCAGAAACCTGTATGTGGAGACAACTGATATCAAGCCTCAATTTCAAGGAGTAGATGGCTAATACTATACTGTAAGCTACCAACTATATTTAGTAGGCATTTGGATTAAATGGAATACTATACCTTATCCACTAGGTAATAAGTTGACTGCATAGGACAGCCAAGTATATGGTATAAAAGGGAATTTGTGTATCTCAAGGAATTCAGCTTAACCTATGATTATACATGTAAGCAAAATCTCTAAATAATTTAGGAGACTGAATGAGTTATACCAAGCAATTTTATGATACACAGTCTGTTGATCACTTGCACTTTATTTTTTGTATATTTTGCTGTTTTAACTTGAAAAATATTTTAATGATATGGATTAAAAGTTACATTTTATTATTTCTAAGACATTTCTTCCAGACAAATATAATTTATGTAAATGTAAGAGAGTCAGTCGTATTGGACCAATTTCCAAACATACTTCCTGCTTTCTTATCTTGAATGTGATGTTCAAGTTTTTGGTGGCACACCAAAGAAGTGTAACGAAAATGTATCAACATGAATATGTTCAAAACTATAGGGAATATAACTCCAAATAATTGGTGTGACAGGTAATCTCTCTTTTCTACATATAAGAAGTCTACCAGTCAGTCTAATTACCCCCCCCCCCCCACACACACACACACTCCCCCGTGCTTTCCGACTCAACAGACGTGTTGGACATCCAGTGAAAAATGTCTAATTAACATGGGATTAACTGTGCTTCCAGACAGTTGGAAAAACACATCCCCTCCACTCAGATGCTTACTTTGGACTTCCTATAGAGAAGTTACAAAACTCCACCATGACATACGGTCTCTGAAATCAATACATTTAGATACAAAAACGTACCAGTATAAAAAAAAAGTACATTTACAATTATGTAAATTGGCGCCTGCATTATCTAATTGAAATAAATTTCTACAATAAATTATTTCTACTTGATCCAGCCACACATTAAAGCTTCATAGGTTGTGGCGCTCTGCTTGCTTTCCTTTCTAGACTAGTACACATCTACAGCCTACAGCAAAGGAACATAACAGGCAATCAATATTCTACCTGCTAATATCACCACTCTCTGGTGTCCCTTGGACCTTTAAATAACTTGTAGATACTAGAACAAAAGAAATCTGCATACAAATGTTCTAGAAATGAGAGCAGTATTTAGTCTTTCCTACAACACAAGTGTCGAATCTAAATCAGATTGTTTACCTGTAAGTGTCACTTTATCAGTTATGAGCTCATCAGCTGGAAAGAATTAAATACACTGCATGTTTTGCGTGTACAATTAGTTCTGCTTTATTAGTTACAAGCTCGTATCTTTACAGCACAAAATCACGTATTACAGAAAACTACACCCCAAAAGGTTTTAACCACTCATGCTCTCTTTACACAGATCTTGCTACATTCTCACATTTTCACATGGGAATACTCCCCAGGGGGGAGTTGGTTTATCTCCATCTGCTATATCCAAGGTCATGGGCATAGTTTTGTGCAAACAATGAATTACTCCTACAAGCTAGCTGTATCTAATCTGTCTTTAAACTATAAGAGAAGAAAATGGCTATAAGGCAACAAGATGGCGTCAGCTTAGCAAAATCACATTTTTCATTTCCCATCTTTTTATTCATTATTTACCCTATACTACCTATGAGAGATCACATTCTTGCTGTTGCTTACAATGGGTACATATACACATACAACCTTCTAACAGAACATATGCATAGGGATGCCTAAAACTGGATACATAGAGCAACCCATCCCCCACCAATAGCAAGTCCATGATCCCTTTTCTAGCTGATATTAATAGATGGTCAATGAGTCTACAACCGTCTTGCACTAGCATGCCCAGATGTCAGATCTTCACATATATCAGTGAACATGAGAGGCTCTGGAGGCTCTTGTGCTTCCTTTCTATCTTCTAACTATGGATTTCTTAGGAAAGGAAAAAAGGAAAGGGAAGGAGAAAATACACAGTGTGCTCTGCAAGTGTTAGATGTCACTTATTTCACAATAGAAGGGATTGTCCATTGTGCTGTATATCTTCATAAGGATAAACTTCAGTAACGAGCATTTAGATGCCAAGGAAAAGGTTCTTGGCTTTTGCACTGATCACAACTGGCAGTAGTACTGAGAGTTCCACAAGGTTCACACTCATTAGATGGGGAGTACAGTACAGCGGTTAAGACAGGTGTGGTAACTTTAATTTTTCTGGAAGAGAAACACTTAGCTTTACTACACTTGTTAATAAGCCACATCATCAGTTTTATTAGTATATATATAATACGGATTAGTAACAGTCCTTGAAGTACAACATGTATAAAACCTGATAACCATCCTCCTATACCCTTGAACCAATCGGCCAGGTACAGCCATGAAAACTATCTTTCTAGATAAGCATCTCCAGTGTGCTCCTTTAAAAATTTAAATTTCATGTCTTATTTTTTTTGTAAGTGTTCATCAAACATTTTCTCTGGATCATCTGTGTCACTGGTTAAAAAGGTGCAACCCTGGGCTTCAATTTAAATATTTAGGGTCAGGCAATAAGTCCAGACTAAGCTGTCAGGTAGTCCAATATTAACCTACTGTCTTTTGTAAATGTAATAATGTGTTGGGCGACAATACTCACAAATACATTTTTGTATTGGGTGTAAACCCCTACAGTCATGGGTTGCTCTTTTCTTTATTAAGTTGGTTTAAACTTTCATATTATAATGTTTCTCATTATGTATACTGATCTCTACAATACTATTGGCATGAGTCTGGTTCTTCCAGACCTGACTTTTCTTTTTAGACTAGTACACATCTACAGTCTACAGCAAAGGTACATAACATGCAATCAATATTCCTCCTGCTAATATCACCACTCTCTGGTGTCCCTTGGACATTTAAATAACTTGTAGAATACATTTTACTCAGACTCCCCTTGTCTGAAGATCTTGCAGTGGGATGCGTGTATTCAGGTGTCATTTCCCTGTACTTCCACTGCCATGGGAGTCATCAATAAGACCTGGAAAGGAGTCTCGTATCTGGGTTCAAGACTCTTCCTGACGTGCTTTTTCATGACCACCCAGTCCCCTGGTTGAAGTTTATGGGTACCTGCATCAAAATTAGGGCCTGGAATGGAAGAGATCACTTGACCATGTATTTCAGTTAGTTGTTTCTATAATAAAGCAACATAGTTCAACAAATCACCATGTACATGCTGTAGTTGCTATGGAAAATAACAGCCTGTTCTGTGTGCTGTGGCAAACAGTATCTCATTTGGTGCTAAACCTGTATCTTTCCTAGCAGTGTCATAGGTAAACATGAGATCCATTGCAGGCCTGTTTCAGCCATTATTTTCTGCATTTTCAATTTCAGAGAACCATTAAGGCTCTTCACACATCCCGAACTTTGGGGTCTGTGAGGGGTGTGAAGGGCAGATATGATTCCCATGGCTTTTAATAGTTCCTGGAATCCTTGCCCCGTAAAGTGTGTCCCTCTGTCACTTTCAATGACCTCTGGTATCCCATATCAGCAGATTACCTCATTCGTAATTTTCTTGGCTACTGCTTTAGCATTTGCTTTCCTATACAGCCATGCTTCCAGCCAGTGACTAAAGAAGTCGACACAGACTAGCACATTCTCAAAGCCCGAGCATTTGGGAAGTTGTATAAAGTCTATCTGTATCCTCTTATAGGGATACTATTTCTGGGGTGTGCTTTTCCGTGGAGTTGGGACAGACTTACCCGGGTTATTCTGTGCACAGATTAGGCATCCTGCCACTAACAGCTGTGCTGCTTGGGTGAACCCTGGTGCTATCCATAACCTGCTAGTGAGTACAACCATAGCATTTTTCCCAGATGCACTTTCCTGTGTGCTATATTGGCCATAATGGGATAAAGTGCTTTTGGCAGACACAAACGCTGACCTTTACACCACGCTCCTTGCACTTCTAGTGCTCCATATATTGCCCAAGTCTTTTCCTTATTCTCTGTTGCTTGTCTCTGCATAATTTGGAGTGTAGTATGGTCAAACTTGGGATCAGGGGGTCACCATGTAAATAGACTCCCCTTGGGGTACTGGGGCTATGGCAGCTTCTCGTGCGGCCTGGTCTACCAGTCTATTTCACTTAGCTTTGGGGGTAGTGTCTCTGTGTGTACCTTCACCTTCAATCAGTTTAGAGGACAGTTGGAATGCGGTTAACAGTGCCCTGGTTTGTTCAGCATGTTGACTGGTTTGCTTGCTGAACCCATAAAGTCCTTACTTTTCTATTTAGGGCCATAATCATGCGCACTTACAAACGCATAACTTGAATCAGTGTAAATGTTTACTCTTTGTCAATTTGCAAATATGCATGCAAGTGTCAGGGCCTTTAATTCAGCTTCTTGTGCTGACATGTGACTCGGTAGAGTCTGTTGAATCACTATTTCTGTGTGTGTGGTTACAGCACATCCTGTATAAAAAGCATCATCTATGTGGTAGCGTAAGATGTCTGCATTTGGTAGCGGTGTATCTTTAATGTCAGATAAAAGCAAAGATCCTTGTCTCATTAGTTCTACACAATCATATTCAGAAAAATTTTGTGTTTGAATTTTTTCCTTCCTGTTCAAGCTGGGATGGGATTCCCCCAAATCCCTATGGGAACCCCAATATATACAGGTACTTCTCCCATATTTTGAAACTTGCTGCAATAAGGCAGCAGGATTCAACATTGTGCACCACTTAAGTGTAACGTTACAGGGAGTTAGCAGTGCTACTTCATATTTGGTAAGTCTGGCTGCTGAGAAGTGTATGGCATGTAGCACCATTAGGATTACTGGGTGCCCTAGCACAATATCTGTACTTTGGCCGATGCAGCCACTGCTTTAATACATGTAGGTAATGTTCGTATGACATATGGGTCTAATTGTACAGAGTGGTATGCAAGTGACATTAGCTTGCGACCATGAATCTGTGTCAATACTCCTTGTGCATGTGCACTGACTTTATAACAAAATAATGTGAAAGGCTTGTCATAATCTGGCAAAGTCAGTGCTGGCGCTGAAGTTACTTCATCTTAAAATTGGTTAAACATTTTGTTCTGCTCAGAGGAGAATGTAAATGGCTTGCTATTATGCAGAAGTGCTAATGCAGGAGCACAGATAATAGCTCATAAAGTCTTAAGGCTTTTTCATTTATGTACAAACATTGAATTCCCATCAATGCATTACCATACCCATGATATAAAGAGGTATTTACAGTATATGACAATTATAGCACAGTAAATAAGGGCAGTGAATGTCTTTACAACACTGATTGACTGAAAACTATTCTGAGGAAAAAAAATAAAAACCTTTTGTTATCTACCATAATTTGACATTACATTGCATTACTTTCTTTCAAACCATCTGATATAAAATTTGGCTAAAAAAAGCAAAAACAAAGTCAAACACTATTTCATATTCAACTATGTTAGTCCATTTCTCCTTTTCTCTTTAAAAACACAGTAGTCATTACTCAGCAAAGTCTACATTACTTAAATCCTTCATTAGTTTCTACTTATGTTTGTTGTGGCTATGGACCAAAACATATTCCAAACTTCTATTCATTGGAAATTGGATAAATTCAATCTGGATTTATCTGTAGCCGGAGAGCTTCTGTGAAGAAAAAAACTTTTGCATAGAGATTAACATTTATTCAGTAACTATCATGCTTGTCAGTATCAGTACACCGTTATCAGGTAACCAGTAAACATCTTTGCTCAGCGGACAGCTGCTAATAAGACACTTGTTTAAATGTTTCTCTGTGTAACTTAACTGTGACGCTATGCGTTCCATGCCATGAAAATATGATTTCCTCAAAGGGGCAGTCCCCTTTATCACAAACAGGGAATGTCAAAGTGAAGTGACCTGGGCGAGTGTTCAAAGCCACTCCTTTCTCATCATCACCTAGTACAGCCTCCTTGAATGACACTAATATGTTTTACAGGTTTACAAACATTCAATCTGTAATCTTGGTTCCAGGCTTTCAGTCATTTGAAAGCAACACTGCTTCTCTCATAAATCAGAGTACTCTCGTTAGACACCTCGCATTGTGTCTACAAATCACTTAACATTTTCTCAACAAAATCTCCCATCACCAAATATTCACACATATTTCCAGATTCTGTGATTTCCATGTTGAAAGTACAAATATATTCACTTAAGTAAGTCTCGTTCACAGACGACATTTTATCTCGTAACATTTCTTTATGGGCATAACAAACCCTCCTGATTTCTGAGAACATTCATCAGCGCCATTTTACACAGATTAAAACCGCTAGTTATATCTACTTATAAAAGTTCACTCCCACAATTCTCAACTTCATTAATGAGAAAGCTATTTTTCTCTACTTCAGAAACAAAATTATTTCATTCAAATACAGAAACGGCTTGTTGGACCCCAGCCAGTTTTCTTTTGACACTAACAATGTACATTATTTACAGTCTTGTCCGTCCACTGAATCGTGCAGTGACGGACCAAACATTTCAACACTTGTTTTGCATCTCTTCAAAAGCTTACAATTAAGCAATGCAGGCATTACATTTACAAATGTACAACTTTTTCAACCTTGAAACATGTGTTTTGTAAAACGCTCAAGACAGACAAACACGGATCTCCCTCACACGCAGTAAGACGGAGGCAAAACTCACATACAGAGGAAGAAAAATTAACTGTTATCTTCCAGCCTACTGCTGTGGAACTACATGTCCCAGGATTAAATTAAATACAATTCAGCTTCAATATGCTATTATCACTCAGCACTCCAGACATTGCCAGATAACAAAGTCCTTCTTATCTCAACACACTGAAATATTTTACACAGAATAAGGGAGGGGCACATTTCACTCTTTCAGCTTCGCAGCATCAAACATACATTTTTAGTACACAACCTACTTGATTTAATATTTTAGTCATTATATCATTTAGCTTGTGATACATTTAGCATATCCACATATATTGCGACTTTCCAGATCTCTTAAATTTTCTTTACCACCTCAAACAATCTCTTGGGGTTTGGTCTCAATACCCCTTGTTCTTGTCACATTACCACCTGCAACACCCTTGTTTCTCCATCCACACATATCAATTCCTTCTTTGGCTATCTTGAAAAATTACTTACAGACCTTCTACTCCCCCCCCATATCCTAGAAATCTGTGCATAATTTCTATGGGAGGGTTGCTGTCATCTATCTGCTTACTGTCTATAGTCCCCTATATTGACAGTACTTTTGAGTCCCAATAGAGCCTCTGATCTAGTTTCTGTGGGTTGTCCCAATAGTGGACGTCCCATTCTGTGGACACCTTGGGGTGGATGTCCGGTTCTGTGGGCTCCAAACATTGGATGCTCCTTTTGGACTCCTTACACTGGATGTCCGGTTCTTTGGACTCCAGACACTGGATGTCTGGTTCTTTGGACTCCAGACACTGGATGCCCCTTTTGCAGAATAGCCTGACAGCATCTGGGATGAAGGTCTGAAAAAATCATCTAACTTCTTGACAAAGTTCTGGGGATGGTGTTGGTGTATCACACATGCACTCAAAATTCACTCATCTTTCAGAAATCTAATTACCAATACAATTACAGTAAACAAATTGAGTTAGTAATTAATGTATAAATCTGAGACTTACAGATCTGCGTGCCTGATACCTTAGACGGACATGAGGAAGCTCTAAACAGAGGAGCTTGATGAGTTGAAAACTCTACTCACCCGAGTTATAGTCAGAGTCCTGTGTCCAGGGTGACCTACAGTTTTTTCGGTCCTTGGTTCAGGTCAGCAGTCTCGGTGTCGACCTCCAATGCTGTTGAATCTAAATCAGATTGTTCACCTGTAAGTGTCACTTTATCAGTTATGAGCTCATCTGCTGGAAAGAATTAAATACACTGCATGTTTGGCGTATACAATTATCTCTGCTTTATTAGTTACAAGCTCGTATCTTTATAGCACAAAATCACATATTACAGAAAACTACACCCCAAAAGGTTTTAACCACTCATGCTCTCTTTACACAGATCTTGCTACATTCTCACATTTGCACATGGGTATACTACCCAGGGGGGAGTTGGTTTATCTCCATCTGCTATATCCAAGGTCATGGGCATAGTTTTGTGCAAACAATGAATTACTCCTACAAGCTAGCAGTATCCAATCTGTCTTTAAGCTATAAGAGAACAAAATGGCTATAAGGCAACAAGATGGCGTCAGCTTAGCAAAATCACATTTCTCACAAGCATCTCAAGATCTTTTACGTCAGCAAAACAGTCACTTTTATAAACAAACTAGGAGGCAACAAAAGTAACACAATGATGTCAGAAATCACAAATGGGCAGAAAACAATCTGAAGTCCTTTTCTGCACTTCATGTAGCAAACAAAGACAATTCCATGGCAGATTGCCACTGCAGGTGTCTGATCCATCCAGAAGACTGAGCCTTATACAAAGAAGTATTTCAGCTGCTAGTTCAGAGTTTCAATCCTCCCGGCATGGATATGATGGCAACAGCCCAGACTACATATAAGATAGTCCAGTTTTACTCTCCTAACACGGACAGGAGGGCACTTGGGGAATATGCAGTGTTAACACCATGGTACTTACAGTTAGGTTATGTGTTCCCTCCTTTTTCCATCATTGCCCACATTCGGAGGAAAATTAATAAAGAGACAGTAGAAGCCGTTGCAATACTTTCTTTTTGGACTCTTTGCCAATGGTTTGTAGAATGCTTCAGGAGTGACTTTGGACTCTACCATGCCTGTCAGATATTCTACATCGGGGACTAGTTCTTCCCCTGAATCCAGACTCCCTCTCTTTGATAGCATGGATGTTGAGCAGGGGTGGATAGGGCAAAGGCCTAACAAGGCCTCCCATATAATTTTTTTTTTTTAATAATTCTTTATTTATTTATTAACTTTTTTTGCTGTGGGGGAGGGATGGTGTGTGTGGGGGGGGTTGAAGTTCAAAGGCATTGATGGCCAATCATGAGGCTGACTGTTGCTGAATGGCCTCAGTGCTCACTTCACTTCCGGTCTGAGCAGTGAGGAGCGATGCTGGAGAAGAATAGCACCAAAAGGTAGGTGGGGGGGCTGCATATATGTAACTCTATAGGGAGTGGGGGCTGCATATATATAACACTATAGGGAGGGGGGCTGCATATATATGTATATAACACTGTAGGGAGGGATGCATATATATACATAGGCAAACTGGAAGGGGGTTTCTTAGTGCCTGGAAACCCCCCTCCATGCCTGGGGCACTGTATAATTGAGGTGGCTGGACTCTGCCCCGCTTCACATGGCTCTGCTTGAAAAGGGAGAGGTTCACCTAACAGTAGTGCATGCAGCATTGCCCATGTATATTATGGGGATAGGAAGAGTTGGAGAGCAGCCAAGCACTGTCTAAAATTATAGCCACGTCCCATGCATGCTTGTCACGCCCACTGGCGGCATAGCATGGAAACCCCCTCTACAAATCCTGCGTTTGCCCCTGATATAACACTATAGGAAGGGGGAGGCTGCACAGAGAAAATTATAGGGAGGGTGGTTGCTATAACGTGTGAATGGGGGTCTGTCTTAGTAGTATATGGGTTGGAGGTAGGCTATTACTTTAATTTAATGGTGATGTTTAGGTGGGGGCTAATTATTTAGTGGGTGCTATTTTATTTGTGGGGTGATGGTGGGGCAATTTAATTTATTGGTGGGGCCATTAAGATTGGGTGACGGGTTATATTAAGCATAAATGCTATTAATTTATTTCTTGGGCTGTTTGTAGGAAGGGAAATTTAGTTAGTTATTAAATGGGAATACTATTCATTTAATATTGGGGTTGGTTGGAGGGAAACAGGTCTATTTATTAAATGTATATACTATGAATTTAATGACAGGGCTGGATGGAGGGAAATAGATCTATTTATTAAATGTGAGTACTATTATTTTAATGTTGGGGCTAGAGAGAGGCCTTTTTATTAAATGTGGGTGCTATTGATTTAATGGTGGGGATGGTTGGAGTTTTCTAAATTTCATGTACCTATCTTTTTTTTCCAAATGGGACATCCAACATTCCAGGATCCAGACAAGCAGCAACTGATCTAAAGAAACCAGCAGCCACAGGTGGTGAAAGTGTCAAGAACAGGTAGGAGAGAGCAGGACAGTCTGCCAACTGTCCTTAAACTGTTGGGACAGTTCCGAATTTGGTTGACTCTGTCGCTTAGTCAGGATTTGATCCGACAACAAGGAGAGTTGGGAGGTATGTCCTGCTTCACACCGTAGCGCTCGTGAAGGCAGAGCTGCGTGCACCTAACAGTAGATTCCATTACCTGCCTTCTACCTTGCACTGGTCCCATTCTCAGATCACTTTGTTGAACATATGGCCAGTCCCCATTGCACTGATAATATTATTAATCCTGCTTCCTTTGCACTTAGTATATCACCAGCAAACCCTTATAATAGCTCTCCCTCTTCACTTATACCATTGTTTGCAAACTCTCCTTGCACTGTTATTAATTCAAACCACCACCAATCACTGGGCACATTTAGGGCTCATACACGTGGGCAGCACGGTGGCTAAGTGGTTAGCATGTCTGCCTCACAGCGCTGGGGTCATGAGTTCAATTCCCGACCATGGCTTTATCTGTGTGGAGTTTGTATTTTCTCCCCGTGTCTGCGTAGGTTTCCTCCGGGTACTCCGGTATCCTCCCACACTCCAAAAACATACTAGTAGGTTAATTGGCTGCTGTCAAAAATTGACCCTAGTCTGTCTCTCTCTGTCTGTTTGTGTATATTAGGGAATTTAGACTGTAAGCTCCAATGGGGCAGGGACTGATGTGAATGAGTACAGCGCTGCGGACTTAGTGGCGCTATATAAATAAATGGTGATGATGATGTGATGATGATACACAATTGTTACAAATGTAGTGTCTTCTTGCAGATGCTTCTAGCATTTCACCTTTGTGGTGATCGCACTGGATAACCATTTATTATAAGGATTATATTCCTCTTAAATTGCTCACTCAACAAGTATTGTTTCTAGTAGCAATTACATTTGCTTGTCGAGTGGGAGAACTACACGTGATGAACCTTTTATCTATATGGACTAAGTAGTATTAAGAACATTTACTGCTTTATTTACTAAAATAGTTTTTACTTTCTATATCAAACAGGAGAATATATTACCATCTCTCTGCCCACAACCAAATAATAAAAATAAACATTTCCTGGTGCTTTTTAAAGCAATATCTGTTTACTTTTCCAGAGCAAACAATTTCGGTAAGAGAGTAAGTTTTTGTTCTTTCTTGAGGTTCCTGCAAAGGATATGCTCCATCCATACCTATTCTAGATGGATTAGAAATGCCATTGTACAGGACTTCAAGTGCATGAAATTTTAGAGGCACATTCTTCATGGGCGGTGGCTGCCTTCTGGGCATGCAAAGCTCAGGCCTCAAAGGACGACATCTGCAAGCATTTGGATGGTCATTTCTTCACACTTTCACAAGATATTATGTTCTAGATGTTACAGTCTCTGTTGATGTGATGTTTGGGGGAAAAAAAGCAAGAAGTTGTTCATTTAAAAAGTTTATGAATCAGTGTTACTGTTCTTATGTCCACCCTATTTGATTTATACTGCTTCGGTACATAACATTGTAAGGGCAGCCATTGAGTAAGCTAAGGAAATAAGAGAGTTATACTTGACGTTAAAAAAATTTTCTTAAAATATTCCATGGCTGCCCAATATTTCCACCCATGTTATCTTTGTTTTTTTGTAGGACAGCTTGGGAAGTTTCTCAAAGACACAAGAGTACAGGAGGAGTCGCATTATATACCCTACAGCTGTGTTTCTTTTTCCTGTTTCTACTCAGCTGGTTAGGGAATTAACGTTTTATAAGGGCTGCCATGGAGTACTTCAAAGAAAAGAAATTAACAGTTAGTATAATTCTCTTATTTCCATTACATTTATCCTTTAAAGTGTCATTGGTTCTTTTCCTACTGTCTCTCTTTTCCTTCTTTGTTCCGTCGAAACATTTTTTTCTAACTATGGTATAAAAAACTCCAAATCATCAATTACAGTGTCTGCTTATTCTAACCATTGAAGTGCGAATACTTTTGTTCATCAATATACACTATATAGACAAAAGTATTCGGACGCTTGATCATTACACCAACAGGGACTGTAATGACATTGTATTCAAATATATATACTTTAATATGGAGTTGATCCCCCTTTTGCAGCGATAGCAGCTTCCACACTTCTTGGAAGGCTTTCCACAAGATTTTTGAGTGTTTCTGTGGGAATTTGTGCCTATTCAATCTGTAGAGCATTTATGAGGTCAGGCACTGAATTTGGACAAGAAGGCCTGGCTCTCAATCTCCGTTCCAGTTCATCCCAATGGTGTTTGATGGGGTTGAGGTCAGGGCTCTGTGTGTGCCAGTCAAGTTCTTCCAAACCAAACTCATCAAACCATATCTTCATTGTCCTTGCTTTGTGCACTGGGACAGTCATGTTGTAATAGAAAAGGGCCTTCCCCAAAATGTTGCCACAAACTTGCAAGCTGAAGCATTAAGATTTGTCCTTCACTGTGTCATGAGCCGCGGCGTCCCGGCCATCGCTATGATGACTGAGACGTCACTTCCTGTTTCATGGCTCCGACCGTTGAAAGGGCAACGGCCGGACGCCGAAATCTCTGCTTTCGCGGCCCCGCTACTTCGTACTGCCGGGCGCACGCACTTTGGCCTGCGGGCTAATTAGGTCCTTTATTATTAATTAACCTAAACCTGTGTGTTGTTGCAGGGCAATGCCCTGATTGGTTGGCTACAGTGTAAAAGGGCTTAGCCTCCCTGCCGGTTATAGCGTCCTGTTTCCAGTACTGCTGCCAGCTTCCTAGCTATTGTTTGGTGTTTAACCTTGGATTGATTACCTGTGTATGACCTTGCCTGTCCCCGGATTCTGAACCATTGCCTCTGACCTTGACCTATTGCCTGTACCCGGACTCTGAACCATAGCCTGCAACCTTTATTTATTGCTTGTACCCGGACTCTGCACCATTGCCTTTGATCCTGATCCATTGCCTGTCCCCGGATTCTGAACCGTAGCCTGTGACCCCGACCCTGCTGGTACCTGACATCTCCGGTGCTCCGTCCAGTCTGCAGATCGCTGGCCTGCCCATTCCGTGTGTTACCTCCTGTACCTGTGCACAGCCGTGTGAGTATAAACTTATACTACTTTGAGTTTAAGACCTGGGGCATCTGAGTACCTGTGAGCATAACCAGTCTCTATGGGAAAGGCGGCTGCTAAAGGTAAAGACCTCAGCTACCTGTTCTATAAGTTTATGCCACACTGATTGTCATAACACACTGGAGATAAGGGAGATAAAGGGCCTAGCCCAAACCCTGAAAAACAGCCCCATACCATTATCCCTCCTCCACCAAACTTCACAGTTGGCATAATGCAGTCAGGAAAGTAACGTTCTTCCGGCATCCACCAAACCCAGACTTGTCCATCTGACTGCCAAACAGATAAGCGTGATTTGTCACTCTACAAACCACGTTTCCACTGCTCCACAGTCCAGTGTTGGTGTGTTTTACACCACTCCATCAGACACTTGGCATTGGTCTTGGTGATATGAGGCTTGTATGCAGCTGCTCGGCTATGGAAATCAATTCCATTAAGCTCCCAGTGCACAGTTTTTGTACTTACATTACTGCCAGTGGAAGTTCGGAACTCTTCAGCTATGGAATCAACAGAGCGATGGTGACTTTCATGCACCATGCGTCTTAGCAGTCATTAACCCCGCTCTATGATGTTACATGGTCTTCCACTTTGTGGCTGTGTTGCTGTTTTTCCTAAACGCTTACATTTTCTAATAATACCACTTAGAGTTGACTGTGGAATATCCAGCAGTGATGAAATTTCACGAACTGTCTTATTGCAAAGGTGGCATCCTATCTCAGTACCTCACATGAGGTCACTGAGCACTTCAGAATGACCCATATGTATCCCAAATGTTTGCAAATGGAGACTGCATGGCTAGGTGCTTGATTTTAAAAATACCTCTGGCAACGGGTGTGATTGAAACACCTCAATTCAATAATTAACATGTGTGGCGAAATTAAGGGTGTGCACCGGGCACTTTTAGTGTTTTGGGATTTGGGTTTTGGGTTCTGATTAGCTTGAGGTTTTGGTTCTGATTTAGGGTTTTGGGTTCTGATTTATTTTTAAAAAAGCATAAAAAGTGCTAAAATCTAGTTTTTTGTTTGTTTTTCACTCCTACGCTATTATTAACATCAATAACATTCAATAACAATCATTTCCACTAATTTCCAGTGTATTTGGAACACCTCACACCTCACAATATTGTTTTTAGTCCAAAACGTTGGACCGAGGTAGCTTTCTGGACTGCGTAGTGGAGTGTCCCCGGTACCCAATTTGGTATTGGGGCCACAATATAAAACCCTCAACTGGTCTGAATACCACTGCACAGATGGCGGACACCGGATGCACGTCTAACACCAACATAGCAGTTAAGGACGCAGTTATTTTTTTTTGGAACTACAAAAAAAAACCACATAGCAATAAAAGTGGCAGTTCCTCTTTTTTGGAAATACAGAAAGAAAGAAAGAAAGTAGTAATAGAAATGTCAGTTCCTCTTTTTGGGAACTACATAAAGAATGAAAGTATTAATAGAAATGGCAGTTCCTCTTTTTGGGAACTTAACAAGAATTGGAGCTTTTTTTTTATTCAGAAATGATGAGTCTCTCTACTAGAGTGTAATGCCCCTTAAAACCCCTTTAAATAAAATAGTACGTATTCTAGGAGACCCTGTTTATATATTTAAATTGGTTCTGCAAAAATATGCATGATGATCACTGTACAGAGATCTGTAATAGAGCAGCGATTAAAGTGGCCTGATTAAAGGTCATGTAAGATCTTAAAGCACTCACAATTATATACTGTATTCTCATTAAAGACGCTGCCTAACGTGTATAAAAGTTGGCACTTGTATAGCGCTTGCTTCACTGGGTGATGTGAGCAAGCGGAGTGTGTTAATATGTAGAGACCCTATCTAAACATTAATATGATAGAACAAGTAGCAGCGCTGTATATGCTGTGTGTAGGTAAGGTAGGGATCTCAAATACCATGACACTCTGTTTAGCCTAATCCCTGACAATGTAATATCACGGAAAGCCTATTTGATTATCAAGGCCAATGGCTAGCTTCTGCTAAATCAGACAGAGTATGCAGCGCACGTCTAACACCAACATAGCTGTGCCGGTGACATGGCCTGCAGGAATATCTCTGATGGAGATAGAACTAGGCCCCAAAGAGCACATAATGCCAAAAAAAGAGTGGCAACATGGTATTGTCCTTGGGCCCTCCCACCCACCCTGATGTTGTTGAAATAGGACATGCACACTTTAACAAACCAATCATTTCAGCGACAGGGCCTACCAAACTACTGTGGCTGAAATGATAGGATGTGCCTAGGTGGCCAAGATCCTTACCCCTGCTTATTTGAGCTTTACATAAGCTACATATGGCCATACATTTGTTGTCCGGATTCGGATAAAAATAACTCCAGACAGAAGAGGTGGATTTTTTGGGCTTCTGACCAGGCATGACGATGGGCTTTTTCATCCCATGGACAACAACTGTTTCCCCCCCTGGTGCCTCATTTATGATAACCACATCAGCATCCTCCTCGTCAAGTTCCTCCACAACGCCAGCTACATCAATAGCCTCCTTGACACCTTGATTATCCAAATCTGGATCTACACTGTGGGTCATCCTTCCAGCATATGCAGAGGGTGTGCTGCAAATGGTGGATGGAGTCACCTCTTCCCGTACAGTGATGGGAAGGTCAGGCTTTGCAACCACCAACACCCTTGGACTCGCCTTGGGGATTTGTGATGTCATCTGTTTAGAAGGCAGATTTTTTTGCTGTGTTGTTGCTGACAGCATAACTCTTTTAAATTTTTGGGAGGGGGGAGAAGAGGAGGGCTTAGATCCTTGGGTGAAGCTGAACCACTAGTCCTGAACACGGGCCAGGGCCTAAGCCGTTCCTTGCCACTCCGTGTCGTAAATGGCATATTGGCAAGTTTACGTTTCTCCTCAGATGTTTTCAATTTTCTTTTTTTGCTAATTTTAGTGAACTTTGGTTTTTTGGATTTTACATGCCCTCTAGGAGATTGGGCATCGCCCTTGCCAGACGACGTTGATGGCATTTCATCGTCTATGTCAGGACTAGTGGCAGCAGCTTCAGCATTAGGAGGAGGAAGTGGGTGTTGATCTTTCCCTACTTTATCCTCCAAATTTTTGTACTCCATTATATGCATCACAAGAGAGCGTACCCCTAAACCACACACACTCGGCAAAGCCTTTACAAATTATCTGCGGCACAGGAGAGTACCACTGTACTGGAGTTATACAGCAGTACCTAGTATTTTAAAAATAATTTTTTTATATATTTTTACTATTATTTTTGTATAATTTTTTTATAATTTTTTAATTTATTTTCTTTTTTTTTTTTAATAATTTTTGTATAACTTTTTAATGTAGTTTTTAGCAGAACAGAGCACAGGACAGAGGCAGCACCACTGGACTCAGCAGAACAGAGCACAGGACACAGGCAGCACCACTGGACCCAGCAGGACAGAGCACTGGACAAAGCACCACTAGACTCAGCAGAACAGAGCACTGGACAAAGCACAAAAGTACCACTAAGATTAAAACAAGGACAGGAGCTCCCTAACTGCAACCTCTCTCACGAGTGATCGCAGCCAGAATGAAGATGGCGGCTGCTAGCGCTGAATTTATGACATCTGAGTCTCGCGAGATCCGACGCGAGACTTGGATGTCATAGCATCGGTTTGGCTCCGTTTGGCGCCCAGAAGTTCCCGAACAGTGCTCGGATCCCGTCGGATCCGCACTGTTTGGGTGGGCTCGGATTTCGGAAATCCGAGCCCGCTCATCCCTAGGAAAAATACTTTCGTTCATATAGTATATGTTCTGTGCAGAACAAATTAACAAGTGCAATACACTGAAAAATGCTATACAAATGAAGTAAATGGAAACATGAATACTTTGATAAGTAAGATCACAAGAGAATCGGTCTCATTTTCAGGAAGAAGGCATTTATAAAATCCTTTATTTACCCTGGATTATATGTTTTGCAGGTTAAAATATCTGCTGCACTAACGTGATGCAAACAAGGGACTGTGCTGATAACCTAAACATAGACTATTCATTTATATAAACCATAAATTCATATCAGGTTTTGGATGGTGAGAGCCATTAACAATCAGTCAGCATCACACCCCCCTCCCCTTCTCAGTTATTAGGCTGCTTAGGTGGTTAGTTGCAAGGTGCCTGCTTCAGGACATTACATTCAGGGCAAAGCATGTCCAGGGCGAGCACAATACCTACCATAACTGATGTTCTCTTGCGACAGAAGTGGGAGGTCTTCAAGGAGGTTGCTCCTCATGCAAAGCAAGTAAGCTTACCATGCACTACCTGTCTTTGGCAGATTGTCAACCCAGTCTAGGCGAGCTGGTGGCGAAGTCCTTGCCGCAAAAGACATGGAGAGTTTATACGCAGCTTGGGATAGATGGCAGCCGTTTAAGGCCACAAGATCATCAGAGAGTAAGGAAACCCTACAGATATTATTGGCATTCCTAGGCAACTTACACACTGCCAGGGCTTCGAAGGCTAGTGTTAACAACATACTAGCCGACATTGTTTCCCCCTCAGCCTTAAGAAAAAAAAGCAGATAGGGGTTGGGTACTAAATAACGATTATGAAAAAGACGACACCACTTACCCCACCAGCGTCATCACGAACCTCGCATTCCCGACATCCTGAGCGGGCCGACTGTTGGAAAAGCTGATCTGCAAGAAATTATACGAACCGAGTGTCCGGCGCCCACGAATGACGTCACTGGTAAATGCGACAGTATTATTAGTGCTATTAAAGGAGATTGCCCCTTTAACAGCACTAGTAATACTGTCGCATTCACCAGTGACATCATTTGTGGGCGCCGGACACTCGGTGTGTAATTTATTGCTGGTCAACTTTTCCAACAGTCGGCCCACTCAGGATGTCGGAGATGCGAGGTTCGTGATGACGCTGTAGGGGTAAGCAGTGTCGGCATGGTGGTAGTCGGGAAAGCGACTACCATCGGCAGATATAACCAAAGCATTCGTAGTGCATACAATAATAAGGGGCTGGGCGAGGAATGAGACTTGGAAGCCGGATACCCAATAACAAGTGACAGCAGAGAGGCTGAGGGAGTTACTAGGGATAGCACCCACAGTATGCAGGGACAAATGTTAAACAACACTGTTTACAATTGAATTCATTTTGGCATATAGTGGGGCTTTCAGAGTCAGCGAGTTGATAGCAAAATCCAATAAATCGCTTGGGTCAGGCCTCTTGCGCAAGAACGTGGTAGTGTCCTAAAACGCGGTGCTGTGTAAGATTCACAGGTCCAAGATGGACCAAATAGCAAAAAGGAGGTATATACAATATAAACAAAGACCTAGTGAGCGTCTTCTGGAGCGTTCCTCCGGAGGCAGGCAGTAAGCACCCAGCTGCATGGGTTCAGGGGAATCCGGCAACGTAGCACTAGAACTGGGAGCCAACAGGTATGGACGACTCCCGTTCAGCTTTCCTCTCTCTAACTCAACGGTCAATTTTAATGACGAGCTGCATCAAATCTTCCAGAGAGACGGATACCGGATACTGAACCAAGGAGTCCTTAATTTGCTCAGTGAGAGCCAGCCGGAATTGACTCCGCAGTGCCGGATCATTCCAGGCACTATCGGTGGACCATCGCCGGAATTCCGCACAATATTCCTCAGCGGTACGCCGTCCTTGCCTTAATGCCCGGAGATGAGACTCAGCTGAGGCCACCCTGTCTGGGTCATCATATAGCAACCCCAGGGCCTGGAAGAAGTCATCCACGGTCTGTAAGGCTGGACTGGTTGGTGGAAGGGAGAAGGCCCAAGACTGAGGGTCGCCCTGGAGTAGAGAGATAACAATCCCTACTCTTTGCTGTTCGGAACCGGAGGAGTGTTGTCTCAGGCAGAAGTATAACCTGCAACTCTCCTTAAAGTTGCGGAAAGCAGACCTGCTTCCCGAGAACCGGTCAGGCAAGTTAATTTTTTGCTCTAGTATGACGCCAGCGGAGGCGTGCTGAGGCTGCAGGTTTCTGGAAGCCTCTTCTTGAGCTGCCAAGCGCTATGATAGGCCCTGTACTACTCGCCTGGATCTGGTTAGCCAGGACCTGGGCTGGAGAAAGATTTGAGTCGCTGTTGTCCATGGCAATATAACACCAATCTTCACGGCCGGTTATAATGTTAGGAACCCCTCTAGCCGTTACAGCACAACCCGGAATCTACTCTGCCAGTCAGGTGTTCACTGAAACCCCTAGTGGTGGGGACAGACTGGGACGCAGACTGACAGAGGGTCGTGAAGTGCGTATCGGCTAGGGAGAACCCAGGAAAGCGGGGCAAAGTCCAGGCAAGGGTCGAGGGCCGGCAGCAGACAACGAATCCAATAGACAAGCCAAAGTCAAGGGTCACGAGCAAACAGGAATGTTTTTAAACACGCCAGAGGTCGGGGTCACAATAAACACAGGCAGGGTCCAAATCTAGGCAAGGGGTCATACACGGGCAATCCAACAGAATATTCAAAGGGCAGGAGCAAGGAGCAGAGCAGGTCAGCAGACTGGAAACAGAAGCTATATCCGGCAGTGAGGCTATGATCTCACTGCCTTAAATAGTACTAAGAGCCACTCAGGACAGAGGAGGATAGGGCTGACAATCAGCCTCAGGAGGCAGCTAATTAATTACTAGCTAGAACTAGCATAGGTAATAACATAACCAGGAAGCATGTATAAAAATATAAGTGAACCAGTTTAAAACATATGAGAGCTCCCCCTGGTGTTGTAGGCTGTCCCTACACCCTCCTACATCTATGCCAAAAGGATAATAACAGAGCACAGAAACTAAAACACACGCCCGGCTGCTAGTTCAAGCCAGGATGCGGCGTACCGCCGCGGCTCGTGACAGTAAAACAGCAGATTTAAAATAAATTAAAAAATGGCTTCAGATAACAGGAAAGTACCTAAGAGTCTTCTTTAATAAAAAATATTTACTTTGAAAATATATCATTTAAATAGAAGTACAATTAGGGAATAAATAATAATCAAAATAACAAACACTTTTGAGGTTAGAATTAGACTTCCTATAAAAAAATATTAATACATTTGGATGTTATATTATCTATGTTATTTTGATATTATGCTAACTTTGACAGGATGGACCGCCTATGCCACCCTGTCTGCTGTTGCTGGGAACCGGCTGGGCTTACTTTGCCACCATTCCCTTTTGTTATCCCAAATGCGCCTTCTTGCCGCAGTAGGAGGGGCCTACAAATGCTGCCACCATTGGACTTCTTACCAGCATCCAGTACCGGGTTTCTTCTGGGTAACTGATGCTGCGGGTGTATCCGGTTGCTGGTGTACCTGGGCTGGTACTCCTGACCTCTTCCTATGGATCAGGGTTGCTGTGGATGGATCCCCCTGGCCTAACACACGTTGGGTTCAAACCTCAGAAACAACCGGAAACGGATTAGATTTTGGGTGTAATCTGTAGGTCACAGGATTTTCAGCATGGAAGATCATCATCGCCATCTATTTATATAGCGCCACTGAATCCGTAGCGCTGTACAGAGAACTCAATCACATCAATCCCTGCCAGATTGGAGCTTACAGTTTAAATTCCCTGACAAACACACATAGACGACAGAGAAAGAGAGAGACTATGGTCAATTTTGACAGCAGCCAATTAACCTACTAGTATATTTTTGGAGTGTGGGAGGAAACCGGAGATCCTGGAGGAAACCCACACTAACCACTTAGCCACCATTGCTGCCCCACAGAAGATGTTCTCAAGCAGGTCTTTGAAGCAAGTGATGTTTATTTGCAGTCACACTGATTGAAGATATCAGTGCTCAGGTCAGATGGAATCAGAAGAACAATTTCCAATAGAAGACAGCACTTTTTATACAGATTTGGACACAGCCTCACAGGCTAATTTTAGAATCAGGATGCAATTTGTTTACCCAAACATGGATTTACATGCAATGCAAAGCTAACAATATTTACACTTCTCTGTTATGTGTCAAAACTTGATGCGTGCATTATCTGAGATGCAGTCACGCCAGAGGGCCAGGCGGCGCCCCCCTGCTGGGTATACAGACTAAACAGGTGTTTGTCACTTAACTTAAAGTCTTACTTAACATTTCCTGCTATCAGCAAACAGACTTCCTCTAGCAATGTTACAAACCCAAACAATGACACTTGCATACAAAACACATCCCAATGTAACACAATAAGTGCATTTCAAATTATACATTGGTGCCTGCACCTCTGATTGAAATACATTTCTACAATAAATTACTTCTACATGATCCAGCCACAAATAAGCTATTTATAAGTCCAGACACACTAATCCCTATGCTTACCATATATATATATATATATATATATATATATATATATATATACAAGTTAACCCGTGCATGATACTCATGCATTCTAGTCAAATCAAGATACTTAAGGTCTTAAAAAGGTTCTTGTCATGCATTTGGGCCTAGCCCAGGCCTCCTCAGGGGAAGATCGTTACTTTCCGAAGCAAGCGCCCTTTTTAATGTGTGTTCATGAGGTAAAATTACCTAATGAAAATGAGTTTGACCCCTCAACTCGTAAATTTAGCCTCTACTACCCCTCCCACGGGGGGACGGGGGAATGATGGAAGTTAACTGACTTCACTATTCAAATTTTTTTGTCAAATAATGTCAGTATACCAAATTTCAGGTCAATTGGATGAGCCCTTTCTGAGAAAATAGTTTTTTCCACACACACACTAACGCACGCCTCTACACATGTGTGTTCATGAGGTAAAATTACTTCACGAAAATGAGTTTGAGCCCTACCAAATTTCAGCCCTTTTTGAAATTTTTTTCCCACACACACTAAAAATTTAGTAGGTCAGCGTATAACTCTGCCCAGCAGGTGGCGCTGCAACTTGTTTTTTTTTCCACACACAGACGCCACTAAGCATTTATATATATATATATATATATATATATATATTTAGTGGAGAAGGGGATTGGATGACAGGCAGAGGAGTAGAGGATCGGATGACAGGCTGAGGAGTAGGGGATCGGATGACAGGCAGAGGAGAAGGGGATCGGATGACAGGCAGAGAAGAAGGGGATCGGATGACAGGCAGAGGAGAAGGGGACCAGATTACAGGCAGAGAGAAGGGGATCGGATGCATCCAATATGATTATATCATCCTGCTGTTAGATCCAATTTTGGAGTTCATCAGTTGCTGTCATCTACATATCTCTGTTTAATCAGAGGGTTGTAAATGTCCGATCTTATTACCCTGACAATTATGTTCTTCATAAGTCATCTAGTAATATCTAATGCGCTATTAATTCTAAATGTTAATTCATAAGAGCATCAATGTCCAATGTTGTATTATGTTATATTAAGTATACATCACTTAATACGAGAGTATGAATAGTAATTGGTCAATCAATCAATCAATCCTCTGTTTTACACATACATCAGAGATAGACATGGGAAGCAGAACATCCTAGACCATATCTAATGTACCAAAGCAGACCAGACAAAATAGAATGAGACTCTTTTACAGTATTAGAGTAATGTCCCTCTGGCATTACAAAGAATAGTTAATTTCCAATTAGAAAATCGCTAGCATGCTGACACATTAAATTAGGAACTCCCATCGCCTGTCATACTGGAGTCCTGGGGGTAAATGTATCAAGGTGCGATTTTGCAAATCCAGCGATTTTCTTGGGAGAGTTGAAGTAAAAAGTAAAAGTAAAAAAAAAAAAAGCGTTTAGTCTTGAACCTAGTGCTGCCAGCCTACTGCTGGTTCCGTGAAAATCGGGGAAAAAATTTGCGTGGGGTCCTCCCTATTTTCACGGAACCAGCACTAGGCAAACCAGCGGGGGTTGTAGGCACTATAGCAGGGAGACATGCGGCAGGGGTGTCCCTGCCATAATGACTAACCGACCCCAGGCTCTTCAGCACTGGGCTGGATTCCCTAGGGAGTGCGGTCCGCCGGAAAAAAAACCAAGCGCCCCTCCCCTAGGGACACCCAGCCCAGTACTGATAGCACTAGGGCTCTTCCTACACCCCTGGGCGGTGGGTGTAGGGTAATAACGGCGATATAAGCCATAAAAAACCAAACAGACGCCATTTTGTTTTGTGGAACTACAAGTCCCAGCCAGCCAGGTTGCCCTAAATAGTGTGGGCATGCTGCTACTTGTATAACTACAAGCAAGTGTCCTACATGAAAAAACAGTCAATATTTAACTTATGTGCAAAACAGAAAACTAGTTTGCACCCCTTGCATTGTAAAATGGTTTTGTCCAGGAGACTGAAATAAGAATCCTCTTCATTTAAGATCCTTAATGAATCAGGCCCTTGATCTCTAAGGAGTGGCAAGCCTTAGACAAAAGTCATCCTAACATGGGGAGACTAAATGCATGTACCCATTCCAGGATAAGGATATGCTTAGATGATGTTCAGTACCTAAGTTGGATTCAGCCATAGGCGGCTTATCCTCAAGGACCACTCTCCCATGGGATGATGAGTTACCATTGAAAGATGTCATGGATAGGAGAATGGAGACTTCCTTCAGGAAATTACACATCTCCTCAGGCATAACTCTATAGTCTGGGATAGCCATGGCTTTGGTAGCTAGAGCCCTTGAAAGGCCCGGTGAAAAAAAAAGTTACTGTGCCAGTGCTGACAAATCAGGAAAACATGGGCTTCTATTCCAGACTGTTCCTCATCCAGAAAGCATCAGGTGCCTTCAGAACGGTACTAGATTTACGAGCTCTGAATTGCTATGTGCAAGCAAAACACTTTCGGATGGAGTCTATTAACTCAATCCTCAAAGCAGTAGAAACAGGAGACTTTCTGATGGCGATAGACTTAAAGGATGCATATTTTCATATCCCAGTCACAATTCATCACTAGCAATTCCTGAGGTTTTGCATTCAAGGTCGCCTCTTCCAGTTTACTTGTCTTCCGTTTGGCCTTTTCACATCTCCAAGAACATTTACCAAGGTCCTTATGGTCCTCATAGCGGCACTCAGGAAGAGAGGAATAGCTTTGTGGCCATATCTGGAGGATATCCTGTTTGCGGCAAAGTCAGAAGAAGCGGCCATGGAAGTTACATCCCAAGTAATCCAGTTTGTGCAACAGCACAGTTGGTTAATCAATGTATCAAAAAGCCTTCTGAAACTGTCACAACAGCTTGTGTTCCTTGGAGTACAAATAAATACGAGAATGGACAAGGTCTGTCTCTGTCAAGAAAGAGTGGACAAAATCCAGTCCTTAGCACATCAAATTCAGATTCAACCTCCAGTTTTGGCACAAACGTGTCTTCGCCTCCTAGGGATCTTTTCCTCAACAATAGGAATCCTTCCATGGGCAAAATAGCATATGAGAGATGTTCAATCAAACCTCTTATCAAAATGGGATCGTACAGTGGGGTCGCTAGATTCCAAAGTCAACCTCTTAAGGTCGGCAAGACAGTCCCTAGACTGGGGGCAACTGCAAGGCTTGAGAAAGCAGGGGTGACTCTCTCTATACCAAACTGGTGTGTTCTTACCACAGACGCCAGTTCAGTAGGTTGGGGTGCTCACATGCAGGCGATGGTCACACAGGGCACGTGGCGAGATGAAGAGAGACTACCCCAGGGGAACATCTTGTAGATGAGAGTGGTCTGGCATGTAGTCCAGTACTTCCAGACCTACTTACAAGCCAAACATCTGTGAGTATTCTCAGACAACAGGACTGTAGTAGCCCTTATAGACAGGCAGAGTGGCACCAAGAACAGAGCAATGCTGGCCGAAATAACCACTCTGATGGCATGGGCAGAGACGAATCTGAGATCTCTCTCAGCCCTTCACGTGGCAGGCAAAGACAACGTGGTGGCGGACTATTTAGGCAGACACCAAGTCCACCCAGGAGAATGGGAGTTGCACAATGAGGTGTTTCAACTCATACGACACAGGTTTGGAGCATCAGAAATAGACCTGATGGCCAAAGGGAGCAATGCCAAGGTACCCCTTTTCTTCTCCCGTCACAGAGACAACAGGGCCCTAGGAATAGATGCTCTGTCTATACAGTGGAACTTCAAGCTGGGGTACGTGTTTCCTCTCTTTCCAGTCATCCTTCAGGTACTCAGGAAGATAAGGAAGGAAAGGGTAGAGGTGATAACAGTCCTCCTGGCCTGGCCGCGTCACCCTTGGTTCACGGTAGCAGGGAGGATGCTGCTGGAATGTCCATGGCTGTTGCCGGTCAGACCAGACCTCATACATCAGGGTCCGGATCAGCATCCAAATCTGGGCTCCCTTGGTTTGATTGAGTGGAGACTGAGTGGCGACTATTGAAATCCAAAGGAGTTTCAGACAAGTTAATAGACATTCTAATTCAGTCAAGGAAAAATAATTCTATAATTAATTTATTACAGAATTTGGAAAAAATTCATTTGTTGGGCGAAAAACATGGCGAGGGATCCCATGTCCGCTAGTGTTCCAGATGTGTTAGAGTTTCTTAAAGATTGTTTTGTGAAAGGACTAGCACCGTCTACATTGAAGGTGCAAATATCTGTTCTTACATCCTTCTTGATACCAAGCTGTCATCCCAGGATCTTGTCTTCCAATTCTTTCAGGCACTGAAGAGGTTATGACAAAGAGTGAAACCATATTACCACGTTTAGCCCCTTGGGACCTTTATATTGTCCTGGACGCCTTAACCGCTGATCTCTGCGAACCATTGCAGAATATTTCTCTTAAATGGCTCACTCTGAAAGTACTCTTTCTAGTGGCAATAACTTCGGCTCATCGAATAGGGGACATACATGCGTTATAGTGTGAAGAACCCTTCCTGAACATTTATGAAGATAAAGTGATTTTGAGGACGAATCCGGAGTATCTACCTAAGGTTGTCTCTTCTTTCCACATCAATCAAGAATTGGTACTACCGTCTCTCTACCCTCACCCTACTAATAGTGAGGAGAGCCAACTCCATACTCTATATGTGGTGAGAGCCATATCTACCTACATTGTCAAGACGGAAAAGCTTAGGAAGACAAAGCAACTATTTGTACTTCCTGAAGGTACTCGCAACGGGCTTTCCCTATCCAAACCCACATTGGCGAAGTGGATTAGAGAAGTGATTGCACAGGCCTACAGGGGGAAAGGGCGTGAAGTGTCCAAGATACTGAAGAAGCATTCAACTGGGGCGGTAGCGACCTCTTGGGCGCATAGAACCCATGCATCCGCAACCAACATCTGAAAGGCAGCCGGATGGTTGTCGATGCACACCTTTTCTAAGCATTATCTGCTTGACGTTTTAGCAGTGTAAATAAATTGTTTGTCTGACTGTCATTAAGGTGTTGGCTTTTATTGCCCTCCTGACTATTGTACTGCTTTGGTATATCCATTGTAAGGGGCACCATGGAGTAGGGAAAGGAAAATTGAGAATTATACTCACCGTTAATTTCCTTTCCTTAACATACTTCACGGCAGCCCTATATTTTACCACTCTTGTTCTAACAGTTAAATTCTAGGACGGCTTGGGAAGTCACAAAAGACCCTAAGCTGATCAGGGTATTAGGGTATTAACCCATTGTAAGGGCTGCCATGGAGTATGTCAACGAAAGGAAATTAACGGTGAGCTTAATTCTCAATTTTCTTAGGACTTAAACCATAAATACCTTTAATGTAAATTTATCTTTGTATAAACAATCTTTAAGTCTACTAATAAAATTATGCATGTTGGAACTTTATTAAAACTGAAAAGTGAACCATGTATGTGTAAGTGTATTTGCTGTGTTTTCCTATGTGCTTGTGCATTTAACATTTGTACGCTGGTGCTTTACGAATCGCAATCACACAATATTCTATAATAAACAATATTTTTTCATTTAAAATGACTTCTTCCAATTATTCAACTTTGACAGTGTTTATAATGACTCATTTATAATGAATAATGAATGATAATATTTTGAATGGACCTATATCACAGTGTCTGAAATAAACATTTACTCTGATGTAGATGATATCTTGAAAGGATCTATTTTACATTCAATGAACTAAAAATGTACTAGTGAAACCTGCCAGTAACCGCCTTAAATTAAACTGAAATGTAATGACTAAATTACTTTATTAACAGAATTCAATTACTTTTTTATACACTACATGACATGTAGATTTTTTTACAATGGCTTATAATGAATTATTATTATTATTATTATTATTATTATTATAATAATGGTTTATTTGTAAGCTGCCACAAGGTTTCCGCAGCGCCGTACATGGTACGAACAGTAGGCTAGACAGGGTAAAACAGTACAGAACAATAAACACAAAGTACCAGTACTCCAGAAACTCCAGGCAGGCAAATACAGTAGAGACGGAGCAGAAGAACAGGTATGGAGACAGAAAGGAAGAGGGGGGGCCCTGCTCATATGAGCTTACATCCTAAGGGAGGGTAAACAAATCAGGCACAGAAGGGAGCCAGTGAAGCAAAGGGGAGAGAAAAAAAGGGGCCAGGGGAGAAACAGAAGAGATGCGAGGTTAAGTGGATGGTTGGTAGGCCTTAAGGAGCAGGTGAGTTTTAAGTGCCCGCTTGAAGGAACACAGATTGGGTGAGAGACGGATGGAGCGATGGAGGTCATTCCAGTGAAGGGGGGCAGCGCGGGAGAAGTCTTGGATTCTGGAGTAGGAAGAGGTGATCAGAGTGAAGGAGAGGCGGTGATCATTGGCCGAGCGCAGGGAGCGGGCAGGAGTGTGAATGGCGAGGAGGTTAGAGATGTAAGGGGCAGTAGACTGGGAGAGAGCCTTGTAGGTGGTGGTAAGGAGTTTGAAAAGGATTCTGAAGGGGAAGGGGAGCCAGTGTAAGGCAAGACAGAGAGGGGAGGCAGAGGAGGAGCGGCAAGAGAGGAAGATGAGTCTCGCAGCCGCATTGAGTATAGAGCGGAGGGGGGAGAGGTGGGAGCAGGGGAGGCCAGTAAAGAGGAGGTTGCAATAGTCGAGGCGGGAGATGATGAGAGCATGGATGATAGTTTTGGTGGCATCTTGAGAGAGGAAGGGACGGATGCAGGCAATGTTACGGAGTTGGAAGCGACAGGCTTGGGCAAGGGATTGAATGTGGGGGCCAAAAGAGAGAGGAGTCGAGAGTGACTCCCAGGCAGCGGAGTTGGGTGACAGAGGAGATAGTGGAGTTGTTAACAACGATAAAGAGGTTATGGTGAGAAGAGAGTCTGGGTGGGGGAAAGACAATGAGTTCAGTTTTGGAGATGTTAATTTTAAGAAAGCGTGAGGACATCCAAGTAGAGATGGCTGAGAGGCAGTCAGTTACACGAGAGAGGAGGGAGGAGGAAAGATCAGGAGAAGTGATGTAGAGTTGAATATCATCAGCATAAAGGTGATGTAGGGAGGAAGTATAGAGTGAAAAGAGTAGAGGACCAAGAACAGAGCCCTGAGGGACTCCAAGAGGGAGAGGGGAGGGGGTGGAGGAAGAACCAGACGTGGAAACAGAGAAGGAGCGGTTGGCAAGGTATGAGGTGAACCAGGCATGGACAGAGCCAGAGAGGCCGAGAGAGAGAAGAGTTTGCAGCAGGAGGGGGTGGTAAACGGTGTCTAAGGCCGCGGAGAGGTCGAGGAGGATGAGTATGGAGTAGTGAACCCTGGATTTGGCAGATAGGAGATCATTAGTAACTTTTGCCAGGGCTGTTTCGGTGGACTGGAGGGGGCGGTAGCCGGATTGGAGAGGGTCAAGGAGGGAGTTGTCAGAGAATAAATAGTTGTCAATGAATAAATAACTATATTATCAACCACCATATTAAAGGAACTAAAGAATTTCTTTATACACTACAATAAATGTATAACTTCTTCCATCAAATTGACATTGCTGGGCATGGTCCCCACAAGACAGGTTGATATATGGGGCTGCAAATAACTGTCACAGTTTCCAGACCAATCAGCAGGTCACATGCTCCAGGTCACCGAGAAGGTGCACAGGGAGCGTTCACTAACAGTCACAGTTTCCAGAGGACAATGAGACAGCGGCATCATAGAAATAAGTCACTCATAAAAGTCGTACCTTTTACTATTGATATATAGATACTGATGCAGATGATATCTAGAATGTATTTATACCACAGTCTTTGAAATGAATATTTATACTTCAGGTTTATGTAATATAAGGATATGATAGTTTTTAAGGTTTGCTCACAAGAACCACAGTATGATTATATCAATACCACTTTTCTCACTGTTTATTTTACTAGAGGGTTGTTGTTTTTTATTGGAAATGATGTTTCTCCTCACAAATGCTTTGGATTCAGGGCTGCCAAGAGGAATTCAGAGACCCCGGTACAACAACTTCATGGGGCCCCCCTTACAGTTGAGCATGTTAAAACTAGGTGTGTTCATATGATTGGGGGCATGGCTAAAAGGTGAAAAGAGTTAACAATCTTGAACTGCCCCTTACATTGGGCAGAACAGTCACCAAAAATTGGGATTGTACCACTAGAATCACAACATTTCACAGAATGTCCTGTTCCTACCTGTTCTTGTCACTTTCACCACCTGTGGCTGCTGATGTCTTTAGTTGCGGCTTGTCTGGATCCTGGAATGTTGGGGGCCCTATTTAGAGAAAAAATTGGGTATATTTAGAAAATTCCAACCAGTCCAGGCGTTAAATCAATGCACCCGCGAGTAATAATTAGGCCTTCCTCCAGCCCCAACATTAAAATAATAGCATTCCTGTTTAATAAATCTTTTTCCCTCCATGCTAACAGCCCCAGCAATAAATGAATAGTATTTACATTTCATAAATATACCTATTTTCCACAACCATCATTGAAATTAAATAATTCATAGTCCCAATTAGTAGAGACCACATTCTCCTCAAACTCAGCCTCACATTCAATAGGCCACAAATCATCCCATCTTAAATTGAGTCCCCACTATTAAATTGCCCCACCATCACCCCACAAACAAAATAGCACCAATTAATTAGCCACCACCTACCTCACACACACTACATTGCCACAAGGCTCCTGTGCCATCACACACACATTACTGTGCCCCTTCATCATCACCACACTGTGCCTCCCATGCTGCTTTCCCCCCTCCTTCACCTGGCCCCCCTTCATCACACTGTGCCTTGCTGCTCCCCCTTTTCATCACAATGCGCCTTCCCCCACTTTTCATCACACTATTCCTTCTCCCCCCTTTTCATTACACTGTGCCTTCTCCCCCCCTTTTTCATCACACTGTGCCTTTCCTCCCACTTTTCATCACATTGTGCCTCTCCCTCTCCCCTTTTTCATCACACTGTGCGCCCCCTTTTCATCACACCACTGTGCCTTCCCTCCCCCTTTTTCATCACACTGTGCCCCCCCTTTTTCATCACACTGTGCTCCCCCTTTTCATCACACTGTGCCTTCCCTCCCCCTTTTCATCACACTGTGCCTTCCCCCCCTTTTTCATCACACTGTGCCTTCTCCCCCCCTTTTACATCAAATTGTGCCCCCCCTTTTTCATCACACTGTGCCTTTCCCCGTTTTTCATCACAGTGTGCCTTTGTCCCCCCTCCCTTTATCATCACACTGTGCTTTTCTGTTTTTCTCTCCTTGCCTCCGTTCCTTTACTTACCTTTGTATTAGCTTCTTTCATCTCTTTTCTTCTCTTCTTTCTTCTGTCTGGGTCCTCTCTGAGCCGCTCCTCACTGAATGTCGGGCGTGACTAGACGTCGCGTCCGACATTCTGTGTGAACGGAGGAGGGACGCTGGTGCCACGATCATGTGAGTATATGTATTTCTTTTTTATAACTACACTGTTCCCTCCACCAACAAATGGGGCGGAGCCAACCCCCTCCCCCCATGCGCCGCAAAAAAAAAGAAAGAAAAAGGTTAAAAAAAAAAAAAAAATGAAAGAAAAAACAAAACAAAATGTTGGCAGTGAGGGCCCCGGTTCCCCCCTGGCATGTCCAGGCCCGGGTAATTAGTACTCGCCCCCCTCTCAGCGGCCCTGGTCATCAGATGTGTTTTTTTATAAATGCTGACCTCCACAAAATACAGCCTTTTTATATATACATCTCTTAACAGATCAATCTCATTAATATATGTCTTCTCACAGATCTGTCACAATTAGCTTTCTCCTTACATAGGTCTGTCTCCTGTCTCCCTCACCAAGGTGTCCAGTAAAACCATTGTTCTTCCACTGTAACTGACACACTCCCTTATCAGATCTGGTGTGATATCTGGCGCAATATCTTTCCAGACACGGGTGACTCTGGAATATGTAGTTCCAAACAGTGCTGGATTCAATATTTATTTTTAATCTCCTTCAGCAGCAGATGTTACTCGTAATTAATAATAATAATGCCCCCTTGATTATCTAAAATAATAATAGTGGCCCCTTGATGATTGTAATGAATAACAGAGCTTCCTTGATGAGTGTAACTAATAATAGTGCCCCTTTGATGATTGTAAATAATAATAGTGCCCTGTGGATTATATACTCACCTTAGGGTTTCACTCTTCTTTGTTCCTTCATCTGTCCCAATGCTCTATACAGAAAGACTCCCTTAAGGGAGCCAGTAGCCTCTGCATACAGTTGTGTCTGGGACTAAGTGCTGCCGGCGCTGTTAATACCAGGCGGTACGTGGGCAGGTGCCTTTAAACTAGAGATGAGCGGGCTCGGATTGCGCTAATCTGAGCCCACCCGAACAGTGCGGATCCGACGGGATCCGAGCACTGTTCGGGTGTTTCCGGCGGGCAAAAAAATTAAACCGAGGCTATGACGTCCAAGTCTAGCGTCGGATCTCGCGAGACTCAGATTGCATAAATTCCCCGCTTGCGGCCGCCATCTTCAGTCGGGCTCAGATCAGGGAAGAGGGAGGTTGTAGTTTGTAGTGGTGCTCCTGTGTCCTGTGTCCTGTCACTCTGTCCTGCTTAATCCAGTGGTTACTTTGTCCTGTGCTCTGTCCTGCTGATCAATCCAGTGGTGCTTTGTCCAGTGCTCTGTCCTGCTGAGTCCAGTGGTGCTGTGTCCTGTGCTGTGTCCTGCTGAGTCCAGTGGTGCTGTGTCCTGTGCTCTGTCCTGCTAAGTCCATTGTTATTAAAAAATTATTAAAAAATTATAAAAAAAAAAAAATCATACAAAAATAATAAAGAAACTATATATAAAAAAATTATAAAAAAAGTATAAAAAGTTTTCTACTGCAATATATAAATACGTTCACTGTTCCTGCAGTCCAGAAATATTAGTACTGCAATATTTTACTACGTTCACTGTTCCTGCAGTCCAGAAATATTAGTACTGCAATATTTTACTACGTTCACTGTTCCTGCAGTCCAGAATTATTAGTACTGCAATATATAAATACGTTCACTGTTCCTGCAGTCCAGAAATATTAGTACTGCAATATATAAATACGTTCACTGTTCCTGCACTCCAGAAATATTAGAACTGCAATATTTTACTACGTTCACTGTTCCTGCAGTCCAGAAATATTAGTACTGCAATATATAAATACGTTCACTGTTCCTGCAGTCCAGAAATATTAGTACTGCAATATATAAATACGTTCACTGTTCCTGCAGTCCAGAAATATTAGTTGTTATGCCTTCAGCAGTTATGTATTTACATATGTATGTATTCTGTGTAAACTCCATCTAGTGGTCAGCCTGGTATTAACTTAAATTGAACTCTCAGAGCCTCTGTAGTTTATTCACCAATGCACCATGGGTAGCTACAGTTTCCATTTTAGATATCACATGCTAAGAAGCAAGAGGTGCAGTATATCTCTCCCCTTAGCACAGCATCAATGGTAAGATTGCTCCCTAGTTATGCATTTTTGCCATGTGTTTTCATGTTTGCATTACAATACATTTGTTCATGTTGTAAATGTATTTCCTTATTTCTGTATTACAGTTTTACCACTTGAATTATAACTTTCTTAACTACTTGAATAAACAACATTGAAGTAGGAGTGGTTATGCTGTCTGTCTGATTATATTCAGGCTAAAGAGAAGATTATAGTGAAAACAGAACAGTAAAACATTGGCTGTCAGCAAGTGGAACACATATATTCTGATTAACAGACCTGCTACACTGCCAACTCAGTTATCTGCATATGACAACTCAGCAGTTTTCTACACAGTCTGCAACACAATGGCCACTCAGCAAGATGAGTACAGCCACTTGACTTCACAGAAACCTACAAATTGTCAGTGCAGCCATCCTGATTCAGCAATACAGCAGTTCCTGCATAGTCAAGTACTTCCATAAAGGAGCCAACACTGACTTCTCAGAAACTGGCACTCAGTATATGCAGTTACCTGTATACTGCAATATAGTGATCTCTATACAGTCAAACACCTACCTCTCAACATCATGTCACAGAAAACGACACCTTCATACAAAACAAGGTCTCAAACCTGTGGTTCCTCAAAATCTTCATCTGTCACCAATGCAGCCATCATTGCCCGCGCAAAATCTGTAGCCGCGAAAGTACGCTCCAACTTTGCAGAGCAAGAAATGCAATTGAAAATAGAGAAATCACGTCAGGAGGCAATTATAGAAAAAATTGCTGCAGAAAAGGAAGCCGCAGCTGCCATTGCTGAAGCAGACTTCTTGGAGACTGCAGATCGCCCTGATATAAAAGGCACCATGAATGTACTTGACTCAGAGCTCGGATCCCAAGATCCACTGCAACGCACATCAGAATATGCCCATCAAGTCTCCAAAATGAGTAGCAACTCTCCAGAAGCACAAGGTATGCAAACAGATTTTATCAGTGAAAAAAGTCTAACACGCTGTGCATTGCAACCACATGTGAACAACAAACCGCAAATTTACAAGCAAGAGAATGCTACACAAGGTGAAACCACAAGGGACTTCCCTCCCTCACGCCCAGAGTTTGAGTCTGTAAACTACAACAAAGGCAGCGCCACCTGCAGACAAAAGTGGTATGACACAAGCCGGCTGGAAACAGACAATCCTAGTGGGTATGACCACACACCACTTGCTCACTATGTTCATACACCGACAGCACATCCTAGAGCCAACCAGGACACACGAGACTTTGCCAAGTTTCTTGCACGACGAGAGCTAGTAACACAAGGACTTTCAAAGTTTAATGATCGACCTGAGAGCTTCAGAGCTTGGCGATCCTCCTTCCTAAATGCAATCAGAGGCTTAGACCTTTCATATAGCGAGGAGATAGACCTCTTAATTAAATGGCTTGGAAATGAGTCTGTTGAACATGCTAAAAGGATCAGAGCAATTAAGATAAACTACCCAGAGTCTGGCCTTAAAATGATCTGGGATAGACTTGATGAATGTTATGGCTCACCAGAAGCAATAGAAGCTGCACTATTCCAAAGAATTGATGATTTCCCTCGATTACCTAACAAGGGCTACCAGAGACTTAGAGAACTGATTGACTTATTAATAGAGCTTCAAGTAGCCAAGTCTGAAGGAGACTTACCGGGACTTGCCTACCTTGACACAGCCAGAGGCATTAACCCCATAGTTCAAAAGCTACCTTACAATCTGCAGGAACAGTGGGTCACCCATGGCTCCAAATACAAACAGCGGAACAATGTGCCATTTCCCCCATTCCCTGTTTTCGTGGACTTTGTACACCCGCTAGCTAAGGTCAGGAACGATCCTAGTTTTGCCTTTACCCTATCAGGTGCTACTCCAATTCTACCTAGCCCACGCAAAACGTCAGTTGCAGTTCACAAGACCAATGTGTATCCTCCAGATTCCTTCCACAGGTCTTCCAGATATACCAGTCAAGAGATTAAAGACAAGGATCCTAGCAAACAGTGTCCTCTACATCGGAGACCACATCCTCTCCTGAAATGCAGGATCTTCAGAGAGAAGTCCCTGGAGAACCGCAAAGCCTTCCTTCGGGAAAACGACATCTGCTACAAGTGCTGCTCTTCAACATCCCACTTCGCCAAGGACTGTTAGGTCAGTGTCAACTGCACAGAGTGCAACAGCACAGATCACAACACAGCTCTACACCATGGGCCTCCCCCATGGATTTTATTACACGGTCACAGTGACACCGAGCATGGCGGGGAGCACAGTGGAGAGGGAAGGAACACTACTACAGTCACACCAGTGATCACTTCACAATGTACTGAAGTCTGCAAAGAAGCTATAAGCGGCAGATCTTGTTCCAAAATCTGTTTAGTAAGAGTCTACCCAAAGGGCCAGCCAGACAAAGCTGTCAAAACTCTATGCAATCCTAGACGATCAAAGTAACAAGTCTCTAGCCAGATCAACCTTCTTTGAAATCTTTAGTATCAAAGGCCCCAGCACTCCTTACTCCTTAAAGACTTGTGCAGGGAGTTTTGAGACAACAGGGAGGAGAGCTACTGGCTATCAAGTCGAGTCCATGGACGGAAAGACTTGTCTTCCCTTACCAACTATCACTGAGTGCAACCAGATCCCAGATAACAGGTCCGAAATTCCTACACCAGATGCAGCTATTCATCATGCACACTTGAAACGTATAGCAAACCTGTTACCAGAACTGGACCCTCAAGCCCAGATAATCCTACTCATAGGGAGAGATATCTTAGGGGTCCACAAAGTCAGAAGCCAGATCAACGGTCCATACAATGCACCTTATGCTCAAAGACTAGATATGGGATGGGTCATAATAGGAGATGTATGTCTGGGAAACGTACACAGACCATCTTCTGTTAACAGCATGCTTACCCATACCTTGGAAAATGGACGTCCTTCTATTTTCCAACCATGTCACAATCGCTTTCTCATAAAAGAATTGCCACACTTTCCTGTCATAGACTCCTCTAGTGACAATCACGTCTGTGACAACTACCAAGATCATCTAGGGTGCACAGTCTTCCAAAGAACACAGAAGGATGATCGGGTGGCAATGTCAATTGAGGACAAACAATTCTTAGAAATAATGCAGAATGAACTAGTCAAAGATGAGGCAAACAGCTGGGTTGCACCTCTACCCTTTAGAACCCACAGACCTCGCCTACCTAACAACAGAGAACAAGTACTTAAACGCTTCTCTTCGCTTAAACGTAACCTTCACCGGAAACCAGAGATGAGAGATCACTTCTTCTCTTTCATGAAAAAAATATTTGAGAATGGCCATGCTGAGATAGCTCCCACCCTCAAAGATCCAGAGGTACAGAACCAGAGACTGTGTGTATTCTCTGATGCTTCAGTTAAAGCAATAGCAGCTGTTACATATCTTAAAACTGTTGACATAAAAGGACAATGTCATATCGGGTTTGTTATGGGCAAAGCAAAGTTAGCACCACAACCAGAGCACACCGTACCCAGACTGGAACTTTGTGCTGCAGTACTAGCTGTTGAGTTAGCTGAACTCATCGCATCAGAGTTGCCTATTAAGCTTGCAGAAGCAGAATTCTACACTGACAGTAAAGTAGTGTTAGGCTACATTAACAACGAGACCAGACGATTTCATGTTTATGTCAGCAATCGAGTGCTACGGATTAGGAGATCTACCAATCCAAAACAGTGGCACTATGTGTCTACTGTTTACAATGCTGCAGACCACGCTACAAGAGCTGTCACGGCTAACCTCCTTAAAGACACTTCATGGCTCACAGGACCTGAATTCCTGTACAAAGCAGATTGGAACAGTCAAGAAAGCCATACATTTGAGTTAGTAGACGCAGACTCAGATGTTGAAATCCGTACACAAGTGACTACAATCTATACCACAATTTCAGATTGTCAATTGGAGCCTCACATATTTCAAAGGTTCTCAACTTGGAAATCACTTGTCAGAGCTTTTACTTGCCTAACCCACATAGCTCGGTCATTTAAAAACGCCACACCTGTAAATGCAAATGGATGTAAGGGTTGGCATCACTGTCAAAATACTTATAGTAACAGAGACACAACAATCCAAGAACCTCATTATCCGTGTTGTGCAACGTCAAGCCTTTACTAGAGAGATTGACTGTATTACCAGTGGAAAACCTATTCTTAGAGACAGCGTCCTGAAGAAGCTAGACCCATTCCTCGACAAGCATAATTTGCTGAGAGTAGGAGGTCGCCTTGAAGAAGCAAACTTAGGATTCAATGAGAAACATCCATTAATCCTTCCTGGAAGTCACCACGTTACTTCTTTAATTGTGCAACACTATCACAATGAAGTCAAACATCAGGGACGATTATTTACCGAAGGGGATCTACGATCAGCTGGGTTCTGGATTATTAGAGCAAAACGACGTGTAAGTAACATAATCTTCAAATGTATCACTTGTCGCAGACTTCGTGGTACTTCTCAAACTCAGAAAATGGCCAATCTTCCAGCAGACAGGCTTAGTACAGAACCTCTCTTTTCTAACGTTGGTCTTGATGTATTTGGTCCCTGGACTGTCATCACCCGACATACAAGAGGTGCGAATGCAAGCAGTAAGCGCTGGGCAGTTGTATTCACCTGTATGGCTATCAGAGCTGTTCATATTGAAGTCATAGAATCAATGGACACTTCAAGCTTCATTATGCTCTTAGACTTTTTTTTATTACCATCCGTGGTCCTATAAAACACATCCGCTCCGACAGAGACACTAACTTCGTTGGAGCAGCCAAAGAACTACAAATTTGGTCGAACATCGACACGAAAGGTGTGCAGAGATACCTTAGGGTTGTACATGGACCTTCAACCCACCTCATTCTTCTCATATGGGAGGGACCTGGGAAAGAATGATTGGCATAATTCGCAGAATCCTTGATTCCATCTTCTTACAAGTAGGAACTGCAAGACTCACACTCGAGTGTTTAACAACCTTCATGGCTGAAGTCTCAGCTATTGTCAATGCTTGACCTCTGACTTCAGTTTCTAATGACCCAGAAGACCCATTCCTGCTTACTCCTGCCACTCTTCTTACCCAGAATACTGGGACTATCCATGCTCCTCCTGGAAAGTTCAACACCAAAGACTTATATAAACATCAATGGAGGCAAATACAAAGTCTTGCAAACACCTTCTGGGACAGGTGGAAGAGACAGTACATCTCTATGCTGCAATCAAGGAACAAGTGGCAAGTTGCCAAACCTAACTTAAAACCTGGTGACATTGTGCTCGCCAGAGATTGTCAATCACAGCGCAATGAGTGGCCTTTAAGTCTTGTCACTAAAACATTCCCAAGCAAAGATGGGAAGGTCCGTAAGGTCAAGGTCAAGATTTGCAAGCACGGAGAGACTAAGTTATTTCTTAGAGCAGTATATGAGCTAATCTTGTTGTTACCTTCGGAGGACTTAAGTGGTGGCATCAATTGATACCAGACGGGGAGTGTTATGCCTTCAGCAGTTATGTATTTACATATGTATGTATTCTGTGTAAACTCCATCTAGTGGTCAGCCTGGTATTAACTTAAATTGAACTCTCAGAGCCTCTGTAGTTTATTCACCAATGCACCATGGGTAGCTACAGTCTCCATTTTAGATATCACATGCTAAGAAGCAAGAGGTGCAGTATATCTCTCCCCTTAGCACAGCATCAATGGTAAGATTGCTCCCTAGTTATGCATTTTTGCCATGTGTTTTCATGTTTGCATTACAATACATTTGTTCATGTTGTAAATGTATTTCCTTATTTCTGTATTACAGTTTTACCACTTGAATTATAACTTTCTTAACTACTTGAATAAACAACATTGAAGTAGGAGTGGTTATGCTGTCTGTCTGATTATATTCAGGCTAAAGAGAAGATTATAGTGAAAACAGAACAGTAAAACATTGGCTGTCAGCAAGTGGAACACATATATTCTGATTAACAGACCTGCTACACTGCCAACTCAGTTATCTGCATATGACAACTCAGCAGTTTTCTACACAGTCTGCAACACAATGGCCACTCAGCAAGATGAGTACAGCCACTTGACTTCACAGAAACCTACAAATTGTCAGTGCAGCCATCCTGATTCAGCAATACAGCAGTTCCTGCATAGTCAAGTACTTCCATAAAGGAGCCAACACTGACTTCTCAGAAACTGGCACTCAGTATATGCAGTTACCTGTATACTGCAATATAGTGATCTCTATACAGTCAAACACCTACCTCTCAACATCATGTCACAGAAAACGACACCTTCATACAAAACAAGGTCTCAAACCTGTGGTTCCTCAAAATCTTCATCTGTCACCAATGCAGCCATCATTGCCCGCGCAAAATCTGTAGCCGCGAAAGTACGCTCCAACTTTGCAGAGCAAGAAATGCAATTGAAAATAGAGAAATCACGTCAGGAGGCAATTATAGAAAAAATTGCTGCAGAAAAGGAAGCCGCAGCTGCCATTGCTGAAGCAGACTTCTTGGAGACTGCAGATCGCCCTGATATAAAAGGCACCATGAATGTACTTGACTCAGAGCTCGGATCCCAAGATCCACTGCAACGCACATCAGAATATGCCCATCAAGTCTCCAAAATGAGTAGCAACTCTCCAGAAGCACAAGGTATGCAAACAGATTTTATCAGTGAAAAAAGTCTAACACGCTGTGCATTGCAACCACATGTGAACAACAAACCGCAAATTTACAAGCAAGAGAATGCTACACAAGGTGAAACCACAAGGGACTTCCCTCCCTCACGCCCAGAGTTTGAGTCTGTAAACTACAACAAAGGCAGCGCCACCTGCAGACAAAAGTGGTATGACACAAGCCGGCTGGAAACAGACAATCCTAGTGGGTATGACCACACACCACTTGCTCACTATGTTCATACACCGACAGCACATCCTAGAGCCAACCAGGACACACGAGACTTTGCCAAGTTTCTTGCACGACGAGAGCTAGTAACACAAGGACTTTCAAAGTTTAATGATCGACCTGAGAGCTTCAGAGCTTGGCGATCCTCCTTCCTAAATGCAATCAGAGGCTTAGACCTTTCATATAGCGAGGAGATAGACCTCTTAATTAAATGGCTTGGAAATGAGTCTGTTGAACATGCTAAAAGGATCAGAGCAATTAAGATAAACTACCCAGAGTCTGGCCTTAAAATGATCTGGGATAGACTTGATGAATGTTATGGCTCACCAGAAGCAATAGAAGCTGCACTATTCCAAAGAATTGATGATTTCCCTCGATTACCTAACAAGGGCTACCAGAGACTTAGAGAACTGATTGACTTATTAATAGAGCTTCAAGTAGCCAAGTCTGAAGGAGACTTACCGGGACTTGCCTACCTTGACACAGCCAGAGGCATTAACCCCATAGTTCAAAAGCTACCTTACAATCTGCAGGAACAGTGGGTCACCCATGGCTCCAAATACAAACAGCGGAACAATGTGCCATTTCCCCCATTCCCTGTTTTCGTGGACTTTGTACACCCGCTAGCTAAGGTCAGGAACGATCCTAGTTTTGCCTTTACCCTATCAGGTGCTACTCCAATTCTACCTAGCCCACGCAAAACGTCAGTTGCAGTTCACAAGACCAATGTGTATCCTCCAGATTCCTTCCACAGGTCTTCCAGATATACCAGTCAAGAGATTAAAGACAAGGATCCTAGCAAACAGTGTCCTCTACATCGGAGACCACATCCTCTCCTGAAATGCAGGATCTTCAGAGAGAAGTCCCTGGAGAACCGCAAAGCCTTCCTTCGGGAAAACGACATCTGCTACAAGTGCTGCTCTTCAACATCCCACTTCGCCAAGGACTGTTAGGTCAGTGTCAACTGCACAGAGTGCAACAGCACAGATCACAACACAGCTCTACACCATGGGCCTCCCCCATGGATTTTATTACACGGTCACAGTGACACCGAGCATGGCGGGGAGCACAGTGGAGAGGGAAGGAACACTACTACAGTCACACCAGTGATCACTTCACAATGTACTGAAGTCTGCAAAGAAGCTATAAGCGGCAGATCTTGTTCCAAAATCTGTTTAGTAAGAGTCTACCCAAAGGGCCAGCCAGACAAAGCTGTCAAAACTCTATGCAATCCTAGACGATCAAAGTAACAAGTCTCTAGCCAGATCAACCTTCTTTGAAATCTTTAGTATCAAAGGCCCCAGCACTCCTTACTCCTTAAAGACTTGTGCAGGGAGTTTTGAGACAACAGGGAGGAGAGCTACTGGCTATCAAGTCGAGTCCATGGACGGAAAGACTTGTCTTCCCTTACCAACTATCACTGAGTGCAACCAGATCCCAGATAACAGGTCCGAAATTCCTACACCAGATGCAGCTATTCATCATGCACACTTGAAACGTATAGCAAACCTGTTACCAGAACTGGACCCTCAAGCCCAGATAATCCTACTCATAGGGAGAGATATCTTAGGGGTCCACAAAGTCAGAAGCCAGATCAACGGTCCATACAATGCACCTTATGCTCAAAGACTAGATATGGGATGGGTCATAATAGGAGATGTATGTCTGGGAAACGTACACAGACCATCTTCTGTTAACAGCATGCTTACCCATACCTTGGAAAATGGACGTCCTTCTATTTTCCAACCATGTCACAATCGCTTTCTCATAAAAGAATTGCCACACTTTCCTGTCATAGACTCCTCTAGTGACAATCACGTCTGTGACAACTACCAAGATCATCTAGGGTGCACAGTCTTCCAAAGAACACAGAAGGATGATCGGGTGGCAATGTCAATTGAGGACAAACAATTCTTAGAAATAATGCAGAATGAACTAGTCAAAGATGAGGCAAACAGCTGGGTTGCACCTCTACCCTTTAGAACCCACAGACCTCGCCTACCTAACAACAGAGAACAAGTACTTAAACGCTTCTCTTCGCTTAAACGTAACCTTCACCGGAAACCAGAGATGAGAGATCACTTCTTCTCTTTCATGAAAAAAATATTTGAGAATGGCCATGCTGAGATAGCTCCCACCCTCAAAGATCCAGAGGTACAGAACCAGAGACTGTGTGTATTCTCTGATGCTTCAGTTAAAGCAATAGCAGCTGTTACATATCTTAAAACTGTTGACATAAAAGGACAATGTCATATCGGGTTTGTTATGGGCAAAGCAAAGTTAGCACCACAACCAGAGCACACCGTACCCAGACTGGAACTTTGTGCTGCAGTACTAGCTGTTGAGTTAGCTGAACTCATCGCATCAGAGTTGCCTATTAAGCTTGCAGAAGCAGAATTCTACACTGACAGTAAAGTAGTGTTAGGCTACATTAACAACGAGACCAGACGATTTCATGTTTATGTCAGCAATCGAGTGCTACGGATTAGGAGATCTACCAATCCAAAACAGTGGCACTATGTGTCTACTGTTTACAATGCTGCAGACCACGCTACAAGAGCTGTCACGGCTAACCTCCTTAAAGACACTTCATGGCTCACAGGACCTGAATTCCTGTACAAAGCAGATTGGAACAGTCAAGAAAGCCATACATTTGAGTTAGTAGACGCAGACTCAGATGTTGAAATCCGTACACAAGTGACTACAATCTATACCACAATTTCAGATTGTCAATTGGAGCCTCACATATTTCAAAGGTTCTCAACTTGGAAATCACTTGTCAGAGCTTTTACTTGCCTAACCCACATAGCTCGGTCATTTAAAAACGCCACACCTGTAAATGCAAATGGATGTAAGGGTTGGCATCACTGTCAAAATACTTATAGTAACAGAGACACAACAATCCAAGAACCTCATTATCCGTGTTGTGCAACGTCAAGCCTTTACTAGAGAGATTGACTGTATTACCAGTGGAAAACCTATTCTTAGAGACAGCGTCCTGAAGAAGCTAGACCCATTCCTCGACAAGCATAATTTGCTGAGAGTAGGAGGTCGCCTTGAAGAAGCAAACTTAGGATTCAATGAGAAACATCCATTAATCCTTCCTGGAAGTCACCACGTTACTTCTTTAATTGTGCAACACTATCACAATGAAGTCAAACATCAGGGACGATTATTTACCGAAGGGGATCTACGATCAGCTGGGTTCTGGATTATTAGAGCAAAACGACGTGTAAGTAACATAATCTTCAAATGTATCACTTGTCGCAGACTTCGTGGTACTTCTCAAACTCAGAAAATGGCCAATCTTCCAGCAGACAGGCTTAGTACAGAACCTCTCTTTTCTAACGTTGGTCTTGATGTATTTGGTCCCTGGACTGTCATCACCCGACATACAAGAGGTGCGAATGCAAGCAGTAAGCGCTGGGCAGTTGTATTCACCTGTATGGCTATCAGAGCTGTTCATATTGAAGTCATAGAATCAATGGACACTTCAAGCTTCATTATGCTCTTAGACTTTTTTTTATTACCATCCGTGGTCCTATAAAACACATCCGCTCCGACAGAGACACTAACTTCGTTGGAGCAGCCAAAGAACTACAAATTTGGTCGAACATCGACACGAAAGGTGTGCAGAGATACCTTAGGGTTGTACATGGACCTTCAACCCACCTCATTCTTCTCATATGGGAGGGACCTGGGAAAGAATGATTGGCATAATTCGCAGAATCCTTGATTCCATCTTCTTACAAGTAGGAACTGCAAGACTCACACTCGAGTGTTTAACAACCTTCATGGCTGAAGTCTCAGCTATTGTCAATGCTTGACCTCTGACTTCAGTTTCTAATGACCCAGAAGACCCATTCCTGCTTACTCCTGCCACTCTTCTTACCCAGAATACTGGGACTATCCATGCTCCTCCTGGAAAGTTCAACACCAAAGACTTATATAAACATCAATGGAGGCAAATACAAAGTCTTGCAAACACCTTCTGGGACAGGTGGAAGAGACAGTACATCTCTATGCTGCAATCAAGGAACAAGTGGCAAGTTGCCAAACCTAACTTAAAACCTGGTGACATTGTGCTCGCCAGAGATTGTCAATCACAGCGCAATGAGTGGCCTTTAAGTCTTGTCACTAAAACATTCCCAAGCAAAGATGGGAAGGTCCGTAAGGTCAAGGTCAAGATTTGCAAGCACGGAGAGACTAAGTTATTTCTTAGAGCAGTATATGAGCTAATCTTGTTGTTACCTTCGGAGGACTTAAGTGGTGGCATCAATTGATACCAGACGGGGAGTGTTATGCCTTCAGCAGTTATGTATTTACATATGTATGTATTCTGTGTAAACTCCATCTAGTGGTCAGCCTGGTATTAACTTAAATTGAACTCTCAGAGCCTCTGTAGTTTATTCACCAATGCACCATGGGTAGCTACAGTCTCCATTTTAGATATCACATGCTAAGAAGCAAGAGGTGCAGTATATCTCTCCCCTTAGCACAGCATCAATGGTAAGATTGCTCCCTAGTTATGCATTTTTGCCATGTGTTTTCATGTTTGCATTACAATACATTTGTTTATGTTGTAAATGTATTTCCTTATTTCTGTATTACAGTTTTACCACTTGAATTATAACTTTCTTAACTACTTGAATAAACAACATTGAAGTAGTAGTGGTTATGCTGTCTGTCTGATTATATTCAGGCTAAAGAGAAGATTATAGTGAAGACAGAACATTAGTACTGCAATATTTTACTATGTTCACTGTTCCTGCAGTCCAGAAATATTAGTTCTGCAATATATAAATACGTTCACTGTTCCTGCAGTCCAGAAATATTAGTACTGCAATATTTTACTACGTTCACTGTTCCTGCAGTCCAGAAATATTAGTACTGCAATATATAAATACGTTCACTGTTCCTGCAGTCCAGAAATATTAGTACTGCAATATACAAATACGTTCACTGTTCTTGCAGTCCAGAAATATTAGTACTGCAATATATAAATACGTTCAGTTCCTGCAGTCCAGAAATATTAGTACTGCAATATTTGACTACGTTCACTGTTCCTGCAGTCCAGAAATATTAGTACCAGAGATTAAACTATAATGGAGTACAAAAATTTGGAGGATAAAGTAGGGAAAGATCAAGAACCAGTTCCTCCTAATGCTGAAGCTGCTGCCACTAGTCATGACATAGACGTTGAAATGCCATCAACGTCGTCTGGCAAGGGCGATGCCCAATCTCCTAGTAGTGGGCATGTAAAATCCAAAAAGCCAAAGTTCACTAAAATTAGCAAAAAAAGAAAATTGAAATCATCTGAGGAGAAACGTAAACTTGCCAATATGCCATTTACGACACGGAGTGGCAAGGAACGGCTTAGGCCCTGGCCCGTGTTCATGACTAGTGGTTCAGCTTCACCCAAGGATCTAAGCTCTCCTCCTCCCCCCTCTAAAAAATTTAAGAGAGTTAAGCTGTCATCAACAACACAACAAACAACTCTGCCTTCTAAAGAGATGGCATCACAAATCCCCAAGGCGAGTCCAAGGGGGTTGGTGGTTGCGAAGCCTGACCTTCCCATCACTGTACAGGAAAAGGTGGCTCCTTCCACCATTTGCAGCACGCAAAGGAGTGGGGATGCGTCTGAGTCAAGCACAGTGGAGACTGATTTCCGTGTTGTGCAAGGTTCTCCAGCCGTTTGAACTTGCCACACGAGAAGTCAGTTCCGACACTGCCAGCTTGAGTCAGGTGATTCCCCTGATCAGGCTGTTGCAGAAGCAGCTGGAGAAAGTGAGGGAGGAGCTGTTAAAACATTGCGATTCCACAAAGCATTTAGCTCTTGTGGATGAAGCCCTTCGTACACTTTTCCAGGATCCGAGGGTGGTCACTCTGTTAAAGTCAGAGGAATACATTCTGGCCACCGTGCTCGATCCTCGGTTTAAAGCGTATGTTGTGTCTCTGTTTCCGGCGGACACAAGTCTACAGCGGTGCAAAGACCTGCTGGTCAGGAGATTGTCCTCTGAAGAGGACCGTGACATGCCAACAGCTCCTCCTTCATTTTCTTCCACACCTGTGGCTGCGAGGAAAAAGCTGAGTTTTCCTAAACGACCCGCTGGCGGGGATGCGGAGAACATCTGGTCCGGACTGAAGGACCTACCAACCATTGCAGACATGTCTACAGTCGCTGCATTGGATGCTGTCACCATTGAAAAAATGGTGGAGGATTACTTTGCTGACACCATCCAAGTAGACATGTCAGACAGTCCTTATTTTTAATGGCAGGAAAGAAAGGCAGTTTGAAAGCCCCTGTACAAACTGGCTCTATTTTACCTGAGTTGTCCCCCCTCCAGTGTGTACTCGGAAAGAGTTTTTAGTGCAGCGGGGAACCTGGTCAGTGAGCGGCGAAGGAGGTTGCTTCCGCAAAACGTTGAAAAAATGATATTCATAAAAATGAATTATCAATTCTTCAATCAAGACCAGCACTGGCCTCCAGAGACTACAGAGGGACCTGTGGTTGTGGAGTCCAGCGGGGACGAATTGATAATGTGTGAGGATGAGGAAGTACACACTGAAGGGGGCGAGGAATCAGAGGATGAGGATGAGGATGACATCTTGCCTCAGTAGAGCCAGTTTAGTTTGTACAGGGAGAGATGAATTGCTTTTTTGGTGTGGGGGCCCAAACAAACCAATCATTTCAGCCACAGTAGTTTGGTAGGCCCTGTCGCTGAAATGATTGGTTTGTTAAAGTGTGCATGTCCTATTTCAACAACATAAGGGTGGGTGGAAGGGCCCAAGGACAATTCCAGCTTGCACCTGTTTTTTGGCCATTATGTGCTCTTTGGGGCCTAGTTTATCAAACTGCCATCCTGTCTGCCACTGCAGTGCCACTCCTAGATGGGCCACGTGTTTGTGCCACCCACTTGTGTCGCTTAGCTTAGACATCAAGCTACCTCGGTGCAACCTTTTGGACTAAAAACAATATTGTGAGGTGTTCGGTGTTCAGAATAGACTGGAAATTAGTGGAAATGAATGTTATTGAGGTTAATAATAGTGTAGGAGTGAAAAAAAAATAAAATATGGATTTTAGCAATTTTTTATGCTTTTTTAAAAAATAATCAGAACCCAAAACCCAAAATCAGAACCAAAACCTTTCGTGGGGTGTTTTGGCAAAACAAATCAGAACCCAAAACCCAAAACACCAAAAGTGGCCGGTGCACACCCCTACTTTAAACTGGCTCAGGCTCTCACCTAAAGGTACAAATTGATACAAGATTTCTATTATCTTCCTTACTCTGGGCAGGTTTGTAGACTCACTTTCAGTTTCTCGTGACTGCTGCTTGTTGTTAATATCCACTGAAGAATGATGTCCTTGCAGCAACCATGATTCTATATACTTGGTGTGTTTGAACTGTGTAAGATGAACATCAGTGCAGACTGTCTTTGTTTCAGTAGAAATGATCTTAATGGGAAGATTTTCACTGATTTAACTTAGATAATTTAATATACTATTCTGTATCCACAGTACTTCTTGTACTTTATTATGCTGCCTTGCTAGGAATCTTATATTGTTATTTAGTGTTTCTGTATTCTGCTAGTTTAGGTTGCTCAATTCCAGGGCCGGACTGGGACTAAAAGTCAGTCCTGGCATTTAAAGTACACAGGCCCACCTCAGCTCCAGTAGGAAAGAAAGTATGTGCTGCCGCTCAGTGGCGGCACCGAAAAGGGAGTGACCACATTGTGTTGTGGGTGTGGCTAACATGGGGTGTTGATACATAAATTATAATAAAACATTACATTTATCACGCCCTCCCAGCCACATCACACCATCCCCCCAGGCACATTATGACACCCCCAGCCCACTGTACTTATCTATGCTTCTGGTGGTACTGACATCCATAAGGGTGGGAACATCCTGTAGAGTGAGCAGGGAAGCTCTTTGTCTCACGAGATTACCAAATCTTTTGATACTTAGGGCTCCTCGGTTTGCTCTGCAGTCTGTGTCCTGTACGGGAACGGGGAGCAGCTATCAGTTCCCTTCCCCTAACCAGAAGTGGATTAAGGCTCAGGGGCCCAGGGTATTTAAGACAGCAGGGCCCCTATTATGTAACATGGTTATCATTTTAGAAAAATACACAGGAACTATTGTTAGAAGCACACAGCTCTGCCTTCACAAGCAGTACGTTGTGAAGCAGGATATACCTCCCAACTGTCCTTGCAGTCGGACCAAATCCTGACTAAGTGAGACAGTCACCTAAATTCAGGACTGCCCCCCCAGATTCAGGACAGTTGGTAGACTGTCCTGCGCTCTCCTACCTGTCTTGGTCACTTTCACCACTTGTAGCAACTGGTTTCTTTAGGTCAGTTCATTCTTGTTTTGATCCTGGAATATTGGATGTTTTGAAAAAAAAAATGGGTGCATGAGATTTAAAAGACTCCAACCAGCCCTGGTGTTAAAACAATAGCACTCCCGTTTTATAATTAGTCCTCCCTCCAGTCCCCACAATAATAATATTCACATTTAATAAGTAGACCTATTTCCCTCCAACCAACCCCAACATTAAATTAACAGTATACCCATTAATTATTAATATTCACATTTGCTTAATAGATCTTTCCCTCCAACCAACCCTGACATTAGTTAGCAAACACATTTAATATATAAACCTATTTTCTTCCCTCCAAACAGCCCCACCAATAAATTAAATTGCCCCCCACCACCCCAAAAACAAAATAGTACCCATTAAATAACTAGCCAACTCTGGCACTCCACCATTAAATAGCCTAACTCTTACAGTAAAATAAGAGCCCCCCCTTCCCTCACACATTATATTGACATGCTCCACACACACGCTTTACTGACATCTCATACACACATTATACTGACATGCTGCCCATCACACACACACACACACACACACACACACACACACTATACTGACATGCTTCCCATCACACACACACACACACACACACACAGATTTTACTGACATGCTGCCCATCACACACACACATTTTACTGACATGCTGCCCATCACACACACATTGTATTGACATGCTGCCCATCACACACACACATTTTACTGACATGCTGCCCATCACACTGGACAGGGCCTTGGCCCTGGGCACATGGTACCTGGTGACACTGATGCCGGCCTATGAGCTGGAGAGCAGTGTCCTTCGTTAAAGTGGGGGGTCCGTACCTGACTTAGGTACCTGATCTTTGAGAGAGTTCTACAGACGTGGGTTGGACCAAAGGGTCACTTTACTGACCCAGCTCAGTCATTCTTCAATGGTTCCAGTCCTTCTTTGGTCTGAATATGCCAGGGGCGGGGCATACGTCAAGGTACAGGGCAGGACCAAGAATGCATGAGGCATTGGGTCTACTTCTGTCGGGACATTTTCTCTTACTAATTGGGTGGTCTCATGCATCTTATGTAGAGTGGCCATCCAGATTTAGGAAGACTGGCTTCCAGTAGATTGGGTTCATGCTGAGATTGGGAAAGGCTGGTGGCCCAGCAGACCATATCCAGGAGCCCCTGTATTCTGTCCGATAGGCCTTGTAGGTTCTATTGGCTTTGTGTCCATTCCACCCACACTGTGGGGGTAGACTGGGCTGCACTTCTGGGTGCTTCGGTGGATCATCTTGGCTGAGGAGTCATATAGTTCTCTGGCTGCTATTCACATGGGCAACCTTGTTACTGTTGTGTCTATGTTTTTTGGCCACAGTGTTGCGTGCCGGGTTATCAGAGCATTCCCTCCCTTCAAGGGACTGCTTTAGCAGTGTCCTCTAGATGGATTCAGAGAAAGAAATTTAACGGAAGTACAAAAATCCTCTTTTACCTGCATACTACCTGCTACAGTGATTTCCACTGCAGAGTATTGACTACTTTACCTGTTAAGACTGTGTTACTAAATTGTTGAAAAGTTTTGGAAATCTCACTATTTGTGCTACAAATGGACATACATATCTAAATAAATACACATACAACACACCTTGTGTAGCAAGGTCAGAATAGAAAAAAATATAACCTTTTGACACAGTCAAGCTGAAAAGATCTTCAACTCACCTACTACAGGTTAATGATCCGGTGACTCTGTTTATTCAGTCAGGACCTCCCTATGGGTGTGCTCTAGACTTAGCGAAAAGCTGATCTTGGATCTGAGGTTTTTTGCCACAGTTAGCATAATTACACTGGAATCAAGTGTGTGCAGCGCAGGGCTAATCCAGAGCCACTAATCATCAAAAAGGCACATCATGGCAGAACCTAATTCTAGTGTAGAAACTGCTAAGACTGCTAGTACTGAAATCCCATCACAATCTTAGCAAGCGCACAATATCACTAGGCTATCAGAACAGTTAAGCTATTGCAAGAGGCCTGGGATAAATATGTCAGTGACAGTAATGAATACCAAGAAAGCTTACATAAGGCTTGGGATAAAACTGAAAGTGAAGGCTTAAAGTTGCATACACAAAAAATGTTTAGGAACCATTCAACATAGCTTGGATCACCTCAGATCTAGTTATGGAAACTACAAATTGTTGTAATAGCGACAATTCACATTTCTAACCAAGACAAATGTTGACGAAAGCTTAAAAGAAAGCTTAAAAAAATGTTCCAGCATTTCTACTATGAGTGCTGCTGCTATCAAGGCACGAACAGATGCTGAAGATCCAATGAAGCTAGAAAACGTGTGGTTGGAAGCCAGTTTAGTCAAGAAAAAGAAGGCCAAGGCTCAGGTCTTTGAAGCAGCCACAGAATGAGATAGCAAAGAGAATCTGAGTACCCAAATCATCTTAAAAGACCCCCATAAACGCACCAGACAATGTATGCAACGTTGTATCAGAAAGTACAGCATCTCTTATGATGAGAAACAAGAACAAATACCAGAAGAGATACACCGTTCCTTCAAATGAACACTTCAACAGGTACATTGTCAGCATCCACAGTCATCTACAAGTCTTCTCGCATGTGGATATACTTCATGAGGCTTGCCTCCCAGGTATTAATGCACATTGTTCTCAAGATCAATAACCTTAATACAGACTAAAAACGCGTGACCAGCAGCAACCTACCTCACTCATCAACATCATCAGACAAATAGGCAGAGTGACATGCTTAATTACAACATTCTAAATACACCTCAACATACACAGGCTGATAAGTCAGATGTGGAAGACAGCCAAATTCATGTTTCACCATGAGCTTGTTAACACAGGACTCACAAAGTTTGATGACTGTCCAGAGAACTATAGATCATGGAGGTTTATCTTCAGGAACTCAGTCAGGAACCTGAATTTTACAGCAAGTGAAGAACTTGATCTTTTGGCAAAATGTTTAGGGAGCCAAAATATGTGAATAGACTAAGTTCAGTGCAGGTGAAAAATTCCTCAGTAGGACTCAAATTGGTTTTGGAAAGACTTGATGACTTGGAAAGACTTCATAGTAGCCAAAAAATTATTGACAATGCACTCCTTAAGAACTTTGAAAACGTCCCTAAGATTAGCAAGAAAGACAATCAAAGTATGAGAACTTGGAGATCTGCTGCTAAAACTGACCCACTTTTACAGATACTGCTCAAGAGGTAAAAACCCATGAATGAGAAACTTCCACATAACATAGAGGAAAGATGGATTTCCCAAGACTCAGTTAGGAATCCTGTATTTAGATGCAGGACTCAATATTCAACTCTCACTTCACAGCAAGGCAAGCTCAGCTGATGCAAGTTTACTGAGCTGTAATCAGGTGAATGCTGGCATCACAGAGGCGGGGATTCACACACAGTATATAAACCTGCTATGGCCTGTCATTCCATTGCTGTGTTGAGATCTGAGCATCTTATCCTATTTACTGCTTGATTTCTGATTATTGACTCGGCTTGTCCTGACTTTGTACACAGAAACATTGGTTTTGACCTTTGGTTTTTCTGACTATTCCTCTGCTTGCCGATTCTGTTTGGTTAGCCTGCATCCTGCTGAGTGCCAATAATCTGACTATTCTGAGCTACATTTCTGTAGAGCCCTGCCCACCCCACTAAGAGCCAGTTGAGTGTACCGACAGCCAAGTCCATCATGCTTTGCAGTGGGCTCTGGTGAATACTGGTAGTGACTTAGACTCTGCACCACCACTCTTAATCTTAGCTGGTGTTGTGTCCACAACCCTGGACCTGGTAGACTCAATGTACAAAGAAGAAAATAAAGTTGCATTCCCTCCCTTCTCAATCTTTTCAAAGTTCATTTATAGATTAGCAAAAATGAGGAATGACCCATGCTTCACTTTCAAGACCTTAACCAAAGCCAATTCGGTTTACCGAATAGTGAAAAAACTTCAAGAAGGTACAGCAAAGATAAACACACTTGGAAAGAAGATGATCCAGACAGAAAATGCACTTGGCACAAGAGACCTCTTAAGATGTGTCATGGTCTCAGAGAGGAACCTTTAGAAGAGCCAAAGAGCATGCTTAACAATTTCAGAATCTGTATTAAATACTGTACTGCCACAAATAACCTAGAGAGACTGTAAATCTATTATTAAATATGCAGCAGGGAGAAGTAGGAAGAGAATATCAAAACTTCAGTCACATCTACATTTACAGAGGTTTGCGGAAATGGCGATAGTGGATGATCCTGTTCTGAAGTATGTCTAGTAAAGGTATACACCCCAAATGAAAATCCGTAAAAATATATGCCATTTAGACTACCACAGTAATTGATCATTGGTTAAGCCAGAGTTATTTGAGCTTTTAAAAAAAAAAAGAGGACCCCTCTTCGTACACACTCATTCTGAGACATTACTGTCTCCTCAGCCACAGTGCCGCCCCCTAGAAGCTGGCGCCCTACTCAACTAATGCTGCCTAATGGTGGCGCCGGCCCTGCCCTAACTTCATCCCAGGTAACCCCCTTCTCTCATTCCCCATCTGCTCTCCTCTGTGCCTCATCTCCTGACTCTCTCTCTCTTACCCTCTGCCCCTGTCTATCTGTACCTGTTCCTGCTTCTAATTGTCGCTCTCATTAAAGATGAGAATCAGAGGTGCATTACATTTCACAGAACACTGTACAATCATAAGGATCTAAGTCACTCTCTGAAACTCTAACCTCAGGTAAGCCAACCATAGGGAACACGGCAGATTATCAGACACAGAGGGGCATATTCAATTGTTGGCGTTACAGCCAAAATTATTACTGTCATTACGGTAATAGTGCGCGTAAATACCGGTATTCTGGTACTTTTCTCGCTGGATTTCAGCTTGCGGCTCAGGGAGCTGCGAGCTGAAACCCGGCTTACTATTACCGTAATATCGGTAATAGTTTTTCCGCAGCGTAAACCACAGACAATTGAATATGCCAGTATATGGCCATTAAAGTGACACTTTTTTAAAATAAAAAAAATCATCTGCTTCTACTGTGAACTTTCATATTTTCATTTTTTGACAGTCTGTGTAAATGGTAATGTAAGAGGAAAACATGAATTCCCACAGGTATTTTTACAGCATAGGTACATTGTAGTTGGTAATTCATTGCCTGTAGGTCAGGGGACTCCTCTAGAAGCAGCTTGCTGAACATGCTTTACACATGCAGTGCTACAGGAAGCTGCAGCCAGTCACAGAGCTGTGCCATGGAAGCCCCGCCCCTACTGATGAACTCATTAGCCTGTTGCAGAGAGACTCTCCCTATGTGTCTAATGGCCCCACATCCTGCAGCCCTATGACTCCAGCTCTGTCCCTCTCACCCTCTAATGGATCCCTGTAACTGCTGGCAACAGTATCTCTAATGTGCCTGCTTGGGAGCATGTGAGCAACTTGAAAGACAGTGGGTAGAAGTATGTCATACTGACACACCGCCCCACTTCACCCATTGCTTGTTTGGATGTGTGCATATAACTGGCTTCATATGTGTTAGGTCACTTTAAATCTGCAGGTCTTTGGAAGATTTCCAAAGTTCGGTGAGAGGCGTTACTGGGAGTCGTTATGTGTGGTAATGCTTGAACTAGATTTGTACTTTGGATAGACAAAGATAAATCTGGCACTTGCATATTATGTGACGAAAGGATTCGACAGCAAATACTGACCAGAATTTGAGCTAAAAAAATGAAGTTTCTCTCCGTTTTGTTTTCCAATGTATTTTTACTGGGAATCTCCTTCATTATTTGTCTTTTCCTCTTTGACATTGTAAAGCGAAGGGAGAAGTGTTCACGGTTCCCTAAAGGTCCCAAAGGTGTACCCTTTCTAGGTAACATTCTGCAGATAGACTTCAGCAAACCACAAGTCACCTTTTACCAGGTACGTTATATGTTCTCACCTTATTAGGGTATAACAGCCAAAACAGAAATATATTGAAAAGGGTCACACTAGGCATAACTCTTCTATGCTGATGTGAAACAAGCTCCATAACATATTTAATACATTGTAGAGGGTTCAAAAATGTACTGTTTCATTTTTATTAAATATCAGAACAACTTAATAGACATTACAATGTATTCATTTCATGCTACAATAAGTTTGTGAATGTCACAACTCAACGTTTTTAAACAATAAACTGTAAAGTTAACAGCAATGTATGCTATGTCATGCAGTTTATCTACACACCTGTTTACTCATACTTATTTAAACAGATAAGTATGTCTGCTATTTTTTTAAAATATTTTCATTTATTGTCAATTCAGCAATACAAAATCATGAGAAATAGATGTTTTTTGAAAAAATTGTCCCATGGTAATCAAGTCTTGCAAAAACTTGGAAACTGTTATAGATAATGTTTGAATTCCAATGGGCCTATATACCATGTTCTGTTGAGGACTGCTTTTCTAGTTGTGATGGGGAAGGGGGGGGGGGGAACCCATGCCCATCCGATCCACTGCTAGCTGCAGGTGTTGGCTGATATTGGTTTATTTTGGTGACTGGTTGCTGAGGGGACACCAATCAGGAAAATATTGTATTTCGGCTATAATTTGTTATTGTTCTCATTAACTACTAAACAGCAAAATCCTGCATGGTAGATCTGATATTCAGTAAAAAAAATTAGCCTTTATCATTTTCACACATACAAGGTTATATACATGTCTCTTTTATGGAGTTTTAAAGTAGGGGTAATTCATTTGGGTGTTTATTTCCACTTTAATATGTTGTTTAGTTGCCAGTTTAATGATATTTGCAAATTTCTATTTTATTACCTAATAAATGATCTGTGAAATAATGACCTTCTGATTGGGATAGTTGGGCGCTTCAGTTTATTCTTAACTTAGACTGTAAGCTCCAATGGGGCAGGGACTGATGTGAGTGAGTTCTCTGTACAGCACTATGGAATCAGTGGCACTATATAAATAAATGGTGATGATGAGAAAGATTGCATATTTAGATAGTTGTTTAGATTATAATGCCAGGTGCATCAGGTTCAGGCCTTCATTCTCAGAAATCCAACTAAAAGAGGAAGATGAAAAGCAAAAAAGAATAAAAATAAAGCATGCATGTTTGTAAATGTCAGTAGCCCTGTGAATTCTGTAAGTCCCTTCTTGAATCTAAAGTGTCAGACAATATTCCACAACATTCCGCAGTTACCCTTACAGTAAAGAACTCCTTTCATTATTGAAGATTAAATCTGTTTTGTTAAAACCAGGGGACCTTATATTTAACATATTCTCAGAGGGTTTTATGAACATGGATCTTTCGTTTATCTAGAAAATGAATATATTTAAACATGGTGGTTATATCCCCACTTAAGCATGAAATTACCCCTTGTAGTGTAATAAATATATGTAATAAATCTAACTCAGAACTTTTCTTCGTAAATTGTATTCACCTTGTTCACTGTTATCTGTACTGCATGTGTCACATTGGTTAAATAACTTTATTGTGCTTACATCAAGACTAATTGTTGAGAAAAAAAGATTTGCTGTATCATAATAAAGACATTATTATTCATCTGTATTAGGTTGCAACACTTGTATTATTTTTTATAGATAGGTTTACAAATTAATTGTATTCATATCATTACTGATTTCCTATTAAATACGTGTTTTCAACAGCTAAGCAAAAAGTTTGGGAATATATTTAGCCTGCAGTACTTCTGGAATAAAATAGTGGTGTTCAATGGATTTGAAGTGATGAAGGAAGCTCTGATCAACAGGTCTGAGGATATAGCAGATCGACCCCGATTTCCACTCTTTGAGAAAATAGGATATACCAGCGATTCCAGAGGTACTTTCTGAATAAATCCACCCAGATTGTTTATTTGTTAAATTATATAGTTTACATGATATAACCATATCATGTAAACTCCGTAACCAGGGAGTGTCAAAAAAAGACACAGGTCCATCAAGTGCAAATATTCATAAATGCTAGCCATGTTGATCCAGATGCTAAATTGACAACTGTAGCACTGGGAGTTTTGTTTTGCATTCCTAACATCTATCTGACCCCAATGCAAAGGTTATACCCTACATTTCTATAGCTACAAATCATAGACATGTTGTAGGCCTGTCTAATATCACAATACGCCGACCTTAAAGGAAAATGACACATGTATTATTCTCAGGATTGGTGTTGGTCAGATATGGAAGTTCCTGGAAAGAGCAAAGAAGATTCACCTTGTCAACGCTGAGAAACTTCGGGATGGGAAAGAAATCCCTGGAGGAGAGAGTGACAGAGGAAGCGCATTGTCTGTGTTCTGTATTCAGATCTCAGAAAGGTCTATTACAGTCGTATGTATATAGATTGTGAATGACTGGATAGCTGTATGCTCCTATTATTTAAATATATAAATAATTACTGGAATGATGGACCCATGTTATTAAAAGATCAAAATATTTTTTAAACCTAATACATTCCCTTGATTATGAAATATATCTCTATGGGTATATGAGTAAAACAACATTGTGCTCTTCTCCCCAGGTCATCCATTTGATCCTTGTTTTCTCATTAACAATGCAGTTAGCAATGTGATCTGTTCCATAGCATTCGGAGATCGGTATGAGTATGATGATTTGAAATTCCAATGGCTTCTACGACTCTTTGATGCAGCTTTGAAGGCTGAATCTGGACTCTTGGCTCAGGTGTTCTAAATGCCTTATATTAAAGTGCGGCTATATTACACCCTGGTTCTCAGGGGCAGGCTGGGCTGGAGGGCAGGGGGGCATCTGCCCCCCCCCCCCGGGCCGATCCCATAGTGGACTACCTTGGGCTGGGTCACTGGGCCACCTGCATTTTACTTTCATCAAAATAGGCTGCTGAGTCGAGTCTTGCCCCCCGGGCTGAAATTTGCCAGCCCTCCCCTTCGGCAGTGGTTCTCCAAGTTTTTGATGCCAGAAAGTTAAAAGAAATACCTCATAAACATAAATAGTTATGCACCTTCTGATTGGCACCTAGTAATATGCTCTATTATGTGTTATAAGCTAAATTACAATGAAATTATTATTATCCTTTATTTATAATATAAATCAGGGCTGTACATTGAGATGATGATGATCCAAACAAATTATGTACATGAATCAGAAGATGGCCCTTGTAAAAGGACGTGCTTATAGCACTGAGGAACTAATAGTAAAGTAAATATGATAATCACCATTTAAAAGGTATTTATAACTAATCTAATCAAAAAAACACTCACAAAGGTAGTTTCCCAGAAATAATAATCCTTTATTGCTTTTTAGACTTATGCAATAATCTATATTATTCAGACACATTATAGTAGTTATCCTAGGCGAGAGACCTTCATTTACTTACAACATGTATCAACCTAGAGATAGGGGCGGGCTGGGCCGGGGGGCAGGGGGGCATCGGTCCCCCAGGCCACTCAGTTTAACTATTGACTATTCTTTTATTTCTCAAAACAGCCCTATATAATGGCATGGAAATCACTAGGAACTATGACACAGCAAAATATCTTTAGTTAATTTGACACTGACATTACATTTCCTAGGATCCCATATAAACAGAAAGAATCTACAGCGCTGGTACTCTTCTACATTATTACCCCTGTAATATAAACCTGAGTCACATCAGCCTAGACTGGGCCATAGGAGAATGGTTATGTATGAATCAGTATTTACAAATCATGGCAAAAATCTTCATTTTATTTTTTAGATTCTAAATGAAATTCCTTGGCTAATGAACATTTCATGGCTTGTTGATCATGTTCTTCGACCAGAGTATGAATTGATTGCATTCCTAGAAGAAATGGTTTCAGAACATAAGAAAAGTTGGAATCCTAATTACATTCGTGATTTTATCGATGCCTATCTAGTGGAGATGGAAAAAGTAAGGACTGTGTATTTACTTTTAAAGAATTTTAGAGCAGGGCAACAGTGTCATTGATTAATAAAAAGGAAATATGCAGGACACTCATATACTATCACAAAAGAAATATAAGTATTCCAACCCTGGGTATATGTGTATATATTTATATGTATGTATATATATATATATATATATATATATATATATATATATATATTATAAGGGCACAGTCATGCCCTTATATTAAGGTTACATCTAAAAAAACGTCATTTTCCCATAGGGAATTTGTGAGAGGGGGTGGCATGGTGTTTGAGGGTCTACATTTTAAAAAGTATTAAAGCTATTAAACTGAAATTTGGCATGCAAATGGAGAATTGTCCACAGGTGCAGCATGTGAAATTTCAGAAAAAAAGAATAAAAAATGACAATTTAGGAACAATCTAAAGTTCAAAATCTGTCCGTTTTTTTTCTACTTCCTGTTTTGCAAAAGTCGTCGTTTTTCTGGGTTTTTTGGGGGAGCGTAACTCAGTGTACAGGGCGTTTAAAGACACGCGGTAAGTTTTGTTAGACAGCTATTAGGGATGAGGAGTGTCTTTGAGGGTTCACATATTTGAGAAAGTTACAGTTTTTTTGCAATTTGGTAAAACATGCCCCATTTTAAAGATAGGGGATTTCATAAAATGTCATAACGTTGCGCATGTCTGATAGAGTCTTGTGCTGGGTGTACTGAAAATGGCTTCACTTGGGAGCACAAATATGGCTGTGCTCTCCCCGCATACCGATTTTCTTTTGTAAACTGCAGACGAATTGGAGAAATTTATTGGCTGCAGATAGGCTGGCTAATGTTTTGGGTATAAGGGGGGGCACATTGTATCATTTTTAGCCCTGGCACCGCTCTTATTTCAAAGTGTAATCTCTTCGTGCGGTGCCAGAGGCGGCTATTAGGGAATCCATGTTAAACTTCCCGCCCCCTCAGTGACATCAGATAATTTATTCACTGCACTGAGGGGGGAGGCGTGAAGTTTAAAACTGCTCTGTGCTTCACCAGCCGAGAAAGAAGTAATAAACACACAAATAACAGCGCTGAGTGCGGAAATGATCCGTCTCTATATGGAACCAATACAATGCGTGGGTATATTTAAAACAATTTGTAGAACATAAAACCAACAATTAAATAAAACAAATACCATATTAATAGACCAGCTGATCAATATGAACGGACTTGATGGAATAGGCAGCTGGTAACAAGGCTGCCAAAAAATGTGTATATTAACACAACTATATTTGTGGATATAGAAAGGATAACTCCTATCAAAAACTCCGCTTTTTGAAAATTGGATCAAACACTTGGATGTAAATATACTCATTGGGTAGATAGATGGTAGTGAAAACACGGAGCTCCGTGGGTGATAACAATAAATATAAATCAACTTGTAGATGTTGAAATTGAAAGCTGTACAATGTCAATATTAATATCGGGTTAACTCAGTCCAGCGGGACACAATAAATGGCACTCATCAATGTGCCTAAAGGTTACATAACTCTCAATAGTATTGATAGGCGTTTCTCCGTGGAACGTAATGCCACACATCCGGTCCTTAGCAGACAAGCAATTGGTTTTACCGTATGTGAGTTGACTTCACGAGATCAGTCCCGCTCCACTAGCTCTTGTGAGCGACACTCCGTGCTTCCAAGATAGATGTCTCGATAATAAACCACCACAATAGATGGACATATACAGGGATCATATACCCACTAGGTTGGCTGAAATGTCTAACACGAGCCTTGAAACTGTAGAAATAATGTAGCGCTAACTGTGACCATACACACTCCGGCTGCAGTATCCTGCACACTTCTCCAATATTCACTTTATGAATGAATGAGAGCAGCTTGGTCACTTGACCTAACGTGTTTCATCACTAATTAGTGATTTCCTCAGAGGTAGTGAAAATAAGTAATAACTGTGCTGAATTAGCAGCATTAGTTATAAGTAAGTTATAATCGCTCCCCCTCTCCTCCGTCCCTCTTCTCATGCACTCCCCCTCTCTTCCGTCCCTCTTGTCAATTGCTCCCCCTCTCCTCCGTCCCTCTTGTCAATCGCTCCCCCTTTTCTCCATGCCTCTTCTCATGCGCTCCCCCTCTCCTGCGTCCATCTTCTCATGCGCTCCCCCTCTCCTCCGTCCCTCTTCTCATGCACTCCCCCTCTCTTCCGTCCCTCTTGTCAATCACTCCCCCTCTCCTCCGTCTCTCTTGTCAATCGCTCCCCCTCTCCTCCGTCCCTCTTCTCATGTATTTTAAATTAATTTAATTTTTTTTCTAACACACACCGTCACTGCCCTAGTACTGCACTAACACACACACTGTCACTGCCCTGGTACTATGCTACATACATTGTCAATCTGGAAAGTGCTCTGTCTGTCAATCATCAAACCAAATTAAATAAAACACTATCGGGAGCTCAATAATCTATTAATATTAATATGATAACAGGAGACCGCTGCTGCCTTGGGATAGATATCTGAATCTAACCAAAATGATAAAAAATAAAAAAGATAAGGAAGCGCTGGTACAACTGTAATAAATTTAATCTGTATAGCAAATTAAAGCCTTATAGGCAATACACATAGAAAACCAGTGCTGGCTGATCGCCCGCACAATGAATTACAACCCGGGTTAAAAGTGGGAATGAGATCACAAGTGGAATAGGCAGATTAAGGTAAAATATAATACACTGACATGTCAGTATAGAATTATATTGTAACACTCGGTATCAGTATTACATATACCTTACTGGCTATTACCATACAGTGGTCCGGACCACATAAACAAAGCCAATAGCACAAGCAATAATATAAACTTATTAAATCTCCTGAATGGAATTCAGAACAGCTACATAAAGAACCACCGCTTCATCACAGACCCAACTAACAAGGTTCCAGTTGTGAATAAATAATGTATTACACAAAAGTGCTAATAGACAACTACATTATATATATATATATATATATATATATATATATATATATACAGTGCCGTAACTAGACATTGTGGTGCCCTGGGCGAGACTGGGCACCGGCGCCCCCCATCTAAGTGGGAGTGGCATTTGACAAGTGGGTGTGGCCAACCTTATGTGGGTGCGGCTATCACTTTACTGAATATATTTCTTGACAGATTAACTTCTTGTAAACAGGCAGAAACTGTATATCAGATGGCTCAAGGCTACAAGATTTCATATGGGAACGGGTACTGCTATTTCTTACTTCCAGATAGACTGCAGTTTCTGTGTGTGGTTATTTTCTTCTTATATATTTATGACCTGGAAAACATAGCTTGTATAGCTCATCATGAATCCAAATTGAGTGATCTGTGATTAAGACTCTCTGCAAGACCTTCTGCACAACACCTCAGGGGACGGAAATTATATTGCAAAACGTGTAAATAAAATTGACATGCAATTTGCTGTAAGCACAAATTTCCTGTCTATGTTGTATCAAATAATGATGACATGCTCACATCAAGCAGCATTTAATTTTTCTCTCACTGTAACAACCGGATGTTTTAGCAAATAATCAAAAACACAATAATCACAAAACACAGATAGGCACTTTTCATGATGAACCCAAGCAGATGTCAATATAACGGAAGGAGACGTACTATCAGGGCCGAGAGCAGGACTTTGATGTAGAGGTTTTCCAAATTTGTCCTTCACCAAAATATTCATGTTTATGTTTGTACATACCCTACAAATACTACATACAGTACATACAGTAAACATTATAAAGTGCTCCATATAATTCCCACTAAATATATAGGCAGAACTGCTGGTATAGAAAGTTGGTGTATACTGGACATAATATATTTGAATGTATTTTTGTGTGGAGAATAGACCTGATGGTAAACAAGAGCGATGTTATAAAGAAGGTGGTATAAAGAGTACTGTATGTATGAGCTGCACTGGCAAAGCTTAGATATAAAAAGTAATAGTAGTGGCTGCTACAAATGGCAGGACATTAGGATCTCTTCATATTATAATCAACAGGTATCACACCTGCATATAAAACATGTCCAAACTGACACTCTGCCAGGATACTTGGCGCAGGCCCAAGGGGGCGCAGCCGCCCGATACCTGCCTTCGTGCCCAGAGGAATCGCCGCTCTAATTCAGCTCCCCTACAAGCAACAATCCATTCCCGGCAATGCAGTGGAACGCATGTGCGTTCCAACAACAGGAAGTTCGGCATTTAGAACGCAAATGCGTTCCAAATCAAAACTTCCTGCTTTCACATGCGTTCCAATGTAGTGGAACCCATGTGCGTTCCAACAACAGGAAGTTCGGCATTTGAAACGCAAATGCGTTCCAAATGCCGAACTTCCTGCTTTCACATGCGTTCCACTGCATTGCCGGGAATGGATTGTTGCTTGTAGGGGAGCTGAATTAGAGCGGCGATTCCTCTGGGCACGAAGGCAGGTATCGGGCGGCTGCGTCCCCTTGGGCATGCGCCCGGGGCGGGGCGGTCGCAGCGCCCGCACCACCATCGTTACGGCTCTGTATATATATATATATATAATGTGCTCACAGACACTTCATTGACCAATCACTTTCCCACATTCAGAAATTTAAATGCTATCTGCTTTTATGTTACAATTATTTTATTTTTACTCACCAATGAAGTTTTCTCTTGTCCGCAGCTTTCAATCCAAAAATGGCTGTAAACAAAGTCCAAAATAAATTTGTATCCAAAGTCCGGCTTGCCCCTGTCCCAAAGTAATTTGTACTTCCAAATGTCCATGCTTGAAAATGTCCAAAATTAATTTGAATTTTCAAAAGTCCTGCTTGATATCTGTTTACATTTTCTGCCCAGGGGGGCCCATTGTTGCATGAAGTTTTCAGTTCTTTTATTTTTTCCCCATATATATATTTATGTTTTTCATTTCTGATATATAGTTTTCTAGTCAGAGGATAGCACTATGTATTGTGCAGGGGTGAAGGGATGGCTCTATGTGTTGTGCAGGGGTCAGAGGATTGCTCTCTGTGTTGTGCAGGGTCAAAGGATGGCTCTATGTATTGTGCAGAGATCAGAGGATGGCTCTATATATTGTGCAGGGGTCAGAGGATGGCTATGTGTATTGTGCAGGGGTTTAGAGGATGGCTCTATGTATTGCACAGGGTCAGAGGATGGCCTCTGTGTTGTACAGGGTCAGAGGATGGCCCTATGTATTGTGCAGGGGTCAGAGAATGGCTCTGTGTATTGTGCAGGGGCCAGAGGATGGCTCTATGTATTGAGCAGGGGTCAGAGGATGGCTCTCTGTATTGTGCAGGGACCAGAGGAAGGCTCTATGTGTTGTGCAAGTGTCAGAGGATGGCTCTCTGTATTGTGCAGGGACCAGAGGAAGGCTCTATGTGTTGTGCAAGTGTCAGAGGATGGCTCTATGTATTGCACAGTGGTCAGAGGATTGCTCTATATATTGTGCAGGGGTTTAGAGGATGGCTCTATGTATTGCACAGTGGTCAGAGGATGGCTCTATATATTGTGCAGGGGTCAGAGAATGGACTCTGTATTGCACAGGATCAGAGGATGGCTCTCTGTGCTGTGCAGGGGTCAGAGGATAGCTCTATGTAATGTGCAGGGGTCAGAGGATGGCTCTATGTATTGCGCAGTGGTCAGAAGAAGGCTTTATGTATTGTGCAGAGGTCAGAGGATGGCTCTTTGTATTGCGCAGGGGTTTAGAGGATGTCTCTATATATTTCACAGTGGTCAGAGGATGTCTCTCTGTGTTGTGCAGGGTTCAGAGGATGGCTCTATGTATTGTGCAAGGGTCAGAGGATTGCTCTCTGTGTTGTGCAGGGTCAAAGGATGGCTCTATGTATTGTGCCGGGGTTAGAGGATGGCTGTATATATTGTGCAGGGGTCAGAGGATGGCTATGTGTATTGCGCAGGGGTTTAGAGGATGTCTCTATGTATTGTGCAGGGGTCAGAGGATGACTATGTATTGTGCAGGGGTCAGAGGATGATTCTATGTATTGTGCAGGGGTCAGAGGATGGCTCTATGTATTGTGCAGGGGTCAGAGGATGGCTCTATGTATTGTGTAGGGTCAGAGGATGGCTCTATATATTGTGCAGGGTCAAAGGATGGCTCTATGTATTGTGCAGTGTCAGAGGATGGCTCTATGTATTGTGCAAGTGTCAGAGGAAGGCTCTGTATTGTGCAGGGGTCAGAGGATGGCTCTATATATTGTGCAGGCGTCAGAGGATGGCTCTCTCTGTTGTGCAGGCGTCAGTGGATGGCCCTCTGTGTTGTGTAGGCATCAGTGGATAGCTCCCTGTGTTGTGAAGGGGTCAGAGGAAGGCTCTCTTTGCTGTGCAGTGGTCAGAAGAAGGCTTTATGTATTGTGCAGGGGTCAGAGGATGGCTCTGTGTATTGCGCAGTGGTTTAGAGGATGGCTCTATATATTTCAAAGTGCTCAGAGGATGGCTTTCTGTGTTGTGCAGGGACCAGAGGATGGCTCTCTTTGTTGTGCAGGGACCAGAAGATGGCTCTCTGTGTTGTGCAATGACCAGAGGATGGCTCTCTGTGTTGTGCAGAGGTCAGAGGATTGCTCTCTGCGTTGTGCTGGATCATAGGATGGCTTTATGTATTGTGCAGGGGTCAGAGAATGGCTCCATATGTTGTGCACGGGTCAGAGGATGGCTATGTGTATTACGCAGGGGTTTAGAGGAAGGCTCTATGTATTGTGCAGGGGTCAGAGGATGACTATGTATTGTGCAGGGGTCAGAGGATGGCTCTGTGTATTACGCAGGGGTTTAGAAGATGGCTTTAGATATTTCACAGTGGTCAGAGGATGGCTCTATGTGTTGTGCATGGGTCAGTGGATGGCTCTCTGTGTTGTGCAGGGACCAGAAGATGGCTCTCTGTGTTGTGCATGGACCAGAGGATTGCTCTCTGTGTTGTGCAGGGACCAGAGGATGGCTCTCTGTGTTGTGCAGGGGTCAGAGGATGACTATGTATTGTGCAGGGGTCAGAGGATGGCTCTGTGTATTACGCAGGGGTTTAGAAGATGGCTTTAGATATTTCACAGTGGTCAGAGGATGGCTCTATGTGTTGTGCATGGGTCAGTGGATGGCTCTCTGTGTTGTGCAGGGACCAGAAGATGGCTCTCTGTGTTGTGCATGGACCAGAGGATTGCTCTCTGTGTTGTGCAGGGACCAGAGGATGGCTCTCTGTGTTGTGCAGGGGTCAGAGGAAGGCTCTATGTATTCTGCACAGGTCAGAGGATGGTTCTATGCAATGTACAGGGGTCAGAAGAAATCTTTATGTATTGTGCAGGGGTCAGAGGAAGGCTCTATGTATTGTGCAGGGGTTAGAGGATGGTTCTCTGCAATGTGCAGGGGTCAGAGGAAGGCTCTTTGTAATGTGGAGGGGTCAGAGGATAGCTCTATGTAATGTGGAAGGGTCAGAGAAAGGCTCCCTGTGTTGTTCAGGGGTCAGAGGAAGGCTCTCTGTGCTCTGCAGGGGTCAGAAGAATGCTTTATTTATTGTGCAGGGGTCAGAGGATGGCTCTGTGTATTGCGCAGGGGTTTAGAGGATGGCTCTATATATTTCACAGTGGTCAGAGGATGGCTCTTTGTAGTGTGCAGGGACCAGAGAATGGCTCTATGTGTTGTGCAAGGGTCAGAGGATTGCTCTCTGTGTTGTGCAGGGTCAAAGGATGGCTCTATGTATTGTGCAGGGGTTAGAGAATGGCTGTATATATTGTGCAGGGGTCAGAGGATGGCTATGTGTATTGTGCAGGGGTCAGAGGATGGCTCTATGTATTGTGCAGGGGTCAGAGGATGACTCTATGTATTGTGCAGGGGTTAGAGAACGGCTGTATATATTGTGCAGGGGTCAGAGGATGGCTATGTGTATTGTGCAGGGGTCAGAGGATTACTCTATGTATTGTGCAGGGGTCAGAGGATGGCTCTATGTATTGTGCAGGGGTCAGAGGATGACTCTATGTATTGTGCAAGAGTCATAGGATTGCTCTCTGTGTTGTGCAGGGGCAAAGGATGGCTCTATGTATTGTGCAGGGGTTAGAGGATGGCTGTATATATTGTGCAGGTGTCAGAGGATGGCTATGTGTATTGCGCAGGGGTTTTTGAGGATGGCTCTATGTAATGTGCAGGGGTCAGAGGATGACTCTATGTATTGTGCAGGGGTCAGAGGATGACATTATGTATTGTGCAAGAGTCATAGAATTGCTCTCTGTGTTGTGCAGGGTCAAAGGATGGCTCTATGTATTGTGCAGGGGTTAGAGAATGGCTGTATATATTGTGCAGGGGTCAGAGGATGGCTATGTGTATTGTGCAGGTGTCAGAGGATGACTCTTTGTAGTGTGCAGGGACCAGAGAATGGCTCTATGTGTTGTGTAGGGATCAGAGGATGGCTCTATGTATCGTGCAAGGGTCAGAGGATTACTCTCTGTGTTGTGCAGGGTCAAAGGATGGCTCTATGTATTGTGCAGGGGTTAGAGAATGGCTGTATATATTGTGCAGGGGTCAGAGGATGGCTATGTGTATTGTGCAGGGGTCAGAGAATGGCTCTATGTATTGTGCAAGTGTCAGAGGATGGCTCTGTATTTGTGCAGGGGTCAGAGAATGGCTCTATATATTGTGCAGGGGTCAGAGGATGGCACTCTCTGTTGTGCAGGCGTCAGTGGATGGCTCTCTGTTTTGTGCAGGCGTCAGTGGATGGCTAACTGTGTTGTGCAGGGTCAAAAATCGCTCTATGTATTGTGCAGGGGTCAGAGAATGGCTCCATATGTTGTGCACGGGTCAGAGGATGGCTAAGTGTATTACGCAGGGGTTTAGAGGAAGGCTCTATGTATTGTGCAGGGGTCAGAGGACGACTATGTATTGTGCAGGGGTCAGAGGATGGCTCTGTGTATTGCGCAGGGGTTTAGAGGATGGCTTTATATATTTCACAGTGGTCAGAGGACTGCTCTCTGTGTTGTGCAGGGACCAGAGGATGGCTCTCTGTGTTGTGCAGGGACCAAAGGATGGCTCTCTGTGTTGTGCAGGGACCAGAGGATGGCTCTCTGTGTTGTGCAGGGACCAGAGGATGGCTCTCTGTGTTGTGCAGGGACCAGAGGATGGCTCTCTGTGTTGTGCAGGGGTCAGTGCATGGCTCTCTGTGTAGTGCAGGGGTCAGAGGAAGGCTCTGTGTAATGTTGAGGGGTCAGAGGATGGCTCTATGTATTCTGCACAGTTCAGAGGATGGTTCTATGCAATGTACAGGGGTCAGAAGAAATCTTTATGTATTGTGCAGGGGTCAGAGGAAGGCTCTATGTATTGTGCATGGGTCAGAGGAAGGCTCTATGTAATGTGGATGGGTCAGAGGATAGCTCTATGTAATGTGGAAGGGTCAGAAGAAGGCTCTCTGCGTTGTGCAGGAATCAGAAGAAGGCTTTATGTATTGTGCAGGGGTCAGCGGATGGCTCTGTGTATTGCGAAGGGGTTTTGAGGATGGCTCTATATATTTCACAGTGGTCAGAGGATGGCTCTCTGTGTTGTGCAGGGACCAGAGGATGGCTCTCTGTGTTGTGCAGGGGTCAGAGGATGGCTCTATGTATTGTGCAGGGGTCAGAGGATGGCTCTATGTATTGTGCAAGAGTCAGAGGATTGCTCTCTGTGTAGTGCAGGGGCCAGAGGATGGTTCTCTGTGTTGTGCAGGGTCAGAAAATGGCTCCCTGTGTTGTGCAGGGGTCAGAGGAAGGCTCTCTGTGCTGTGCAGGGGTCAGAAGAAGGTTTTATGTATTGTGCAGGGGTCAGAGGATGGCTCTGTTTATTGCGCAGGGGTTTGAGAATGGCTGTATATATTGTGCAGGGGTCAGAGGATGGCTATGTGTATTGTGCAGGGGTCAGAGGATTACACTATGTATTGTGCAGGGGTCAGAAGATGGCTCTATGTATTGTGCAGGGGTTAGAGAACGGCTGTATATATTGTGCAGGGGTCAGAGGATGGCTATGTGTATTGTGCAGGGGTCAGAGGATTACTCTATGTATTGTGCAGGGGTCAGAGGATGGCTCTATGTATTGTGCAGGGGTCAGAGGATGACTCTATGTATTGTGCAAGAGTCATAGGATTGCTCTCTGTGTTGTGCAGGGGCAAAGGATGGCTCTATGTATTGTGCAGGGGTTAGAGGATGGCTGTATATATTGTGCAGGTGTCAGAGGATGGCTATGTGTATTGCGCAGGGGTTTTTGAGGATGGCTCTATGTAATGTGCAGGGGTCAGAGGATGACTCTATGTATTGTGCAAGAGTCATAGGATTGCTCTCTGTGTTGTGCAGGGTCAAAGGATGACTCTTTGTAGTGTGCAGGGACCAGAGAATGGCTCTATGTGCTGTGCAGGGGTCAGAGGATGGCTCTATGTATCGTGCAAGGGTCAGAGGATTGCTCTATATATTGTGCAGGGTTAGAGGATGGCTCTTTATATTGTGCAGGGGTCAGAGGATGGCTCTCTCTGTTGTGCACTCGTCAGTGGATGGCTCTCTGTGTTGTGCAGGCATCAGTGGATGGCTCCCTGTGTTGTGCAGGGGTCAGAGGATGGCTCTATATATTTCACAGTGGACAGAGGATGGCTCTCTGTGTTGTGTATGGACCAGAGGATGGCTCTCTGTGTTGTGCAGGGACCAGAGGATGGCTCTCTGTGTTGTGCAGGGGTTAGTGGATGGCTCTCTGTGTTGTGCAGGGACCAGAGGATGGCTCTCTGTGTTGTGCAGGGACCAGAGGATGGCTCTCTGTGTTGTGCAGGGACCAGAGGATGGCTCTCTGTGTTGTGCAGGGACCAGAGGATGGCTCTCTGTGTTGTGCAGGGGTCAGTGCATGGCTCTCTGTGTTGTGCAGGGGTCAGGGGAAGGCTCTATGTAATGTGGAGGGGTCAGAGGATGGCTCTATGTATTCTGCACAGGTCAGAGGATGGTTCTATGCAATGTACAGGGGTCAGAAGAAATCTTTATGTATTGTGCAGGGGTCATAGGAAGGCTCTATGTATTGTGCAGAGGTTAGAGGATGGTTCTCTGTGTTGTGCAGGGGTCAGAGGAAGGCTCTATGTAATGTGGAGGGGTCAGAGGATAGCTCTATGTAATGTGGAGGGGTCAGAAGAAGGCTCTTTGTGTTGTGCAGGGACCAGAGAATGGCTCTCTGTGTTGTGCAGGGGTCAGAGGATGGCTCTATGTATTGTGCAGGGGTCAGAAGATGGCTCTATGTATTGTGCAAGGGTCAGAGGATTGCTCTCTGTATTGTGCAGGGTCAAAGGATGGCTCTATGTATTGTGCAGGGGTTAGAGGATGGCTGTATATATTGTGCAGGTGTCAGAGGATGGCTATGTGTATTGCGCAGGGTTTTTTGAGGATGGCTCTATGTATTGTGCAGGGGTCAGAGAATGGCTCTATGTATTGTGCAGGGGTCAGAGGATGGCTCTATGTATTGTGCAAGTGTCAGAGGATGGCTCTGTATTTGTGCAGGGGTCAGAGAATGGCTCTATATATTGTGCAGGGGTCAGAGGATGGCAATCTCTGTTGTGCAGGCGTCAGTGGATGGCTCTCTGTGTTGTGCAGGCATCAGTGGATGGCTCTCTGTGTTGTGCAGGGGTCAGAGAATGGCTCCATATGTTGTGCATGGGTCATAGGATGGCTATGTGTATTACGCAAGTGTTTAAAGGAAGGCTCTATGTATTGTGCAGGGGTCAGAGGATGACTATCTATTGTGCAGGGGTCAGAGGATGGCTCTGTGTATTGCGCAGGGGTTTAGAGAATGGCTTTATATATTTCACAGTGGTCAGAGGATGGCTCTCTGTGTTGTGCATGGACCAGAGGATGGCTCTCTGTATTGTGCAGGGACCAGAAGATGGCTCTCTGTGTTGTGCAGGGGTCAGTGGATTTCTCTCTGTGTTGTGCAGGGACCAGAAGATGGCTCTCTGTGTTGTGCATGGACCAGAGGATGGCTCTCTGTGTTGTGCAGGGACCAGAGGATGGCTCTCTGTGTTGTGCAGGGGTCATTGCATGGCTCTCTGTGTTGTGCAGGTGTCAGAGGAAGGCTCTATGTAAAGTGGGTCAGAGGATGGCTCTATGTATTCTGCACAGGTCAGAGGATGGTTCTATGCAATGTACAGGGGTCAGAAGAAATCTTTATGTATTGTGCAGGGGTCAGAGGAAGCCTCTATGTATTGTGCAGGGGTTAGAGGATGGCTCTCTGTAATGTGAGAATCACATGTGTTATCACTGTTGACAACAACTCTATCTCCCCTGTCCCCCAACTTCGCTGCCTCGGTGTCATCCTCGACTCATCTCTCTCCTTTGGCCCCCACATTTTCTCTCTTGCTAAATCCTGCCGCTTCCAGCTGCGCAACATCGCTCGCATCCGGCCCTTCCTCTCCCAAGATGCCACCAAATGTCTTATTCACTCTCTCTCTGATCATCTCCCGCTTGGACGACTGCAACCTCCTCCTTACTGGCCTCCCCCACTCTCATCTCGCTCCCCTTCGATCTGTACTTAATGCAGCCGCTAGGCTCATCTTCCTTTCTCGCCGCTTCTCTTCTGTCTCCCCCCTCTATCAATCCCTTCACTGGCTCCCCTTCCCCTAGAGAATCCTGTTGAAGCTCCTCACTCTTACATACAAGGCCCTCGCCAACTCCACTGCACCCTACATCTCCACCCTCCTCTCTATTCATGCTCCATCCCGCCCTCTCCGTTCTGCCAATGACTGTCGCCTCTCTTCCCCCCTGATCACCTCCTCCCACGCGCGTATCCAAGACTTCGCCCGTGCTGCCCCCCTCCACTGGAACAAGCTCCCTCCCTCCATCAGAACTTCCCCTCATCTGTCCAGTTTCAAATGGGCTTTAAAAACCCACCTTTTTCTTAAAGCCTTCCAGTCTCCCACTTAACTTCCTACCTTTTCTTCTGCCTCTTCCTCCCCCCTTATCCTTATCCTCCGTTCCTCCATCTCTCCCCCGTGTCTCTCTGTCTGTCTACCCCACCCCTTCGATTGTATGCTCCTTTGAGCAGGGTATTCTCTCCTCCTGTCTTCACCACTGTTTCTCTGCTCTCCAGCTACTTAGCCCTCCTCCTTGAGGACCCTCTTTCCCGCGTCCCCTCTCGCTCCCTCCTCTCCCCTCTAGGGGTCTCCCTGTCATCCGTGCCTTCCCTCTTGGACTCCGTCGTTGGCGGACCTTCCCCTCTCCCCTCCTCCGTCCCTCTAGCGGTGCTTTGAGCTCACTGAGTTACTGTGATTATTGTTTACTGTACTGTGCTGTCTCACCTCGTATTGTAATCTCGTTTGTCCCTCTACGGCGCTACGGACACCTAGTGGCGCCCTATAAATAAAAATTAATAATAATAATAATAATAATGTGCAGGGGTCAGAGGAAGGCTCTATGTAATGTGCAGGGGTCAGAGGATAGCTCTATGTAATGTGGAGGGGTCAGAAGAAGGCTCTCTGTGTTGTGCAGGGGCCAGAGGATGGTTCTCTGTGTTGTGCAGGGTCAGAAAATGGCTCCCTGTGTTGTGCAGGGGTAGGGGAAGGCTCTCTGTGCTGTGCAGGGGTCAGAAGAAGGCTTTATGTATTGTGCAGGGGTCAGAGGATGGCTCTGTGTATTGCGCAGAGGTTTAGATGATGGCTCTATATATTTCACAGTGGTCAGAGGATGGCTCTTTGTGTTGTGCAGGGACCAGAGAATGGCTCTCTGTGTTGTGCAGGGGTTAGAGGATGGCTGTATATATTGTGCAGGGGTTAGAGGATGGCTATGTATATTGCGCAGGGGTTTAGAGGATGGCTCTATGTATTGTGCAGGGGTCAGAGGATGACTCTATGTATTGTGCAGGGGTCAGAGGATGGCTCTATGTATTGTGCAGGGGTCAGAGGATGGCTCTATGTATTGTGCAGGGTCAGAGGATGGCTCTATATATTGTGCAGGGGTTAGAGGATGGTTCCATATATTGTGCAGGGGTCAGAGGATGGCTATGTGTATTACGCAGGGGTTAAGAGGATGGCTCTATGTATTGTGCAGGGGTCAGAGGATGGCTTTATGTATTGTGCAGGGACAGAGGATGGCTCTATGTATTGTGCAGGGTCAGAGGATGGCTTTATGTATTGTGCAGGGTCAGAGGATGGCTTTCTGTATTGTGCACGCGTCAGTGGATGGCTCTCTGTGTTGCGCAGGCATCAATGGATGGCTCCATGTGTTGTGCAGGGGTCAGAGGAAGGCTCTCTGTGCTGTGTAGGAGTTAGAAGAAGGCATTATGTATTGTGCAGGGGTCAGAGGATGGCTCTATGTATTGCGCAGGGGTTTAGAGGATGGCACTATATATTTCACAGTGGTCAGAGGATGGCTCTCTGTGTTGTGCAAGGACCAGAGGATGGCTCTCTGTGTTGTGCAGGGGTCAGTGCATGGCTCTCTGTGTAGTGCAGGGATCAGAGGAAGGCTCTGTGTAATGTTGAGGGGTCAGAGGATGGCTCTATGTATTCTGCACAGGTCAGAGGATGGCTCTCTGTGTTGTGCAAGGACCAGAGGATGGCTCTCTGTGTTGTGCAGGGACCAGAGGATGGCTTTCTGTGTTGTGCAGGGGTCAGTGGATGGCTCTCTGTGTTGTGCAGGGACCAGAGGATGGCTCTCTGTGTTGTGCAGGGACCAGAGGTAGGCTCTCTGTGTTGTGCAGGGACCAGAGGATGGCTCTCTGTGTTGTGCAGGGACCAGAGGATGGCTCTCTGTGTTGTGCAGGGACCAGAGGATGGCTCTCTGTGTTGTGCAGGGACCAGAGGATGGCTCTCTGTGTTGTGCAGTGACCAGAGGATGGCTCTCTGTGTTGTGCAGGGACCAGAGGATGGCTCTCTGTGTTGTGCAGGGGTCAGTGCATGGCTCTCTGTGTAGTGCAGGGGTCAGAGAAAGGCTCTGTGTAATGTTGAGGGGTCAGAGGATGGCTCTATGTATTCTGCACAGGTCAGAGGATGGTTCTATGCAATGTACAGGGGTCAGAGGAAGGCTCTATGTATTGTGCAGGGGTCAGAGGAAGGCTCTATGTAATGTGGATGGGTCAGAGGATAGCTCTATGTAATGTGGAGGGGTCAGAAGAAGGCTCTCTGCATTGTGCAGGGATCAGAAGAAGGCTTTATGTATTGTGCAGGGGTCAGAGGATGGCTCTGTGTATTGCGCAGGGGTTTTGAGGATGGCTCTATATATTTCACAGTGGTCAGAGGATGGCTCTCTGTGTTGTGCAGGGACCAGAGAATGGCTCTCTGTGTTGTGCAGGGGTCAGAGGATGGCTCTATGTATTGTGCAGGGGTCAGAGGATGGCTCTATGTATTGTGCAAGGGTCAGAGGATTGCTCTCTGTGTTGTGCAGGGTCAAAGGATGGCTCTATGTATTGTGCAGGGGTCAGAGGATGGCTATGTGTATTGCGCAGGGGTTTTTGAGGATGGCTCTATGTATTGTGCAGAGGTCAGAGGATGACTCTATGTATTGTGCAGGGGTCAGAGGATGACTCCATGAATTGTGCAGGGGTCAGTGAAAGGCTCTCTTTGCTGTGCAGGGACCAGAAGATGGCTCTCTGTGTTGTGCAGGGACCAGAGGATGGCTCTATGTGTTGTGCAAGTGTCAGAGGATGGCTCTATGTATTGTGCAGCGGTCAGAGGATGACTCTATATATTGTGCAGGGGTCAGATGATGGCTCTGTGTATTGCACAGTGGTCAGAGGATGGCTCTATGTATTGTGCAGTGGTCAAAAGAAGGCTTTATGTATTTTGCAGGGGTCAGAGGATGACTCTTTGTCTTGTGCAGGGGTTAGAGGATGGCTCTCTGTGTTGTGTAGGGGTCAGAGGATGGCTCTATGTATTGTGCAGGGGTTAGAGGATGGTTCTCTGTGTTGTGCAGGGGTCAGAGGAAGGCTCTATGTAATGTGGATGGGTCAGAGGATAGCTCTATGTAATGTGGAGGGGTCAGAAGATGGCTCTCTGTGTTGTACGGGGCCAGAGGATGGCTCTCTGTATTGTGCAGGGTCAGAAGATGGCTCTATGTGTTGTGCAGGGACCAGAGGATGGATCTCTGTATTGTGCAGGGACCAGAAGATGGCTCTCTGTGTTGTGCAGGGACCAGAGGATGGCTCACTGTGTTGTGCAGGGACCAGAGGATGGCTCTATGTGTTGTGCAAGTGTCAGAGGATGTCTCTATGTATTGTGCAGCGGTCAGAGGATGGCTCTATATATTGTGCAGGGGTCGGATGGTAGCTCTGTGTATTGCACAGTGGTCAAAGGATGGCTCTATATATTGTGCAGGGGTTTAGAGAATGGCTCTATGTATTGCACAGTGGCCAGAGGATAGCTCTATATATTGTGCAGGGGTCAGAGGATGGCCTCTGTATTGTACAGGGTAGAGGATGGCTCTCTGTGCTGTGCAGGGGTCAGAGGATGACTCTATGTAATGTGCAGGGGTCAGAGGATGGCTCTATGCATTGCGCAGGGGTCAGAGGATGGCTTTCTGTATTATGTAGAGGTCAGAGGATGGCTCTCTGTGTTGCGCATTGGTCAGAGGATGGCTCTATGTGTTGTGCAGAGGTCAGAGCATTGCTCTCTGTGTTGTGCAGGGTCAAAGGATGGCTCTATATATTGTGCAGGGGTCAGAGGATGGCTATGTGTATTATGCAGGGGTTTAGAGGATGGCTCTATGTATTGTGCAGTGGTCAAAAGAAGGCTTTATGTATTTTGCAGGGGTCTGAGGATTACTCTTTGTCTTGTGCAGGGGTCAGAGGATGGCTCTATGTATTGTGCAGGGGTTAGAGGATGGCTCTCTGTGTTGTGTAGGAGTCAGAGGATGGCTCTAAGTATTGTGCAGGGGTTAGAGGATAGTTCTCTGTGTTGTGCAGGGGTCAGAGGAAGGCTCTATGTAATGTGGATGGGTCAGAGGATAGCTCTATGTAATGTGTAGGGGTCAGAAGATGGCTCTCTGTGTTGTGCAGGGACCAGAGGATGGCTCTATGTTTTGTGCAAGTGTCAGAGGATGGCTCTATGTATTGTGCAGCGGTCAGTGGATGGCTCTATATATTGTGCAGGGGTCAGATGATGGCTATGTGTATTACGCAGGGGTTTAGAGGATGGCTCAATGTATTGTGCAGGGGTCAGAAGATGACTCTATGTATTGTGCAGGGGTCAGACGATGACTCTATGTATTGTGCAGGGGTCAGAGGATGGCTCTATGTAGTGTGCAGGGGTCAGATGTTGGCTCTCTGTATTGTGCAGGGTCAGAGGATGGCTCTCTGTGCTGTGCATGGACCAGAGGATGGCTCTCTGTGTTGTGCAGGGACCAGAGGATGGATCTCTGTGTTGTGCAGGGGTCAGAGGAAAGCTCTATGAAATGTGCAGGGGTTTGAGGATGGTTCTCTGTGTTGTGCAGGGGTCAGAGCAGGGCCTGATTAAGGGTTCTGGCCGCCCTAGGCTAATCTGGCCGCAGCGCCCCCCCTCCGAATATATAGGTGTATAGGAATACTCCTGAATATGAATGTTCAGGTGTATTCTCCAGCATTCAAATTTAGACAGATTGTGCCATTGTCTCTTACCTGTTCTTGCTCTTCTCTCTTGCAACTTTGCTATCCTCTCGCTGGCTTCTGGAAAGTTGGCGTCCTGTTTTGAAAATGCAAAAATGTATTATAATGCAAACCCTGAATGATTAGGCCCTTTAGTTAAAACAAAACACTCCATTATGGCCAGCTAAAAGTACCCCATTGGACAGGCATATATAAGCAATATCTGAATATTTGTTGTCAATCAAATACAAACCTCTACCAGCCCCATCTCACTAATATTTAGTATTCTAGTGATTGCTGAGAACACCCATGTGACCACCACACAATCATGAGATTCTGCCCCCCAAAGCTGCTCTATTTTTTAAATACCCCCTGCAGCCATTTTCCTTAACCACAACCCCCCCACAGTCATTTTCCTTAACCCCTGCTTCAGCCATTTTCTTTACCTCCCACCCTGCATCCATCCCCCTTGCAGCTATTTTCCTTACCTCCACTCTGTAGCTATCCCCCCGTCACATCAAAACTCCCCCAGTCACATATATCAGCCCCCCTCCTCTGCCCTCCTTCATACATATCAACCTCTCTCCCTCCCTATAGATTTTCATGGCAGCCCCCCCTCCCACCCTATAGATTTGTATGACAGTCCCCCTCTCCCTCCCTATACATATGCAGGGTAGTCCCCCCCCCTCCCTATAGATATGCAGGGTTGTTCCCCCCCCTCCCTATAGATATGCAGTGTAGTTCCCCCCCTCCCTATAGATATGCAGGGTAGTTCCCCCCCTCCCTATAGATATGCAGGGTAGTTCCCCCTCCCTATAGATGTGCAGGGCAGTTCCCCCCCCTATAGATATGCAGGGCAGTTCCCCCCCTATAGATATGCAGGGCAGTTCCCCCCCTCCCTATAGATATGCAGGGCAGTTCCCCCCTCCCTATAGATATGCAGGGCAGTTCCCCCCCCCTCCCTATAGATATGCAGGGCAGTTCCCCCCCCCCCCTCCCTATAGATGTGCAGGGCAGTTCTCCCCCTCCCTATAGATATGCAGGGCAGTTCTCCCCCTCCCTATAGATATGCAGGGCAGTTCCTCCCCCTCCCTATAGATATGCAGGGCAGTTCCCCTCCTCCCTATAGATATGCAGGGCAGTTCCCCCCCCTATAGATATGCAGGGCAGTTCCCCCCCCTATAGATATGCAGGGCAGTTCCCCCCCTATAGATATGCAGGGCAGTTCCCCCCCTCCCTATAGATATGCAGGGCAGTTCCCCCCTCCCTATAGATATGCAGGGCAGTTCCCCCCCCCTCCCTATAGATATGCAGGGCAGTTCCCCCCCCCCCCCTCCCTATAGATATGCAGGGCAGTTCCCCCCCTCCCTATAGATAGCAACAGGCAGCCTGGCGATTGGCTGTGTGTTGCTAACCACTGACCACCAATGCTTTTGATCGTTGAGCCCTCCACCCCCCCACGGCGAAAAAATGAGGCTTGTCTCAATGATGACTGTACTTTTTTCCAGATAACTTTGAGATCCCTGGCCGTGGAACGAATTTCCGGAATACCAGCGGACTTGAGAGAGTATAAGGAATTAGATCTGGGGTGAAAACCAAAATTGCAGTAAAATGGAGAGGTTTTGGTAGATGAGTGACATGAATTATTATACGCAAATTCTGCCCAGGGTAACAGAGAAGACCAGTTATCATGAAATTCCGAGGTGTAACATCATAGGAACTGTTCTAAGGACTGGTTAACCCTTTCGGTTTGCCCATTCGACTGAGGGTGGTAAGCAGACGAGAGGCTAATCTTGATCCCAAGAACTGTACAAAAAGATTTCCAGAATTGTGCCACGAATTGGGAACCGTGGTCGGAAACGATGTCAGTAGGAAGTCCATGAAGCCGGAGGATATGCTGGATGAACAGAATGGCCAGATCTCGAGCACCAGGGAGCCTGGGTAGTGGTATGAAATGTGACATCTTGCTGAAGCGGTCAACTACCACCCAGATGGTGTTGTGACCTGCAGAGAGTGGCAGGTCAACTATAAAGTCCATAGACAAGTGAGTCCAAGGTTTTGCAGGAATAGACAATGGAAGCAACTGAACTACAGGACGACTCCTGAGAACCTTACTCCTGGCACAACCCTCACAAGAGAGGACATAACTCTTGGCATCAGCGAGCAACGATGGCCACCAGACAGTACGGGAGAGGATCTCCAAAGTCTTCTGTATTCCAGGATGTCCAGCAGTCTTACTATCATGTGCCTCAGCCAGGACTGCCTTCCTTAAATGAACAGGAACGAATAAGCATCCTACCGGATTGTTATCAGGAGCTAACCTTTGAAATCTTTGCAGGGTGCAGCTCAGGTCTTGGGTTAACCCAGCATGGATCATGGAAGTGGGAATGATGGGTTCAGGACTAGTAACCGGAACATGATGTGCCAGGAAGCTTCTGGACATAGCATCTGCTCGGACATTCTTAGAACCTGGACGGTAGGTGATCACAAAGTTAAAACGGGTGAAGAACAGCGACCAACGAGCCTGTCTGGGGTTCAGGCGTTTGGCCGACTGTATGTATTGTAGATTCTTGTGATCAGTTATAACAGAGATCTGATGTGTAGCGCCTTCTAGCCAATGTCGACACTCCTCAAAGGCCCATTTGATTGCCAATAGCTCCCAGTTACCCACATCATAGTTGGCTTCTGCTGAGGAAAACTGATGGGAGAAGTAGGCACACGGATGTAGGCGGTGAGTATGGGAATCTTTTTGAGACAAGATGGCACCAGCACCGACGTCGGAGGCATCAACTTCAAGAACAAACGGTAATTCAGAATCTGGATGTCTAAGGACCTGAGCTGATACAAACGCTTTCTTTAAAGTCTCAAACGCGGTTATTGCCTGGGGTGACCAGTTCGTGGGATCCATTCCTTTGCGAGTCAAGGTGACAATAGGAGCCACAATCTCAGCAAAATCGCAAATGAATCTTCTATAGTAATTGGCGTAGTCCAGGAACCTCTGCACCGCCTTTGGATTATTCGGTTGTACCCAATCCAGGATAGCTTGGACCTTGGTTGGGTCCATGGAGAATCCCTCAGAGGAGATTACATAACCTAAGAAGGATACTTTCTGCACCTCAAATTCACATTTTTCTATTTTAGCGTAGAGGTGGTGCTCTCGCAGTTTCTGTAGAACTTGTCTGACATGGCCCTAATGTACAGATAAGGATTTGGAGTATATGAGGATGTCGTCCAAATAGACGACCACGAAATGACCCAGGAACTCCCGTAGCACCTCATTAATCAGATCTTGGAACACCGCAGGCGTGTTAATAAGACCAAACGGCATGACCAGATATTCATAGTGGCCCGAAAGTGTATTGAATGCCGTCTTCCACTCATCTCCTTCTCTGATCCGAATGAGGTTATATGCACCTCGAAGATCGATTTTGGTGAAAACAGTTGCACCTCTTAATTGGTCGAACAATACGGAGATGAGAGGAAGTGGGTAGGTGTTTTTGACTGTGATGAGGTTCAATCCTCTGTAGTCAATACAGGGTATTAGTCCTCCGTCTCTTTTAGACACAAAAAAACATCCAGCTCCTACCAGAGATTTCGATGGCCTGATGAAGCCTTTCTCCAAATTCTCCTCAATATAATCCTGCATGGACTTGGTCTCGGGACCCGAGAGAGAATACAAGCGTCCCTTGGGTAACTTGGAGCCAGGTATGAGCTCAATGGCACAGTCGAAGTCACAGTGAGGTGGCAAAGTATCCGCAGCTCTCTTGGAAAACACGTCCCAGAAGTCGTGGTATTGTGAGGGAAGTTGCTCCGGAATAGACTGGACGATTCGCAGAGGCAGGGTCAAGCAAGACTGTGAACAATACGAGCTCCACTGAACGATTTCTCCTTTCTCCCAATTCACAACAGGGTTGTGACGAGAAAGCCAGGGATGGCCCAGGACTAACGGAATCGATGACCAATCAATAAGGAGAAACGTTATGGACTCCGAATGAAGTGCTCCAATGTTCAAGTATAAAGGCGGAGTCTCCCATTCAATCTTACCTCCAGGCAATGGATTCCCATCTAAGCCACAGACTGTAATAGTGGATTTGAGTCTTACAGGCAGAATCCCAGCGGAGCGGGCGAACCCGATATCAAGGAAATTGCCTGCTGCTCCACTATCAATGAAGGCCGATAAGGCCACGGAACTGGCACCAAAAGTGACTTGTGCGGGAATCAGGACAGCATTCTTTTGGGAAACAACTTGCAGGCCTAAGTGTATCTTTCTCAGAGATGCTCCTTTCTCAGGTTTGTAAGGGCAAGAGCAGGAGAAGTGGCCTTTCTTCCCACAATAAAGGCATAGTCCTTGTGACCGTCTCCTGTCTCTTTCGTCAGAAGAGAGGTGAAGCGGCCCTGTGGGCATAGGCTTCTCAACATCCGTAAGAGTGGGAACAATTGCAGATGAGCAAGAAGATGCCTCTTTCTCTGTTCTCCTCTCCTTGATTCTTCTGTCAATTTTAATAGCAAGTTGCATAAGGCTCTCCAATGAGGCGGGGGAAGGATACTGCACAAGTGAATCCTTAACCTCCTCTGATAGTCCTAGGCGAAACTGACTGCGTAATGCTGGATCGTTCCACTCACAGTCAGGCGACCATCTGCGGAATTCAGCGCAGTATTCTTCTGCAGAACGTTGAGCTTGCTTTAAGACCCATAGATGAGCCTCAGCAGAGGCAACTCGATCTGGATCATCATAAAGGAGGCCTAGTGCATTAAAGAAGGCTTCCAACTATTGCATGATAGGGCTCGACTGTGGTAGGGTGAAGGCCCAGGACTGGGGGTCACCCTGCAGGAGGGAGATGACAATTCCCACTCTCTGCTGTTCTGAACCAGTAGACCGAGGTTTCAGCCGAAAGTAGAGTTTGCAGCTTTCTTTAAAATTCCGGAACAGGGCTCTATTTCCAGAGAACCGGTCCGGCAAATTTAACTTGGGTTCATCAACTGAACCAGAACTGAGCAGTGAAGTCCGGGGGACCCCGTCTGGGGAGGACAAACGCTGGGACAGTTCCCGGATCATCTGGTAGAGAGTCTCAATATGAACTGCCAGGGCTTGAAGAGGAGAAGATTTGGTTCCGCTTTCTTCCATACCAACTTCGTCTCCGAAACGTGAGGGCCGGTTATAATGTTAGGAACCCCTCTAGCCGGTACAGCACAACCCGGAGTCTGCTCTGCCAGTCAGGTGTTCACTGGAGCCCCTAGTGGTGGGGACAGACTTGGCTGCAGACTAGCAGAGGGTCGTGAAGTGCGTACCGACTAGGGGGAACCCAGGTAAGCAGAGTGGAGTCCAAGCAGAGGTCAAGGGCTGGCAGCAGATAGCAGATCCGATAAACAAGCCGGGGTCAGGGGTCACGAGCAGACAGGATGGTCGGTATACAAGCCAGAGGTCAAGGTCACAAGAAACACAGGCAGGGTCCAAATCCAGGCAAGGGGTCATACACGGGTAGTCAATGGGATTTCCAAGAGACAGGAACGAGGCACAGAGCAGGTCAGCAGACTGGAACAGAAGCTATAACCGGCAGTGAGGCTGCAGACCTCACTGCCTTAAGAACTGAAGACCACCAATCAGAGCCTAGCTCTGAATCAGGCACCGCCCCTGAATTGCTAATCAATCAGCCCACAGGCTGATCTATTACACATGCGCCCGGCTACTCAGCCTGCCGGAGCGCCTACAGCCTATTTTCGGCGTCCTGCCGTTGCCCTGGCAACGGTCGGCCCGAAAAACCGGAAAGTGACGCCCCGGTCGTCATGGCGACGGCCGGGACGTCGGAAGAAGGTAATGAGTGTCGCGGCGGTGCCCGCCGGTGGCCGGTCTAACAATGGCTCAATGTATTGTGCAGGGGTCAGAAGATGACTCTATGTATTGAGCAGGGGTCAGAGGATGACTCTATGTAGTGTGCAGGGGTCAGAGGTTGGCTCTATGTATTGTGCAGGGTCAGAGGATGGCTCTCTGTGCTGTGCATGGACCAGAGGATGGCTCTCTGTGTTGTGCAGGGACCAGAGGATGGATCTCTGTGTTATGCAGGGGTCAGAGGAAAGCTCAATGAAATGTACAGGGGTCAGAAGAAATCTTTATGTATTGTGCAGGGGTGAGAGGAAGGCTCTATGTAATGTGGAGGGGTCAGAGGATAGCTCTATGTAATGTGGAGGGGTTAGAAGAAGGCTCTCTGTGTTGTGCAGGGGCCAGAGGATGGCTCTCTGTGTTGTGCAGGGTTAGAAGATGGCTCTCTGTGTTGTGCAGGGACCAGAGGATGGCTCCATGTATTGTGCAGGGGTTAGAGGATGGCTCTATATATTGTGCAGGGGTCAGAGGATGGCTATGTGTAATGTGCAGGGGTCATAGGTTGACTCTATGTATTGTGCAGGGTCAGAGGATGGCTCTATGTATTGTGCAGGTTCAGAGGATGGCTCTATGTATTGTGCAAATGTCAGAGAATGGCTCTGTATTGTGCAGGTGTCAGAGGATGGCTCTATATATTATGCAGGGGTCAGAGGATGGCTCTCTCTGTTGTGCAGGCGTCAGTGGATGGCTCTCTGTGTTGTGCAGGGGTCAGAGGAAGGCTCTCTGTGCTGTGCAGGGGTCAGAATAAGGCTTTATGTATTGTGCAAGGGTCAGAGGATGTCTCTGTGTATTGCGCAGTGGTTTAGAGGATGGCTCTATATATTTCACAGTGGTATAGAGGATGGCTCTCTGTGTTGTACAGGGACCAGAGGATGGCTCTCTGTGTTGTGCAGGGACCAGAGGATGGTTCTCTGTGTTGTGCAGGGGCCAGTGGATGGCTCTATGTAATGTACAGGGGTCAGAAGAAGGCTTTAGGTATTCTGCAGGGGTCAGAGGAAGGCTCAATGTAATGTGGAGGGGTCAGAGGATAGCTCTATGTATTGTGCAGGGGTCAGAGGATGACCTCTGTGTTGTACAGGGTTAGAGGATGGCTCTCTGTGATGTGCAGCCTCAAACAATGGCTCTCTGTGTTATACAGGGATCAGAGGAAGACCTCTGTATTGTGCAGGGGTCAGAGGATGACTTTATGTAGTGTGCAGGGGTCAGAGGTTGGCTCTATGTATTGTGCAGGGTCAGAGGATGGCTCTCTGTGCTGTGCATGGACCAGAGGATGGCTCTCTGTGTTGTGCAGGGACCAGAGGATGGATCTCTGTGTTATGCAGGGGTCAGAGGAAAGCTCAATGAAATGTACAGGGGTCAGAAGAAATCTTTATGTATTGTGCAGGGGTGAGAGGAAGGCTCTATGTAATGTGGAGGGGTCAGAGGATAGCTCTATGTAATGTGGAGGGGTTAGAAGAAGGCTCTCTGTGTTGTGCAGGGGCCAGAGGATGGCTCTCTGTGTTGTGCAGGGTTAGAAGATGGCTCTCTGTGTTGTGCAGGGACCAGAGGATGGCTCTATGTATTGTGCAGGGGTTAGAGGATGGCTCTATATATTGTGCAGGGGTCAGAGGATGGCTATGTGTATTGTGCAGGGGTCATAGGTTGACTCTATGTTTTGTGCAGGGTCAGAGGATGGCTCTATGTATTGTGCAGGGTCAGAGTATTGCTCTATGTATTGTGCAGGTTCAGAGGATGGCTCTATGTATTGTGCAAATGTCAGAGAATGGCTCTGTATTGTGCAGGTGTCAGAGGATGGCTCTATATATTATGCAGGGGTCAGAGGATGGCTCTCTCTGTTGTGCAGGCGTCAGTGGATGGCTCTCTGTGTTGTGCAGCGGTCAGAGGAAGGCTCTCTGTGCTGTGCAGGGGTCAGAATAAGGCTTTATGTATTGTGCAAGGGTCAGAGGATGGCTCTGTGTATTGCGCAGTGGTTTAGAGGATGGCTCTATATATTTCACAGTGGTCAGAGGATGGCTCTCTGTGTTGTACACGGACCAGAGGATGGCTCTCTGTGTTGTGCAGGGACCAGAGGATGGTTCTCTGTGTTGTGCAGGGGCCAGTGGATGGCTCTATGTAATGTACAGGGGTCAGAAGAAGGCTTTAGGTATTCTGCAGGGGTCAGAGGAAGGCTCACTGTAATGTGGAGGGGTCAGAGGATAGCTCTATGTATTGTGCAGGGGTCAGAGGATGACCTCTGTGTTGTACAGGGTTAGAGGATGGCTCTCTGTGATGTGCAGCCTCAAACAATGGCTCTCTGTGTTATACAGGGATCAGAGGAAGACCTCTGTGTTGTGCAGGGACCAGAGGATGGCTTTCTGTGTTGTGCAGGGATCAGAGGATGGCTCTATGTGTTGTGCAAGTATCAGAGGATGGCTCTATGTATTGTGCAGCAGTCATAGGATGGCTCTATATATTGTGCAGGGGTCAGATGATGGCTCTGTGTATTGCACAGTGGTCAGAGGATGGCTCTATATATGGTGCAGGGGTTTAGAGGATGGCTCTATGTATTGCACAGTGGTCAGAGGATGGCTCTATATATTGTACAGGGGTCAGAGGATGGCCTCTGTATTGTACAGGGTCAAAGAATGGCTCTCTGTGCTGTGCAGGGGTCAGAGGATGACTTTATGTAATGTGCAGGGGTCAGAGGATGGCTCTATGTATTGCGCAGGTGTTAGAGGATGGCTTTCTGTATTATGCAGAGGTCAGAGGATGGCTCTCTGTGTTGTGCATTGGTCAGAGGATGGCTCTATTTGTTGTGCAGAGGTCAGAGGATTGCTTTGTGTTGTGCAGGGTCAAAGGATGGCTCTATATATTGTGCAGGGGTCAGAGGATGGCTATGTGTATTACGCAGGGGTTTAGAGGATGGCTCTATGTATTGTGCAGTGGTCAAAAGAAGGCTTTATGTATTTTGCAGGGGTCAGAGGATGACTCCTTGTCTTGTGCAGGGGTCAGAGGGTGGCTCTATGTATTGTGCAGGGGTTAGAGGATGGCTCTCTGTGTTGTGTAAGGGTCAGAGGATGGCTCTATGTATTGTGCAGGGGTCAGAGGTTGGCTTTATGTATTGTGCAGGGTGAAAGGATGGCTCTATGTGTTGTGCAGGGGTCAGAGGATGGCTCTCTCTGTTGTGCAAGCATCAGTGGATGGCTCTGTGTTTTGTGCAGGCGTCAGTGGATGGCTCCCTGTGTTGTGCAGGCGTCAGTGGATGGCTCCCTGTGTTGTGCAGGGGTCAGAGGAAGGCTCTCTGTGCTGTGCAGGGGTCAGAAGAAGGTTTTATGTATTGTGCAGGGGTCAGAGGATGGCTCTATGTATTGTGGAGGGGTTAGAGAATGGCTCTATGTATTGTGCAGTGGTCAAAAGAAGGCTTTATTTATTTTGCAGGGGTCAGAGGATGACTCTTTGTCTTGTGCAGGGGTCAGAGGATGGCTCTATGTATTGTGCAGGGGTTAGAGGATGGCTCTCTGTGTTGTGTAGGGGTCAGAGGAAGGCTCTATGTATTGTGCAGGGGTTAGAGGATGGTTCTCTGTGTTGTGCAGGGGTCAGAGGAAGGCTCTATGTAATGTGGAATGGTCAGACGATAGCTCTATGTAATGTGGAGGGGTCAGAAGAAGGCTCTCTCTGTTGTGCAGGGGCCAGAGGATAGCTCTCTGTGTTGTGCAGGGTCAGAAGATGGCTCTCTGTGTTGTGCAGGGACCAGAGGATGGCTCTCTGTGTTGTGCAGGGACCAGAAGATGGCTCTCTGTGTTGTGCAGGGACCAGAGGAGGGCTCACTGTGTTGTGAAGGGTCCAGAGGATGGCTCTATGTGTTGTGCAAGTGTCAGAGGATGGCTCTATGTATTGTGCAGCGGTCAGAGGATGGCTCCATATATTGTGCAGGGGTCAGATGATGGCTCTGTGTATTGCACAGTGGTCATAGGATGGCTCTTTATATTGTGCAGGGGTCAGAGGATGGCTTATGTATTGTACAGGGTCAGAGGATCGCTCTCTGTTCTGTGCAGGGGTCAGAGGATGACTCTATGTAATGTGCAGGTGTCAGAGGATGGCTCTATGTATTGCACAGGGGTTAGAAGATGGCTTTTTGTATTATGCAGAGGTCAGAGGATGGCTCTCTGTGTTGCGCATTGGTCAGAGGATGGCTCTATCTTTTGTGCAGAGGTCAGAGGATTGCTCTCTGTGTTGTGCAGGGTCAAAGGATGGCTCTATATATTGTGCAGGGGTCAGAGGATGGCTATGTGTATTACGCAGGGGTTTAGAGGATGGCTCTATGTATTGTGCAGGGGTTAGAGGATGGTTCTCTGTGTTGTGCAGGGGTCAAAGGGAGGCTCCATGTAATGTGGATGGGTCAGAGCATAGCTCTATGTAATGTGGAGGGGTCAGAAGAAGGCTCTCTGTGTTGTGCAGGGGCCAGAGGATGGCTCTCTGTGTTGTGCAGGGACCAGAGGATGGCTCTCTGTGTTGTGTTGTTCAGGGACCAGAAGATGGCTCTCTGTGTTGTGTTGTGCAGGGACCAGAAGATGGCTCTCTGTGTTGTTCAGGGACCAGAGGATGGCTTTCTGTGTTGTGCAGGGATCAGAGGATGGCTCACTGTGTTGTGCAGTGACCAGAGGATGGCTCTATGTGTTGTGCAAGTATCAGAGGATGGCTCTTTGTATTGTGCAGCAGTCATAGGATGGCTCTATATATTGTGCAGGGGTCAGATGATGGCTCTGTGTATTGCACAGTGGTCAGAGGATGGCTCTATATATTGTGCAGGGGTAAAGAGGATGGCTCTATGTGTTGCACAGTGGTCAGAGGATGGCTCTATATATTGTGCAGGGGTCAGAGGATGGCCTCTGTATTGTACAGGGTCAAAAAATGGCTCTCTGCTGTGCAGGGGTCAGAGGATGACTTTATGTAATGTGCAGGGGTCAGAGGATGGCTCTATGTATTGCGCAGGTGTTAGAGGATGGCTTTCTGTATTATGCAGAGGTCAGAGGATGGCTCTCTGTGTTGTGCATTGGTCAGAGGATGGCTCCATGTGTTGTGCAGAGGTCAGAGGATTGCTTTGTGTTGTGCAGGGTCAAAGGATGGCTCTATATATTGTGCAGGGGTCAGGGGATGGCTATGTGTATTACGCAGGGGTTTAGAGGATGGCTCTATGTATTGTGCAGTGGTCAAAAGAAGGCTTTATGTATTTTGCAGGGGTCAGAGGATGACTCCTTGTCTTGTGCAGGGGTCAGAGGATGGCTCTATGTATTGTGCAGGGGTTAGAGGATGGCTCTCTGTGTTGTATAAGGGTCAGAGGATGGCTCTATGTATTGTTCAGGGGTTAGAGGATGGTTCTCTGTGTTGTGCAGGGGTCAGAGGAAGGCTCTATGTAATGTAAATGGGTCAGAGCATAGCTCTATGTAATGTGGAGGGGTCAGAAGAAGGCTCTCTGTGTTGTGCAGGGGCCAGAGGATGGCTCTCTGTGTTGTGCAGGGTCAGAAGATGGCTCTCTGTGTTGTGCAGGGTCTAGAGGATGGCTCTCTGTGTTGTGTTGTGCAGGGACCAGAAGATGGCTCTCTGTGTTGTGCAGGGACCAGAGGATGGCTCTATGTGTTGTGCAACTATCAGAGGATCGCTCTATGTATTGTGCAGCGGTCAGAGGATGGCTCTATGTATTGTGCAGGGGTTAGAGGATGGTTCTCTGTGTTGTGCAGGGGTCAGAGGGAGGCTCTATGTAATGTGGATGGGTCAGAGCATAGCTCTATGTAATGTGGAGGGGTCAGAAGAAGGCTCTCTGTGTTGTGCAGGGGCCAGAGGATGGCTCTCTGTGTTGTGCAGGGACCAGAGGATGGCTCTCTGTGTTGTGTTGTGCAGGGACCAGAAGATGGCTCTCTGTGTTGTGTTGTGCAGGGACCAGAAGATGGCTCTCTGTGTTGTGCAGGGACCAGAGGATGGCTTTCTGTGTTGTGCAGGGATCAGAGGATGGCTCACTGTGTTGTGCAGTGACCAGAGGATGGCTCTATGTGTTGTGCAAGTATCAGAGGATGGCTCTTTGTATTGTGCAGCAGTCATAGGATGGCTCTATATATTGTGCAGGGGTCAGATGATGGCTCTGTGTATTGCACAGTGGTCAGAGGATGGCTCTATATATTGTGCAGGGGTTTAGAGGATGGCTCTATGTGTTGCACAGTGGTCAGAGGATGGCTCTATATATTGTGCAGGGGTCAGAGGATGGCCTCTGTATTGTACAGGGTCAAAAAATGGCTCTCTGCTGTGCAGGGGTCAGAGGATGACTTTATGTAATGTGCAGGGGTCAGAGGATGGCTCTATGTATTGCGCAGGTGTTAGAGGATGGCTTTCTGTATTGTGCAGAGGTCAGAGGATGGCTCTCTGTGTTGTGCATTGGTCAGAGGATGGCTCCATGTGTTGTGCAGAGGTCAGAGGATTGCTTTGTGTTGTGCAGGGTCAAAGGATGGCTCTATATATTGTGCAGGGGTCAGGGGATGGCTATGTGTATTACGCAGGGGTTTAGAGGATGGCTCTATGTATTGTGCAGTGGTCAAAAGAAGGCTTTATGTATTTTGCAGGGGTCAGAGGATGACTCCTTGTCTTGTGCAGGGGTCAGAGGATGGCTCTATGTATTGTGCAGGGGTTAGAGGATGGCTCTCTGTGTTGTATAAAGGTCAAAGGATGGCTCTATGTATTGTTCAGGGGTTAGAGGATGGTTCTCTGTGTTGTGCAGGGGTCAGAGGAAGGCTCTATGTAATGTGGATGGGTCAGAGCATAGCTCTATGTAATGTGGAGGGGTCAGAAGAAGGCTCTCTGTGTTGTGCAGGGGCCAGAGGATGGCTCTCTGTGTTGTGCAGGGTCAGAAGATGGCTCTCTGTGTTGTGCAGGGTCCAGAGGATGGCTCTCTGTGTTGTGTTGTGCAGGGACCAGAAGATGGCTCTCTGTGTTGTGCAGGGACCAGAGGATGGCTCTATGTGTTGTGCAACTATCAGAGGATCGCTCTATGTATTGTGCAGCGGTCATAGGATGGCTCTATATATTGTGCAGGGGTCAGATGATGGCTCTCTGTATTGCACAGTGGTCAGAGGATGGCTCTATATATTGTGCAGGGGTTTAGAGGATGGCTCTATGTATTGCACAGTGGTCAGAGGATGGCTCTATATATTGTGCAGGGGTCAGAGGATGGCCTCTGTATTGTACAGGGTCAAAGAATGGCTCTCTGTGCTGTGCAGGGGTCAGAGGATGACTTTATGTAATGTGCAGGGGTCAGAGGATGGCTCTATGTATTGCGCAGGTGTTAGAGGATGGCTTTCTGTATTATGCAGAGGTCAGAGGATGGCTCTCTGTGTTGTGCATTGGTCAGAGGATGGCTCTATGTGTTGTGCAGAGGTCAGAGGATTGCTCTCTGTGTTGTGCAGGGTCAAAGGATGGCTCTATATATTGTGCAGGGGTCAGAGGATGGCTATGTGTATTACGCAGGGGTTTATAGGATGGCTCTATGTATTGTGCAGTGGTCAAAAGAAGGCTTTATGTATTTTGCAGGAATCAGAGGATGACTCCTTGTCTTGTGCAGGGGTCAGAGGATGGCTCTATGTATTGTGCAGGGGTTACAGGATGGCTCACTGTGTTGTGTAGGGGTCACAGGAAGGCTCTATGTAATGTGGATGGGTCAGAGCATAGCTCTATGTAATGTGGATTGGTCATAAGAAGGCTCTCTGTGTTGTGCAGGGGCCAGAGGATGGCTCTCTGTGTTGTGCAGGGTCAGAGGATGGCTCTCTGTGTTGTGCAGGGACCAGAGGATGGCTCTCTGTGTTGTGTTGTGCAGTTACCAGAGGATGGCTCTCTGTGTTGTGCAGGCACCAGAGGATGGCTCACTGTGTTGTGCAGGGACCAGAGGATGGCTCTATGTGTTGTGCAAGTATCAGAGCATGGCTCTATGTATTGTGCAGCGGTCATAGGATGGCTCTATATATTGTGCAGGGGTCAGATGGTGGCTCTGTGTATTGCACAGTGGTTAGAGGATGGCTTTATATATTGTGCAGGGGTTTAGAGGATGGCTCTATGTATTGCACAGTGGTCAGAGGATGGCTCTATATATTGTGCAGGGGTCAGAGGATGGCCTCTTTATTGTACAGGGTCAAAGAATGGCTCTCTGTGCTGTGCAGGGGTCAGAGGATGACTTTATGTAATGTGCAGGGGTCAGAGGATGGCTCTATGTATTGCGCATATGTTAGAGGATGGCTTTCTGTATTATGCAGAGGTCAGAGGATGGCTCTCTGTGTTGTGCATTGGTCAGAGGATGGCTCTATGTGTTGTGCAGAGGTCAGAGGATTGCTCTCTGATTTGTGCAGGGTCAAAGGATGGCTCTATATATTGTGCAGGGTTCAGAAGATGACTCTATGTATTGTGCAGGGGTCAGAGGTTGGCTCTATGTATTGTGCTGGGTCAGAGTATGGCTCTCTGTGTTGTGCATGGACCAGAGGATGGCTCTCTGTGTTGTGCAGGGACCAGAGGATGGCTCTATATATTGTGCAGGGGTCAGAGGATGGCCTCTGTATTGTACAGGGTCAAAGGATGGCTCTCTGTGCTGTGCAGGGTTCAGAGGATGACTTTATGTAATGTGCAGGGGTCAGAGGATGGCTCTATGTGTTGTGCATTGGTCAGAGGGTGGCTCTATGTGTTGTGCAGAGGTCAGAGGATTGCTCTCTGTGTTGTGCAGGGTCAAAGGATGGCTCTATGTATTGTGCAGGGGTCAGAAGATGACTCTATGTATTGTGCAGGGGTCAGAGGTTGGCTCTATGTATTGTGCTGGGTCAGAGTATGGCTCTCTGTGTTGTGCATGGAGCAGAGGATGGCTCTCTGTGTTGTGCAGGGACCAGAGGATGGATCTCTGTGTTGTGCAGGGGTCAGAGGTAAGCTCTATGAAATGTACAGGGGTCAGAAGAAATCTTTATGTATTGTGCAGGGGTTAGAGGAAGGCTCTATGTATTGTGCAGGATATAGAGGATGGTTCTCTGTGTTGTGCAGGGGTCAGAGAATAGCTCTATGTAATGTGGAGGGGTCAGAAGAAGGCTCTCTGTGTTGTGCAGGGGCCAGAGGATGGCTCTCTGTGTTGTGCAGGGTCAGAAGATGGCTCTCTGTGTTGTGTAGGGAACAGAGGATGGCTCTATGTATTGTGCAGGGGTTAGAGGATGGCTCTATATATTGTGCAGGGGTCAGAGAATGGCTATGTGTATTACGCAGGGGTTTAGAGGATGGCTCTATGTATTGTGCTGGGGTTAGAGGATGACTCTCTGTATTGTGCAGGGGTCAGAGGATGGCTCTATGTATTGTGCAGGGTCAAAAGATGGCTCTATGTATTCTGGAGGGTCAGAAGATGGCTCTATGTATTGTGCAAGTGTCAGAGAATGGCTCTGTATTGTGCAGGTGTCAGAGGATGGCTCTATATATTGTGCAAGGGTCAGATGATGGCTCTCTCTGTTGTGCAGGCGTCAGTGGATGGCTCTCTGTGTTGTGCAGGCGTCAGTGGATGTCTCCCTGTGTTGTGCAGGGGTCAGAGGAAAGCTCTCTGTGCTGTGCAGGGGTCAGAATAAGGCTTTATGTATTGTGCAGGGGTCAGAGGATGGCTCTGTGTATTGCGCAGTGCTTTAGAGGATGGCTCTATATATTTCACAGTAGTCAGAGGATGGCTCTCTGTGTTGTGCAGGGACCAGAGGATGGCTCTCTGTGTTGTGCAGGGGTCAGTGGATGGCTCTATGTAATGTACGGGGGTCAGAAGAAGGCTTTAGGTATTGTGCAGGGGTCAGAGGAAGGCTCTATATAATGTGGAGGGGTCAGAGGATAGCTCTATGTATTGTGCAGGGGTCAGAGGATGACCTCTGTGTTGTACAGGGTCAGAGGATGGCTCTCTGTGATGTGCAGCCTCAAAGGATGGTTCTCTGTGTTTTTCCCGGGATCAGAGAAAGACCTCTGTGTTGTACATGGTCAGAGGATGGCTGTCTGTGTTGTGCAGGGGTCAGAGGATGGCTCTATGTATTCTGCAAGTCTCAGAGATAGGCTTTATGTAATGTGGAGGGGTCAGAGGATGGCTCTATGTATTGTGCAGGGGTCAGAGGTTGGCTCTATGTATTGTGCAGAGTCAGAGGATGGCTCTATGTATTGTGCAGGGTCAGAGGATGGCTCTATGTATTGTGCAGGGTCAGAGGATGGTTCTATGTATTGTGCAAGTGTCAGAGAATGGCTCTGGATTGTGCAGGTGTCAGAGGATGGCTCTATATATTGTGCAGGGGTAGGAGGATGGCTCTCTCTGTTGTGCAGACGTCAGTGGATGGCTCCCTGTGTTGTGCAGGGGTCAGAGGATGGCTCTCTGTGCTGTGTAGGGGTCAGAAAAAGGCTTTATGTATTGTGCAGGGGTCAGAGGATGGCTCTGTGTATTGCGGAGGGGTTTAGAAGATGGCTCTATATATTTCACAGTGGTAAGAGGATGGCTCTCTGTGTTGTGCAGGGGTCAGTGGATGGCTCTCTGTGTTGTGCACGGGTCAGAGGAAGGCTCTATGTACTGTGCACGGGTCAGAGGATGGCTCTATGCAATGTACAGGGGTTAGAAGAAATCTTTATGTATTGTGCAGGGTTCAGAGGAAGGCTCTATGTATTGTGCAGGGGTTAGAGGATGGTTCTCTGTGTTGTGCAGGGGTCAGAGGAAGGCTCTATGTAATGTGGAGGGGTCAGAGGATAGCTCCATGTAATGTGGAGGGGTCAGACAAAGGCTCTCTGTGTTGTGCAGGGGCCAGAGGATGGCTCTCTGTTTTGTGCAGGGTCAGAAGATGGCTCCCTGTGTTGTGCAGGGACCAGAGGATGGCTCTTTGTGTAGTGCAGGGGTCAGTGAATGGCTCTCTGTGTTGTGCAGGGGTCAGAGGAAGGCTATATGTAATGTGGAGGGGTCAGAGGATGGCTCTATGTATCCTGCATGGGTCAGAGGATGGCTCTATGTAATGTACAGGGGTCAGAAGAAGGCTTTAGGTATTGTGCAGGGGTCAGAGGAAGGCTCTATGTAATGTGGAGGGGTCAGAGGATAGCTCTATGTATTGTGCAGAGGTCAGAGGATGACCTCTGTGTTGTACAGGGTCAGAGGATGGTTCTCTGTGATGTGCAGACTCAAAGGATGGCTCTCTGTGTTGTACAGGGATCAGAGGAAGACCTCTGTGTTGTACATGGTCAGAGGATGGCTGTTTGTCTTGTGCATGGGTCAGAGGATGGCTCTATGTATTGTGCAGGGGTTAGAGGATGGTTCTCTGACATTACATTATTTCACAATCCTTAAGCTAATTTTTAAGGATACATAAAGCCATCAAGACTATTTTAGTAAATTGCTCAATAGTGTAATCTAAATGCATAGAGAGATTTTCCTCAGGAATCCATCAGCCACAGGAACCATATTTGGTGAGGAGGAATGTACTGCAGATATACAGTATTTTAGGATTAGGCACAATATTGGAGGGAGGAATGCTCTACAAGGATCTGTCAGGAGCTGTAGTATGTTGAGTGGAGGGATGCTTTGCAGGGATCATTGGGAGTAGATACTGTTTGGTGATGAGCTACGTTCTGCAGGTATCTTTAAGGAGCATGCACAGTCTTGCAGGGAGAAATACTCTGCAGGGGTATGTCAGGAGGAAGTATTGTGTTTTCAGGAGGAGGGATATTCTGTAGAGATCTGCTGGGAGCAGGTACAGTGTTGGTGTCACGAGCCGCGGCGGTACTCACATCCGCCGCGGCTCGCTTCTGGCTCTCCCTGGCGCCCCGGCCGTCACCTTGACGACCGGGACGTCATTTCCCTGGTTTGACGTCCCTGGACGTCAAATCCCTGGTTCCTTGAGGATCCCTAACACATTCCATTGCTCTCTGCTTAAGCCTGTGTTATACCCAAATCAATCCCAGTCTTCGAGTTCGCTGGCACGGAGCACGAACAAATACATCATTCTTAAGATCCTCGATTCTAAGAGAGTGCAGGGGCAGGTGCACTTCCTAGTTCAATGGAGGAATCGTGGTTTAAAAGAGCGGTCCTGGATTCCGCGATGACGGCTTCATGCTTCCAAACATTTGAAGGAATTCTTCAATAAATTTCCTAGGAAACCTGGGTGTCGGGGTTCCTTAACCCCTCCTCAAGGGGGGGGGGTACTGTCACACGGCTCGCTTCTGGCTCCCCCTGGCGTCCCCTTAACGACCGGGACGTCATTTACGCTTCCTGCCTGGCTGTTGCCTTGGCCGGACGCTTCTTCTGTAGCGCTGCGTCCCGGCAGTGCTGGAAGCCGGGCGCATGCGCGCAAATAGGCAGCCTGTGGGCTGATTAATGAAGGGGGGCTTGGCCCATTGATTACTACCTCCTGTGGGCGTTTGCAGATCTGGGCTCTGATTGGTGGCCACCAGTATTTAAGGCAGTGAGGTCTGCAGCCTCACTGCCGGTTATAGCTTTTCTGCCACAGTCCTGCTGACCTGCTTGATCCTAGTACCTGCCTTTGTTCCTGTCCCTTTCCCATGGACACTCTATTGGATTTCCCGTGTATGACCCCTTGCTTGAATTTGGACCCTGCCTGTTTGCTCGTGACCCTGACCTTTCTTGCCTGTATCTTGACCTTGCTACCGTGCCTGTGACCTCTGACTTTGGCTTGTCTATTAGATTCGCTGTCTGCTGCCGGCCCTTGACCCTTGCCTGGACTTCACTCCGCTTTCCTGGGTTCTCCCCAGCCGTTACGCACTTCACAACCCTCTGCTAGTCTGCGGCCAAGCCTGTCCCCACCACTAGGGGCTCCAGTGAACACCTGACTGGCAGAGCAGACTCCGGGTTGTGCTGTCCTGGCTAGAGGGGTTCCGAACAGTTGGTGGGAGGAATGCTCTGCAGGGATGTGTCTGGAGGGGGTAGTATGTTGAGTGTAAGGATATTCTGCAGGGGTCTTTCAGCTATCGGAAGTGTTTTGGGTGGAGTAATGCTCTGCAGGGATCTTTTGGGTGCAGTTACTGTTTGGTGATGAGCTATGTTCTGCAGGTATCTTTTAGGAGCAGGCACAGTCTTGGAGGGGTAAATGCTCTGCAAGGGTATGTCAGGAGCAAGTATTGTGTTTCGGGAGGAGGGATATTCTGTAGGCATCTGCTGGGAGCAGGTACAGTGTTGGTGGGAGGAATGCTCTGCAGGGATCTGTCTGGAGGGGGTAGTATGTTGAGTGTAAGGATATTCTGCAGGGGTCTGTCAGCTATCGGAAGTGTTTTGGGTGGAGTATTGCTCTGCAGGGATCTTTTGGGTGCAGATACTGTTTGGTGATGAGCTATGTTCTGCAGGTATCTTTTAGGAGCAGGCACAGTCTTGGAGGGGTAAATGCTCTGCAAGGGTATGTCAGGAGCAAGTATTGTGTTTCGGGAGGAGGGATATTCTGTAGGCATCTGCTGGGAGCAGGTACAGTGTTGGTGGGAGGAATGCTCTGCAGGGATCTGTCAGGAGGGGGTAGTATGTTGAGTGTAAGGATGTTCTGCAGGGGTCGGTCAGCTGCAGGAAGTGTTTTGGGTGGTGAAATGCTCTGCAGGGATCTTTCAGGAGCAGATACTGTTTAGTGATGAGCTATGTTCTGCAGGTATCTTTAATAAGCAGGCAAGTCTTGGAGGGAGAAATGCTCTGTAGGGATTTTGTAGTTCTAATTTTTTATGAAGTTGCTTTACTGTCCTCTTTCTAAGACACCCAGGCTAGATTTACTAACAGGCGTGACGCATGGCGCCTTGAAGCCGCCATGCATCGCGGTGGTTTTCCGGCGGGTTTGCATTGATTTACTAATGGGTGTCGGATTTACTAATGGGCGCATTTCAGCTTCAATTTGAAGCCGCCGGCGATGTCACGGCGGGATGTAATGCTCAAAGCCGCTGGCGGCTTTCATCATCATCATCACCATTTATTTATATAGCGCCACTGATTCCGCAGCGCTGTACAGAGAACTCATTCACATCTGTCTCTGCCCCATTGGAGCTTACAGTCTAAATTCCCTAATATAGACACACACTCACAGACAGACAGAGAGGTAGAGACTAGGGTCAATTTTGATAGCAGCCAATTAACCTACTAGTATGTTTTTGGAGAATAGAACATGGCGCTTTTGCTTTAAATGACGGCGCTTTCGTGCAAAGGGGCGTTTTTTTTTAAAAATAACACCTGTCTCCTGGCTTGTTATTATTGGCTATTTTCAAACTCATGGGATTTTACATCACAAGCCCTATATAAACCACTGGCCTGACACTTTTTTCTCTGATAGGGTTCTGAGGAGTTTTGAGAGAGGAGTTAGTTGGTTTGTGCTTTGTGAGAGTTGGTGAAAGTTGGACTTTGGTGGATTGGTGGAGCGATATCTGATTGAAGTGTGAGTAGTCCTTTGGTATTTTTGTGTTTTGTACATTTATTTTCTCTTTTATTTTCTGTCTTGTATTTTTTGTATTTAACTTGTCCTTTGTCTGTGTTACTTGTGTGTGCCTGTGTGGAGAGTGTATCTGTATTTAGTGTAGTTTGTCCTTTGTGTTTGTAAGTCTTTCTGTGTGACGATTGAGGCGAAACATTTGTACTACCTCCACATCAGCCAAAGACTCCAGATTTAAACGCACTGGAAATGCACGTGGAGTGCGGGGTCTTTGCAGGCTCCGCGGAACAGATGCCAACTGCTATTCATCCTCCTCCTCCTGGCGCCTTTCTGCCTCCATCAGGTAAAAAGCTGCAAACATACACTGGCAAGAATGCACCACATTACCTGCAAAAGCCATTCTCCAACAAACCCACACCTGCCAAATAATGAGGGGCCCTTTATGTAAGCATCATGATTAACTGCTGGGCAATAGACGGTGATTGTCTGTGATTGCTTCAGGCAGAAAAAACATTTTTCACATGTGGATTGCATTAGCATTAAAATAAGGGTTAACTATGTAATGCAACAATTCCCATCCTAATTTCTTTGAGGCAACAGTATTCTAGTGGTTTTTTGGAAAGTACAAAACAACTAGAAAAGGACAGGTGAAATGAGATTTTACTATGCAATCATACTGGGTGAAAAAATAATGGGAAAAAAAAAAAACAGTAGCCTGAAATTTCATGACACTTTGGCCATTTTCTATACACAGTCCTAATGGGTCATTGGACATTAAATAGGCCTTTCTCTTATGGTCTGATTGGCAAAATACCTGAAACAGCACACTGTTTGAACCATCACGCCGCTCACAAGCAGCGCTTTCATTTTGGTCTTTTGAATGGCGGTTTTCCGGCGGCTTTATAAACCCCCTAATAGTAAATCCGGCTGTTTGTATGTTGAACATTGTTGAAACCATCATGGCGCTTTATACAGAGGCGGGTTTGAAAACATCTTTTCTGATCGTTTGGACGGCGGCTTTAGCCTTAGTAAATCCGGCGATGGCTAAACCGCCGCCAAACCCGCCGAAAGTCAGCGGGTTTACAAACACGCCTGATAGTAAATCTAGCCCTCAGGCTCTAAACTACGATAAAGCTAAACTAAGAAAATGTAATAGTACTGTATTCCAGTGAACACACAAATCTGTGAATTAGCAGCTCCACCATTTTGTGAGTGACAGCAATCTCACTCCATGATAGTGCTGAATCTGCAGCTAAGCGCAGGATGTGATGGCAAACCATGTCTGTATTGCTCAAGGAACACGTCCATTAAGGCTTCTGCCTTAATCGTCGTAATTTCATTGCTTTTTGGAGTTTAAGTGGAAGAGTTTCAATATTTTTTTTTTACATTTTAGATGGTTTTTTGTCTATGGAATATATATATATATATATATATATATATATATATATATATATATATATATATACACATATATGTGTATATACATATATATGTATATATTTATTTAATCTAGCTACCATCTAACATCTGAATACTACCTCACAGGTTTCCCACTACTTTACATTCCAATCAGGAGCTTAACTATTGATGTGGGTGTAGAAAGACTGGAGTAACAACTCTCAGGAATAAGACAAAACGTGTTTACTCAGCATGACATATATAACTAAAATGCTGAACAGAGAACAGGAACTTCCTAACATGATTACCCAATGACTTCACTTCCTGCCAGGCTCTGGCAGGTTATACATTTACATCCTTCCCTTCAAGATACAGATAATAGGTCTGTGTCTGCCCTGCATTATCAAGTTGAGTCATTAAAAGGGGACAGCAGAGGCCAATGAGCTGACACCTTTCATAGAGCAGCATATCTGGCTCCATCACAGGAATAACCCTGGTCGTGACCCATTCACACCGACTCACTACCCGAGTCATTCCTGGGTCCTTTTGTTGGACAGCTGCTTTGAGGTAAGTACCATTTGTACTTGTGTTTGTACTTGCTGTTGCAATTGTTGCTTTGTAACAGGGATGAGAGTCCTGGTGCAGCGCGACAATAACCGCTGGGCAGGTGATAGTAAACCATTGTATTAGTGGTGCAGTTGGTGGTGTCTCACTGTAGATGGGAAGAAATTTTGACAGGTAGTTTGTCATTCCCAGGAATCGTTGCAGTCTGAGTTTGTCCTCAGAGAACGTCATTTGCTAAATGGCCACTGTTTTTTCAGGGTCTGGCTTGGCTCCCTTGTCAGTGAGTAGGGGAACCACATATGGAACTTCCGACACCCAAAACTTGCATTTGTCTGGGTAGAGATTTAAGTTTATGGTACGGATTCTTTCCCACACCTGATGGATGCGCTAATCGTGTTCTTGCATGTTGCGGCCCCAGACAACAATTTCACATGGTTATCCTGCAAGCATGCAAACAGTTGTTCCATGCATCGTTGGAAACTTCACTGGTGGTGAGACCATAAGGCATACACAGAAAAGCATATTGTGTCCAGGGCCATCTTAACAACATTATGGGCCCCCGGGCAAAGCAGTGCACCAGGGCCCCCAGATATAGATATATAGATGTATACAGATACAGATATAGATATATAGAGATAGAGATGGATAGATGTACTTTCTCAGTGACCCTTGAAGATTTTTTTTGCAGGTTTTTTTCTTTTGCAGGATTATTCATTCTCATTAAGAGCCATGCCTATGGGGCCCCCTTGCCCGTGGGGCCCCCGGGCAGCTGGCCATTGTGCCCAATCAAAAAGATGGCCCTGATTGTGTCATGAACATGGTGACCATGGATGACTCTTTGTCCAGAGGTATCTTCCAAAATCTGCATTTAGTATCCAGGGTGCTAAAGATTTTTGCCTCAGGCATGTCAGCAATAACTTGTTCACCTGTTCTCAATGGGTGTTGTTATGTCCATTACTATCTAACCAATAAGGTTGTCTAATGCGGTTAATGTGGTTCCAATGCACAAAGAGATTTAATAGCAAAACATAGCAGAATTACAGCAAACTATGATAAAGTATAAGAAGGTATAACAAAATACAAGAAAGTATAAGCGAATACATTACACATAGCGCACCCCTGCATCCAGGGACAGTCATCAGTCCTGAAGTCTGTGTGGGCAAAAAGACTGGGGCTGTTTCAATGGCCTAGTTTTATACAGTTTATATTAGAAAAAAACAATGTTGCTGTCACAATGTACACAAAGATAGCCTAAGGTTTTTTTTTATTGGTTCAGGGTGTAAGACAGTTCAGTACAATGCAGATCATAAGTCAGTACAAAGGATTTCTCTCTAAAAGTGGGGGAAAGTCATTCCAACAGCTTAGCATGTGTCTTGCCTGAGGGAACCAACCAAAACTGGTTTGAACTAACCCTTTTTACAAAGTTTTTTTTTGGTATGAACCTTATACTTACCATAACTAGCGATTTCTTTGTGTGATCGATTCTCTGAATGTACAGAATTCCTGCTGGTAAAAAGTGAATTAGTATAAGACCAAACACCATACATTTCTTAGAACCTGAACGATAAATACCTTTACTGTAAATTGATAGTTGTATAAATAACCTTTAAGTCTTACTAATAAAATGATGTGAGTTGGAACTTTATTAAAAGTGAACTATTTACAAATGTACGTGTGAATGTAAGTGTATTTGTTGTTGTGACTGGATCACTGATAAATAACTTCTGGTATAAATTTATTTAAAGGAAGTATCGCAGGGCACTTATTTATATAATTGCACATGCACCTATTTTTGATATTGTGTATATTTTGGTAAGGGAAATCTTTAAGTTCTGAGACCAGGGGAAGAAATTTGTTTCTTGTTTAACCTTGCTAGAGGAGATGTATTATTTCTTTTTTCCAATAATGATTTTATTAAAGTTTTTCCTTTTGGTTACAAAGTACACAAAAAAACAAAAAGACATACATTGAAAATTACACGGGAAAAAAAAGGGGGGGGCAAGGGGGAGAGCTAAGGGTGAGGCAATACACATCAATACACATCAATAGCACGAAACAGTACCTTTCTCAACATTTTACAGATTATACAAATCGTTAGAAAAGCGACAAAAATAGTAGCCCTTGGAAATTACTGTGGGGGGGTTACATAGTGCTCCCCCTGAGGCTGGTGGGACTGAGAATTTAGCTACATATTGATTCCAGTCAAACCATATAATGTGGGGAGAGGAGGCAGAAGAAGAGTAAGGGATTCCCAACGTCTCCATGTCACAACTTAGCTGCACCTTAGAAATTATCTTGCCTATGGAAGGCAGTGTAGCTGATTTCCAGGCTTGAGCAATCACCGCTCGAGTAGCTATAAAAATGTGGCCTATGAGATACCTATCTCCCGCTAACACTTGCGGAGGAAAGAAATGTAAGAGAGCAACTTCTGGTGTAGTAGGGATCGGAGTTCGAATAACTTTAGAAATTAGGACATACACCTCTGCCCACAGATCTCTGACCCTTGGGCAACTCCAAAAGACATGGGAAATATCCCCTATATCTCCACATCCACGCCAACAGTTCCTGGACTGATCTGGCCATATCTTATGCATCCTATCGGGGGTCATATAGAGTCTGTAAAGTAGCTTGAAAAGCATCTCCGAGTGATTTAAACACCTCAACATCTTGTGGACATTTTGATAAATGTTACCCCACTGATCTGAGTTAAATTCCCGGCCAATATCCCTCTCCCAGGCTAGCTGGGAAGAGGCCTTTACCAGGTGCTGAGTTGTGTTGAGGTGGGTATACCAGAAGTAGATAGCCGCTTTGTTACTTCCAGTTGATAGTGTAGGTCGGCGGTTCCCAAACTGTGCGCCGCGGCTCCCAGGGGTGCCGCGGCGCTGTCTCAGGGGTGCCGCAGGCCAGCCATAAAAAAAACCAAACAGAAACACTTACCAATCCGCGCGGCGCCGGGACCCAGCATCCTCCTCTCTCACGCAGTGCTGCGCGTGCTGCGTGAGAGAGGAGGATGCTGGGTCCCGGCGCCGCATGGATTGGTAAGTGTTTAGCAGGGGGACAGAGGAGAGTGACAGCAAGGGGACAGAGGAGAGTGACAGCAGGGGGACAATGGAGAGTGACAGCAAGGGGACAGAGGAGAGTGACAGCAGGGGGACAGAGGAGAGTGACAGCAGGGGGACAGAGGAGAGTGACAGCGTGACAGGAGAGGGACAGAGGAGAGTGACAGCAGGGGGACAGAGGAGAGTGACAGCGTGACAGGAGAGGGACAGAGGAGAGTGACAGCAGGGGGACAGAGGAAAGTGACAGCAAGGGGACAGAGGAGAGTGACAGCAGGGGGACAGAGGAGAGTGACAGCAAGGGGACAGAGGAGAGTGACAGGAGAGGGACAGAGGAGAGTGACAGCAGGGGGACAAAGGAGAGTGACAGAAGAGGGACAGAGGAGAGTGACAGCAGGGGGACAGAGGAGAGGGACAGAGGAGAGTGACAGCAGGGCGACAGAGGAGAGTGACAGCGTGACAGGAGGGGGACAGAGGGCAGAGGAGCTGGGACAGCGTGGCAGAGGAGCTGGGACAGCGTGACAGAGGGCAGAGGAGGGGGACAGCGTGGCAGAGGAGCTGGGACAGCGTGACAGAGGGCAGAGGAGGGGACAGGGCAGAGGAGCTGGGACAGCGTAACAGAGGGCAGAGGAGGGGGACAGAGGGCAGAAGAGATGGGACAGCGTAACAGAGGGCAGAGGAGGGGGACAGCGTGAGAGGGCAGAGGATCTGTGACAGAGGGCAGAGGAGGGGGACAGTGGGCAGAGGAGGAGGACAGCATGAGAGCGGCAGTGGAGGGGGACAGCGTGACAGGAGGGAGACAGCGTGACCGGGCAGAGGAGGGGGGACAGCGTGAGAGAGGGCAGAGGGGGCAGCGTGAGAGGGGCAGTGGAGGGGGACAGCGTGACAGGAGGGGGGACAGAGGGCAGAGGAGGGGGGAACAGCATGAGAGGGGGCAGCTTCAGAAAGGGCAGAGTGTCTGGATGCAGTGGGGGCAGAGTGTCTGGATGCAGAGGGAGCATTTTTGCATACAACTACATAAGCATTTCTGTCGTGACCTAAATACTTATTACAATTTTTTGACCCAACTACTTCTAAAACAGGACTGCTCGATAATTATTTTGGAGGGGTGCCTTAAAAAAATTATGGAGACTCTAAGGGTGCCGCGAACTGCAAAAGTTTGGGAATCACTGGTCTAGATAGAAAGATAGCCGGAGGATGTTGAAGGAAGGAGCCCTGTGGGTGCACGGAATGCAACCAATGCCTAACTTGGAGGTACTTGTAAAAATCTTGGTTAGGAATGTGGAATTTATCTCTCAGTTCAGAGAAGGATAATAGCCCTGAGTCAGAGTATAGCAATTTAAGGTTTAGTGATGTCCTTTAAATACCACAGAGAGAGGTTTAGGTTAGGAATAAGTTTTGATACTGCAAGAAGGGAAATATTAGAGGTAGGGAGAGTGACAAAGTTGAAGGTCTTTATAAATTTGTCCCAGATTATCAGTGCATCACACGTGAGACGAGGGAGGGTAGTCTGGGGGGGTCTCCAGGACCTAGGAATCCAGAGAAGATCAGCCAGTGGGAATGCACTATTGAGGCCTCTCTCCAAATTGACCCATGATTTAAGGGAACCCGGGAGAGCCCAGTCCCGGAGCTGAGCTAAGATGGCCACTTCCTGGTATTTGACCAAATCCGGCAAGGCCAGGCCCCCTTTTTTGAACGTGCCATAATTGAATGAGCTAGTTTAGGAGGTTTCCCTTTCCATACATAAGAGGTAAGTAAATTACGTAGTTTGTCCATGTAGAATTTGGGCAACTTAAAGGGCAAAGTCCTAAATAAGTACATCATTTTGGGCAGAAGGGACATTTTGAACGCGGCTATCCTGCCTAACCAGGAGACCTCATAATGTTGCCACACTTTTGCTAGAGTGTTTAACTGTAACAATAGTGGAGCATAGTTGGCCTCCAAGAGGGAATCTAAATAGGGGGTTATCATAATTCCCAGATAGGGCATAGAAAGGGACCTCCAAGAATAAGGGAAGGCCGTCTTGAGGCGACCCAGAAGTCAAGTTAATCGGGAGAGCGTCCGTTTTAGTTGTGTTTAATTTGTAATAGGAGGCCCTACCAAATTCCTGTAGCAAATCATGAGGATGTTGCCTGATTTGCTCGGCCAGGGATTCAATAGCTAAGAGAAAGATGACGGGCAAAAGGGGACAGCCCTGTCTAGTACCATTTGAAAGTGTGAATCTGGCTGAGGAGATGCCATTGCTATAGACCGTTGCGGAGGGACCTTTGTACCTAGTATCGATTGAAGTATTCCCCCACTAAAACCAAACCGAGCAAGGACTCGCGCCATATAGCCCCAATGAAGCCTATCAAAGGCTTTCTCCGCATCCAATGACAGAATCAATAGTTCATGGTGATGTTTATTGGCTTGCTCTAGTATATTAATCGTTCTACGTGTGTTGTCGGATGCTTGTCTTCCGAGGACAAAACCAACCTGATCTGGATGATTCAAGGCCGGAATAAGGGGATTAAGCCTATTGGCAATCAATTTAGCATAAATTTTAATATTCGTATTAAGAAGGGAGATTGGTCTATAGTTCTGACATTTAGATGGGTCCTTGCCCGGTTTGGGTATCGTGACAATACGGGACTCCAGCATCTCCGAAGGGAAATTACCCTGCTAAGTGCCTGCATTAAATAACTGTTCTAGGAGTGGGGTAAGCTGAGTCTGGAATGTAGCATAAAAATTGTTAATAAATCCATCAGGTCCCGGAGCTTTGTCTTTAGGTAAGGATTTAATAATGCGTGCAATCTCATCCTGTGACCATGGGGCATTTAAGGAAGTTAGAGAGTCAGAGTCTAAAGATGGTAGCTTTAGCTGGCTCAAGAAATTCTCAATCAATTTTGGAGTCGGTTGGGGGGAGATATCACACTCAGAGAGATTGTATAGTTTAGAGTAGTAAGCTGCAAATTTATTGGCAATATCTCGTGGGTTAGACGTTCTGACACCGGATTCATCTACTAGAAATTTAATACGATTTTGGGCCCTTTGTCCTCTCAATTTTCTAGCAAGCAACCTCCGTGCTCTATTTCCTGAAATGTAGTATTTCTGATGCAGTTTACTCAAGACTGAGTACGAAAAAGTAATAATTTCTGTAATTGATCTTTTCCTAAAGACAGGCGGACCTTAAGATCTTCTGAGGGATGGGTTTTATTCAAAGACTCGAGGGAGAACAACTCCGCCTCCAACCTCCTTTGGTTGCTAAGGTATGCACGCTTAAGTCTGAATGGCTGTGCCTCGCATTACAGCTTTGAGCATGCACCAGAAAGTAAAGTCGGAGGTATCCTCCGGAGAGTTGGTGTCAATATAGATATCAAGCGTTTCTTTAAGGGCAGTCTTTGCCTCGAGAGAGGTCAAAAGATATGGGGCCATTCGCCAAGCGCCAGGGGAAATTACTTGTTGCGGGTATCACCAGGTCCAGACCACCGGAGCATGATCAGACCACGATATCGGGAGGATCTTAGTTGACCTGGTGTTTTGCAAAGACCATTTATCCGACAGAATTAAGGTCTATTCTAGAATAGGCGTTATGTACCGCAGAGTAGTATGTGTAATCCCGCTCTAAAGGGGCGTGCGTCCTCCAGACATCGTAAAGTCCATATTCCGCCAATAGTCTAGCAAAGGCAACTGAGGGACCATTTGTATTATCTGCTGCGCGGGAAGATGGCTAATTTAGGGTCTAATTTAGGGTCAGCTACAATGTTGAAGTCTCCCATAAGGATGAGAGTGCCCTGTTTATGTTTCTCAATTTCTCGTAATGTGGATCTAAGGAAAGGGATTTGTTTTGAATTTGGTGCATATAGTGAGACAATAGTGACCAATTTGCCATCTAGCAATCCCACCACAATAAGATATCTCCCATTTTTATCCTCGAACTTAGAGTTAAGAGTAAAATTCGATTTGGAACTGAACAGGAGGGCTACTCCACTGCGTTTAAAAGGAGCATTTGCGGTATAGCAAACTGGAAATCTGTGATCTTTAAAGACAGGGGGGGCTCTAGCCAAAAAATGTGTTTCTTGTACTGCTATGATATCGGCTTTTTGCTTATAAAAAAAAGATAATGCTAAACGTCTTTTAGCAGAAGAGTTCAATCCCCTTGCATTTAGAGATAAAAACTTAACCATTTTGATTTCCTAAGAGTCTTTGGGGACCTCACGGAGAGATTACACTTGGTAAGTAGAAAGACGTGCTAGCCTGTAGGGGAAGGGGGACTAAGGGGAAGAGGACAACTACGGAAAGGGTGGAATGAAAACAGAACACAAAAACAAACATAAATAACCCCAATGCTGGGATTAAAGTAGTTGCCAGAGGGAGACATCATCTGGCAAAATCAGTAACTATGGAGACATGGCCCTAAAAACAGTGTACCCACCCAAGATAGTAACACAGTTGGATGGCAAAGAACAACAAAAAATTAAGACTAACATAAAACCAAACAAAAAACATTACAATTATCACCTGTAAGGTTAACATTACTAGTAACATAGAAAATCTTGCTATATATTGAAGGAGTATATGAATAACCTGATCAAACCCAACACTAAAGGATATACTCTGATTATTAAATAAGAAAAAAAAATATATCAACAAGATATGTTATAGATAAATAAACACTCAAAAAGTCCCAATCAGCTCTGAGGCTGAAACTGCTCAAAGACCGAAGGCCTTCGCTCTATCCTCCCAATCAAGGATTGCTTCGCTTATATTAGATGGGATCAGAAGCCATAGTGTAGGAGGAATTAAAGAGTCCAGAGGACATGATGTAGAACTGAATCATCTCCGCGGGAGGCAGGCCTTCGAGCAAAAGTGGTAGCCGTAGATAAGAGTTTATCTGAGATTCTGCATCAAGAGACAACCAGATGCATTATTTCTTAAGGTATATATCTGATACAATAAGCCTTTGTGAATGGAAGTCTTTTGTGTGTTGTGTTGTGGTGAAGTGGCTTGTTTGGGGTTTGTACCTTTCTTTGGGAATGTGTATTCTGGACTGTCTGAAGAGGGGCCCCATGCTAATTAGATCTTTTGATGTGTGAAGGTCCAACATTGAATGCAGGTACTTTTAATTAAGACTATCTCATAGATTCTCTGCATCTGAAAACCAGATGCAGAGCATCACAGCATCTCTTGAATTTCATAGAAAAGTGTAAATATTGTTGGCTTTGCAATGTTTGTGTAAACACATTGCATCCTGATTCTAAAAATAGTCTTTGTCCAAATCAGTATAAAAAGCACTGTCTTGTACCCTGAAATGTTCTTATTGTTTCATCTGACTTGATCACTGGTACCTTCAACCAGTGTGAGAGCAAATAAACATCACTTGCTTCAAAGACCTGCTTGAAAACATCTTCAATATTGCTGTATTCCTGTGACCTGCAGAGTAGACCCTAAATCTAATCCGTTCTCTGGCTGTTTCTGAGGTTGACCCAGTTTTTCCGGTACCACCGCTCTGCCTGCTACCCTGCAGCTTTGGTTAGTGTGATAGGCCAGGGGGGATCCATCCACAGCACCCCTGATCCATAGCAAGAGGTCTCGAGTGCCAGCCCAGGTACGCCAGTAACTGGGTACACTCGCAGCGTCAGTTACTCAGAAGAAACCCGGTATTGAATGCCGGTAATTAGTCCAGTAGTAGCAGCATTTGTAAGCCCCTCCTACTGCGGCAAGAGGGCGAATTTGGGATAACGAAAGGGAACGGTGGCAAAGTAAGCCCAGGCGGTTCCCAGCAGCAACAGACAGGGTGGCATGGGCGGTCCATCCTGTCACAGTTGTGTTTTTCTATGTGATTGTGTATTTAACATTCGTATTCCAATGCATACAAATTGCAATCGCACAGGATTCTATAATAATAGTTATTAATTTAAAATTACTTCATCCAATGATTCAACTTTGACAGTGTTGAGGCCTCAGGAGTGGTTTGTTTAGGTGCAAGGGGTCTATGTATAGTCTGACTGACTCATCTTTTTTCATTGCAACTACCATGGCTGCGTTGCACAGCTACTCACTGTGTTGCTTCCTCTATTGGGGTAATTTTACTGAGACCTGTCATACTGTCTAGGTCAGCAAGCACTTTGTCCTTCATGGTAACGGGGATGCGTTGGGGTGCACAGATTGTGGGGGCAATTGACTCATCCTTTCGCATGTGGTAAATGACTGGGAGTCCTCATCATCCTCGTCTTCCTCATAGACAATAGTGTCTACTAAATCTGACTAGTGCAGAGACAATAGATAAAGTAAAGTACATGCTTGTACTTTTTTTGACTTCTCAGATTTTTGATTGAAAATGTAACTTTATTTGTATAAAGGTACAAAAAAACACACAATACATTTCATTCAAGTGTACGCAGTATACTGTGAAACATAATCATTCATACATTTTAGTACAATACAAGGCATAAAGTACAAGATATAACTATACATCAATTACTGCACTAACCATGGAAACTTAAACAATTTAACATTTCAAAAAAACAATGGATGTGAGGGGCCGGTAGGTGAGAGGGGTAGGGTGGGGAGATCACAGGCACAAAACTTTATTGAGGACAGACACAAATATAGGGAAGGGTGCATAAATAAGGTATGACATTCAATAACACTTCAAACAGTGATGGGGGAATGGGTTGGAGGAGGTAAGTGAGGAGAAGACACAAGCCAAAGGCTTTATTGAATGAACAGACACATAGGGAGAGAAGGAGAAGAGGGAGACAGAAAAATTAATCATCTTCCACTATTCACCATTTCCTCAGGACTGTTAATGGTGTTATAGTCTCTTAGCAGGTGTGGATCAGCCTGCGACAGTCCTGGATGGTCGTCTTCTCCACTTCAAAATTAGATAATTCCTAGCAAGCCATATACCGTCCTTAAAACAGTTCATAAGGCGCAGGGCCTTCTGGATTGCCCCAATGGTGTGGGTTCCAGGAAATAATCCATAAAATACCGAATGGTATGAAAGGTAAGTCCTGGGCACACCATCTTTAAGTTCATGTTTCAAGGCACCCAACAGTGCCTGTGCAGTGGGGCAGTCCCAAAAAATATGCTGTGCTGTTTCCCTTCTGGTGATATAAAAGGGGCAGTGAACATATCTGCACAGATTCAGAGAATGCATGAATGTCCTGAGAGGCAGACGCCCCTGGATAGCCATCCATGCAATGTCTTTATGTCTATTAGCCTCTTAGAGGCCACATTCTCACACACGTGTTTTGCTGTAGCAAGAGGGAGCCCTCGAACAGACTCCATAACGTCTTGTGGACAGTTTTTGGCTTCCACAAGTCTGGTTTAAGTCCCTCCAGGTGGTACTCCCTCACCAATTGTCCAACATCCAGGTAAAATCAGTTGTAAGGGAAGGAGCTTTCCCACTTGCCCCAACCAAGGGTCCACCAAAGAGGCAGGAGGCAAAAGCAAGACGTGGACTTCCCAGCAGAGCAAATGTTCTTTTCAATAAGAGTTCTACGGATGCAGTTACAAATTAAGAAGGCTCGCAGCATGGTAGGGATATCTGGGATCCCTTTCCCACCTTTGAAGGGCTTCTTGCACATAACCGACCGTTTCACTCTGTCGGTTTTGGAACCCCAGATGAAGTGGAAGAAGTGTCCTCATGATGGTCTTGTAAACGGCAGCAAGAGGTGGCGAAGCTTGGGCCGTGTGCTGCAGAACAGGAAGAATCTCATTGCACAGCACCAGTGCTTTCCCTTCAATGGTAAGGTCTCTGAGGCTCCACAAGCCAACTTTCTGTCTCACAGTAGCGAGTCTCTCTTACCAACAATTCAGGGCTTTGCCCTCTCCACCAAACCAAACTCCAAGAAGTCCAACTTGATTGTGAAAGGAAATGCAGCGGGGGATGACAGGTGCCACCACCCAAATTCTTCCCGCAGTTAACCTTTACCCCTGAAGCTCAGTTAAAGTTCTTGAAAGTCTGGATGAGTGCTGTCATCATACACTGGTCAGCATAGAAGACAGTGACATCTTCCATGTAGACAAATTATGAAAAATGGAAGGGATAGACCGCGTTTCCTGAATGTAAAATGCTGCCCAAGATGGAAATACCTTGTGAGGAAAAGGGGGGGGGAGATCCCTTCCCCTATAGGAACAAATACAACAAAGTGGTATAACCTGGCGCAAAAATGGAGTATGGAACAGATGTAAAATATATCAAAACTTATTTAATGGTGTATCACAAACAAGGTCCAAACCAATGGTGCCTTATTACGGTAGGACAAAGCCTTATAGGCAAAAAATATTCCTTGGGTAAAATGAATATAGATATAAATAGTCCACTTAAATGTCCACAATGGATAAAAAGCATAGAAATAACAATGAAACTGGTATAGACATAGTTGCAGATTGTTCAACGGTTCAGCAACAGGTACAGTCCTGAGTAAAAAACACTGATGGTAAAATCAATAATAATCGTTGTTGTTTTGGAGTATGATTATATCAGTAATCGCTGAGTACCAGCAAAATCTAATCTGAAAGTGCAAAAAACTAATGAAAGAAAGTCCATTCCAATAAGAAAAACTGTATGAGACCAAAAAGGGAGAACTAACCTCCGTGTTGAAAAAAGTGCCCAGAAAGGATCCTGGTCCGGCGGTATGTGATCCTTGTATGCCAATCCTGTTTTTCTTTCAGATTATTTACAATGGCCATTAAGATCATTAATCTCTTTGGTGAAATCATATTTTGGGCACACTGAAGTTCATGACACATGTTGGACCCAGTCCAACTCTCAATGTTAAAATTCTGCTTTGTCTTTATACACCATCGCTCTAATGTCTGGATGCCTTTCGATAATGACCCAACCATTCTCCCACAAGCTACCTCCTTTTGTTCCCATAAGAAGTCTCACGATCTGCATCCTGCAGCTCCTGTCTGCCAGGAACTATGTTGGACCTTTGTAAGTGTGTATATATATTATAAGGGCACAGTCGTGCCCTTATATTAAGGTTGAAAAACGTCATTTTCCCATAGGGAATTTGTGAGAGGGGGGCATGGTGTTTGAGGGTCTACATTTTAAAAAGTATTAAAGCTATGAAACTGAAATTTGGCATGCGAATGGAGAACTGTCCACAGGTGCCGTATGTGAAATTTCAGAAAAAAAGAATAAAAAATGACAATTTAGGAACAATCTAAATTTCAAAATCTGTCCGTTTTTTTTCTACTTCCTGTTTCGCAAAAGTCGTTTTTCTGGGTTTTTTGGGGGAGCATAACTCAGTGTACAGGGCGTTTAAAGACACGCGGTGAGTTTTGTTAGACAGCTATTAGGGCTGAGAAGTGCCTTTGAGGTTTCACAAGTTTCAGAAAGTTACAGTTTTTTACAATTTGGTAAAACATGCCCCATTTTAAAGATAGGGGATTTCATAAAATGTCATAATGTTGCGCATGTCTGATAGAGTCTTGTGCTGGGTGTACTGAAAATGGCTTCACTTGAGAGCACAAATATGGCTGTCCCACTCTCGCTAAGAAATTTCCTTCTGTTAGCCCGAGAAATTAGAGATAATTGCCTGATGGGAGGAAGATGACTGGAGTTTTGGGGCTGAGGGGAACACTCACAAACATTTTTAGCCCTGGCACCACTCTTTTTACAAAGTTTAATCGCTTCGAGCTGATGCCAGAGCAGGCCGTTACAGTTCCCATTTTGAACGTCCCGCCCCTAGGTGACTTCACTTAATTTATTCACTTCACTTGTCTTGGGGCGGGAGATTTAAAAGATGTTCTGTGCTGCGCTGACCTACTATCGGAATCTGTGCGGCACGGTTATAGCTGTGGGGTGGTTCACAGGGACATCAAAGACGAGAACCTGCTGGTGGATCTGAGGACCGCGAACTGAAACTCATAGGACACTGTGTACACGAACTTTGATGGTATGTGCAATAATATTATGATTGCCTGCTGCACTGACCGTCCTGTCATTTTCCCGCAGCCCCTCTCTGATCTGTGCTCAGTGCGTGCACTATACATGCTGTATGTAATATATATATATATATATATATATATATATGCAACCGTCTCTCCACTTACCTCTCTGAACACTCCCTCCTTGACCCTCTCCAATCAGGCTTCCGCCCCCTCCATTCCACTAAAACTGCCCTGGCTCAAGTTACGAATGATCTCCTCTCGGCTAAAGCCATGGGCCACTACGCCCTTCTGATTCTCCTCGACCTCTCAGCGGCCCTTGACACCCTTGACCACCCCCTCCTGCTTCACACCCTCCAGTCCATTGGCCTCTTCGGTACTGTCCTCTCCTGGTTCAACTCTTACCTTGCTGACCGTTCCTTCTCTGTTTCCACCTCTGAGTCTCTCTCCCCCTCTTCCTCCCTTCCAGTCGGGGTCCCTCAGGGCTCTGTCCTTGGACCCTTACTATTCTCACTATACACCTCTTCTCTGGGTGCACTCATCAGCTCCTTCGGCCTCAAGTACCACCTTTATGCTGATGACACCCAACTCTACCTTTCTTCTCCTGATCTCTCTCCCTCCCTTCTCTCCAGGGTATCCGCATGCCTCTCTGCCATCTCCTCCTGGATGTCCTCTAGATTTCTTAAACTCAATCTTGCTAAAACTGAACTCATTGTCTTTCCTCCCTCTCGTACCTCATTCCCCTCCGACCTCTCCATCACTGTTGACAACTCCTCTATCTCCCCTGTTCCCCAACTCCGCTGCCTAGGTTTCATCCTCGACTCCTCTCTCTCCTTTGCCCCTCACATTCACTCTCTCGCCAAATCCTACCTTTTCCAGCTTCGCAACATTGCCCGCATTCGGCCCTTCCTCTCCCAGGATGCCACCAAATCTCTCGTCCACTCTCTGATTATCTCCCGCTTGGACTACTGCAACCTTCTCCTTATCGGCCTCCCCCTCTCTCATCTCGCTCCTCTTAGATCTGTACTTAACGCCGCTGCTAGGCTTATTTTCCTCTCTCGCCGTTTCACCTCTGTCTCCCCACTCTACCAAGCCCTTCACTGGCTCCCCTTCCCCTACAGAATCCTTTTCAAGCTCATCACTCTCACTTACAAGGCCCTCGCCAACTCCATTGCTCCCTACATCTCTAACCTTATCTCTATTCACACTCCCTCCCGCCCTCTGCGATCGTCCAACGATCGTCGCCTCTCTTCCCCCCTGATTACCTCCTCTCACGCACGTATTCAAGACTTCTCCCGCACCGCTCCCTCCATTGGAACAAGCTCCCCCGCTCCATCAGAACTTCCCCTTATCTGTCCTCTTTCAAACGAACATTAAAAACCCACCTTTTCCTAAAAGCCTTCCAGTCTCATGCCTAAACTCCCACTGGTCGGCTTCCTCTCTTTCTCATCCCTTCTTCCCTTCTCCCACTTCCTCGACTCCGTCTCCGTCTCTCCCGTCTCATCCATGTGCCTGTCTGTCTTCCCCTCCCTTTAGATTGTACGCTCCTTTGAGCAGGGCTCTCCTACCTCCTCTCCAACCCTCTGCCCTCTGTCTCCTCTCGCTTCCCTCCGCTCCCCTCAGTGACTCTTTACCTGTCATCCGTGCCCACCCTCTTGGGCCATAGTTACCTGCCTGTACTCACTTTTCCCCTCCCTCTCTTTCTTGCTGGGACTGAGCCCCCAGAGTTATAGTGCTTACTGTTACTTGTACTGTGCTGTTTCACTTTGTACTGTGCCATTGTTTGTCCTTGTACGGCGCTAAGGATACTTTGTGGCGCCCTAAAAATAAAAATTAATAATAATAATAAATGAGATTGTGTTCTTTCCGTTTCTGCCTTTACCTTATGCATCTGTATTGAATATAATGTTAATGGGCGGAGGCGCCGGTTCCCGATGAGCGATCCTATATAGAGCATACATCTGCATTACAGGGTTGGGGTTGCAGAGTGCTTGGTGTGTACTTTGGGAAGTTGTAAGAGTCTGTTAGAAGCATATTGATAATGAAGAGCTGTGGGTACAGAATGAGCGATCGGTTTACGGGTGGGTGTGGGATTTGTGTCTTTCTGTGGGCGAGCATAGTGGGGATGATTGGAGCTGCCTCCTCACTTCACATCTGTTTGTTGTGAAACCCGAAGCTCCAGCTCAGGTGACTAGGCGCTTCACAGATTCCAGGTTTTGTTTGGTATCCAAGGATCGGTAGAGAGCCAAGGGAGATGTGGCTCCCTTGGGGGAGGGGACGAAGCTAACAATACCAGTGCTTTCTTTGGAAAATGGAGCTGCGATAAGACAGTACAGGGAGATAGTATTTCTCCCCCTCTGCACACCCTCCCTTTGTGTCTATTTTTGGAGTTGTGCTGCAGACGCCACGTGGTCTTTCAAAGGGAGCCTAGTAAACAGCTGATGCACAGTGTTGTTTATTGCAATAGAATGGGGGAGGGTCAATTCATTGTGGTACCATTTAGGCTAGGGCTACATGGGTGACTTTCTGTCTCTGCAATTCAATCTCATGGAATTAATTACTTTAGAAAACTGCAACTTTGTCATTTAATGCAGTAAATATGAGATTAGCAGGGTAATTGCCTAAGGTCGATTAGCCACTCATCCTGTTAAAACTTTTAATTGTCTTAACGTTAATGCAAAGTATTAAACTGTGGCATTGCGTAAAAGATTTGATTAAAAATAACTTGCATGCAAATTGTAAATGGTAAATTACAAAACAATTGATATTTTAAAATATTTCTCTGTCGCCAGGTTGAAAATTGACTCTGGTTTGACCCATAGCAGTGCCTTGCTAGCATTGTTTTTGCTGCTTCATTTAAATCTAACGAAAACCTGTGCTTTTATTTTCAGGGGCGAGAGTATAAAGTACCCATGTCCTGTCTCCCCCCCCTGCAGCACCCATGTCCTGTCTCCCGCCCTGCAGCACCCATGTCCTGTCTCCCCCCCTGCAGCACCCATGTCCTGTCCCCCCCGCCTGCAGCACCCATGTCCTGTCTCCCCCCCTGTAGCACCCATGTCCTGTCTCCCCCCCTGCAGCACCCATGTCCTGTCTCCCCCCCTGCAGCACCCATGTCCTGTCTCCCCCCCTGCAGCACCCATGTCCTGTCTCCCCCCTCCCTGCAGCACCCATGTCCCCTCCCCCCCCCTGCAGCACCCATATCTCCCCCCTGCAGTGTCCATATCCTCCCCTCCCTTGCAGCACCCATGTCCTGTCTCCCCCCCTGCAGCACCCATGTCCTGTCTCCCCCCTTGCAGCACCCATGTCCTCCCCCCTGCAGCACCCATGTCCTCCCCCCCTGCAGCACCCATGTCCTGTCTCCCCCCTGCAGCACCCATGTCCTGTCTCCCCCCCCTGCAGCACCCATGTCCTGTCTCCCCCCTGCAGAACCCATCTCCCCTCCCCCCCCTGCAGCACCCATATATCCCCCCCCTGCAGCACCCATATATCCCCCCCCTGCAGCACCCATGTCCCCCCCCCCTGCAGCACCCATGTCCTGTCTCCCCCCTGCAGCACCCATGTCCTGTCTCCCCCCCTGCAGCACCCATGTCCTGTCTCCCCCCCTGCAGCACCCATGTCCTGTCTCCCCCCCTGCAGCACCCATGTCCTCTCTCCCTCCCTGCAGCACCCATGTCCTCTCTCCCCCCCTGCAGCACCCATGTCCTCTCTCCCCCCCCACAGCACCCATGTCCTCTCTCCCTCCCTGCAGCACCCATGTCCTCTCTCCCCCCCTGCAGCACCCATGTCCTCTCTCCCCCCCTGCAGCACCCATGTCCTCTCTCCCCCCACTGAAGCACCCATGTCCTCTCCCCCCCTGCAGCACCCATGTCCTCTCTGTTCCCCCCAACTCACACACTCCCACACACACTCTCACTTCTGTACTTACCATGGAGTTTTCTCCATGCTCTGCTCCTCTCTGGCGGGCGCCTCACTAACTGTCGGGACATGATGATGACGTCACTCCCGACAGTCAGTGAGGGGTGGGAGAAAGAATGTCCCAGCGTTAGGGGGGGGGGGGGGGGGGGGGGCGGCGGTGATCAATTACCCCACCCCCGCCATGGATCGGATGAAATTGTGCATATCTATAAAGCTGTGCGGCTTTATAGATGTGCACAATTTCATATATAATATAGTATTCGGAGTATAAGTGATTTGGTTACTTTTTATTATTGTTTTTTGGAGATCCGGTGATGTACCTGGGCATCAGCGAGAGAGAGGAGCAGCTAGACTGAGGGTCTGTGTCAACTGTTGCTAAGTTGAGTGTCGTGAGCAAAAATCAGTGAGAGGGACTGCACACAGCATGTGAGATCCCACCAACAACTTTTCCCCGGTGAGTGTTTCAGTTACTCTTCCTGAACTGCACACTGATACAATCCTCAGTTTACCTGCTTGCTGTCTTGACAGGTAGAGGGCTGCAGGAAAACCACTTCCCACATCACCTCTTCCTCAAAGCCTACCAACCATCTACTTAACCCCCTCTCCTCCCTTTAGCTCCTCCTCCCTTCTCTCCTCTTGACTCAACTGTCTCCTCTTGTGCCTGGTCTGTTTACCCTCCCTTAGGATGTGAGCTCGTATGAGCAGGGCCCCCTCCCCTCCTGTCTCCATACCTGTTCTTCCGCTCCGTCTTTACTGCATATGACTGGCCGGAGTTTCTGAAGTATAGGTACTATTTGTTAATTTTTCTGTATGGTTTCACCCTGTATAGTCTACTGTTAGTACTGTGTGCGGCGCTGTGGATACCTTGTGGCGCCTAACAAATAAATGATGATAATAATAATAATAATAATAATAACAACGTGTACCCTCTATGCGTCTATAGGTTCCTTGTTGGCAATTTTTTATGAAGTTGCTTTACTGTCTCTTTCTAAGAGACCCAGACCCTAAACTACGATAAAGCTAAACTAAGAAAATGTAATAGTACTGTATGTGTGTATTCCAGTGAACACACAAATCTGTGAATTAGCAGCTCCACCATTTTGTGAGTGACAGCAATCTCACTCCATGATAGTGCTGAATCTGCAGCTAACCACAGGATGTGATGGCAAACCATGTCTGTATTGCTTAAGGAACACATCCATTAAGGCTTCTGCCTTAATCGTCGTAATTGTATTACTTTTTGGAGTTTAAGTGGAAGAGTTTCAATAGTTTTCTTACATTTTAGATGGTGTGTAAGGAACCTTAATCGGACATGTTAAACCGTAAGGTTTTTTGTCAATGGAATTTCATGGCTTTTTTTAAAGTAAAAATATTGATAATTTTCAAATTTTGTGTATCTAAATTTGAAATCACCCACCCTCTGCCCACCAACAATTCTCTATCACATGCCACCATGCCCCCTAAATTATTACATGCCCCTCCTACTGCCAACCAGGTTCTCTCACATAACACCCACTTTTCTCACATGTCTGTATTGCGCAAGGAACACGTCCATTAAGGTTTCTGCCTTAATCGTCGTAGTTTCATTGCTTTTTGGAGTTTGAATTCAAGAATTCCAATATCTTTCTTACGCTTTAGATGGTGTGTAAGGAACATTAATCGGACACACACATATATATATATATATATATATATATATATATATATATATATATAATATATTATATTATGTATAGGTATAGATATATATAGATATCTCCCTCTGGGCCACTGTGGTACTTTGACTGCTCTCTTACCTGCCAGAGCTAACTGGTTACTCCAGAATGCTTAACACCTGTCTCTGGCCTATAAAAGTCTGTTTATCCCAGCAGCTTTTGCCAGCTCATCTGTTGCCTTTACCTGTCTTGCTTTTCCTGTGTCCTCTCCTGATTGATCTCCTGGTATTGACCTCTGATCGTCCCTCCGTTTTTGCACCTCTTTCTGTGACCTCTGACTCGGCTTGTCTGTGACTCTCTACCTGCTTGCAGCTCTCCAGTGTTTCAGTATTATCCTGCTGCATAGTATTACCACCAATACCTGCTTCCAGCTCTCCAGTGTTTCAGCATCATCCTGCTGCAATGTATTACCACCAATACCTGCTTTCAGCTCTCCAGTGTTGCAGAAAACTAACCTGTTGCAGATTGTTACTAGCAGTCTTTACTACCTCCTGGTAAAGTCCTGCAGACCTTCACATCCTGTGTCCGTTACCTTCAGTGCTTTGCTCCGCAGACTGTCGCACCTTGTGTGTCATCTCCACTACTTCATGGTAAAGTCCTGTAGGCCATCGCATTCTGCATCTGCGTTCTCTTGCTATTTCTGCCATAACCTACCGTACTGCGTCCTGAGACCTGTGTAACTGGTGTTTAATAAAAAATACTTTGTTCACTACGCTCTCTCTGTGGTCTTATATTGGGAATCCTGACAAGTAGAAGGCATTTAATGACATTTGGTTCATATAAAGACGGTGTGCTTAATCTATCTATATAATACAGATAAGCTATTTTCAATATACATGTATTTTTCTTCTTTATTAAGACGTCTATAATTATACTAAACTATATATGAATGGACTCTGTCTATGCTTCTCTGACTCCAAGGGACCAAACATCTAATAAATTGGAGTAACTCTGATGCCGTCAAGAGCAACTCAGTTCAGCCTTATTTAATCTCGTATTTGGTATGCAGCCACCTAATATTATGATTTCCAGAACATTATGATTTTGCCCATAACTACACCATACTATACTTACTACACATTTTGCCTCCTCCTTTCTTTTTGTATTATTTTTAGATCATAAAGAAGTGGTGCATGAAAAGATGGTCGCTACTCTGAATATCATAAGCCTTCTTCATCACTGATTTTATTTTTTGTACTTACACTGTGGTTTTATGTAACTTTGTTTTTAGATTCATGTCACTTTACATTGTTTTGAGACTAGCACCAGATCTATCTCACTTAAAATACACAAATCACTAAAGCTATTATTAATTTGTTTGCAGTGTTTAGCAGAATACAGCGAGGACTGAGACTATACAATTTACATTTTAAAATGTACAAGAACATATAATTCAAATGTAATCACACAATAAATGTTAATAAAGCAACTCCTTTCTTCTAGGTAAAAGATAGAGGTAGTAGTTTCACTGAGGCAAATCTACTTTTGACGACATATGATTTATTTGGAGCTGGGACAGAAACCACAAGTACCACGTTGAGATGGGCACTGTTATACATGCTCCTCTACCCAGATGTTCAGTGTGAGTAGCAGTACTTTAGCATATACAATTATTCAATATTCAAATTGTTCGATAGAATGCTGTGCTGTGTATTTCCATGATCGTCCAGCCCTTACTGGGTTTAATCAATATTAATGCTCATATTAAAAAAACAAACAAACATTACTGCTTGTTTCATATCTAACTGGAGCTGGTATGTCAGCTCCAGTTACAGCAAACAAGGGGTTGCTGTAAAAGATACAATATATTCACAGTATCCACCAAGGTCAATCTGACCTAGTGGGATATATATGTATGTATGTTATAGAGACACGGGCACATTTCTGTTGATGCACACACAAAGCCCTTCATACTTTTTACTTTGCTTTTACTGTCAGGTAAAAGTAATGTTAGGTCAAAATAATTCTTAACATAAAGTTGCACACACTTTCTTGCGTCCCTAATGCTATAGTAACATAGACCAGTTCCCTAGACGCCGGTCACTGGATGGCATTGGTCACTTTGAATAAAAGAAAAAGACAAGTTTAAATAGTTTACTCTTCTCTCACAGCCCTAACTTGATGGACAGATGACACTCCCACCTTGCATTTAAAAAGAGCTCTCTGCAGATAATCTGTTTGATTATAGACACACCCTGTCAGCTGACTGTTAGCTATAGAAAGAGAGCTTTTAAACCATTTCAAAATAGTTGGATTTTAGACTCGCTGTAAAATCCATTTCTTGTAGTTCATTGGGGAACACTGCTAGACAAAAGGGTATAGTAGGTGGTCCAAGGAGTCAAAAGCACTTGTGAGTGTAGCTCCACCCCTACTATACCCCTCCCACAGGAAGGAGTATTCAGTTTATGTATAACAAAGCCCAATGGAGGGTCAAAAATAGGTTAACCAGAACAAACAACCACAGTTAACCGAGTACATCACACAAGCAAGGGTGGGCGCGCAGTGTCCCTCAATGAACTACGAGAAATGGATTTTACGGTGAGTCAAAAATCTTATTTTCTCCTATGTCCTATTGGAGGACACCTCTAGACATAGTGGACATATCAAAGCTACCCCTAAGAGAGGGATTGCTTGGACATGGCTGCATGCAAAACCTAGCAGACAAAGCTGGCATCCTGGGATGCAAAGCCTTGCAACCTGTAGAATTGATGTCAATATGGCGGTCCGACACAACCAGATGAAGCTCCATGATGTGCGGCACAGATAGAATCCACAGTCCTGGTCGAATGAACTGACAAGTTCCCTGTCACTGGCCTAGCTGACCTCCCATAGGCCAATTTTATGGTAGAAGTTATCCAATGAGCTAAGGACACCTTGGAGTCCAGCCAACCAAGCTTGTGCACATCATACTGCACAATCAAATCTGTGATTTTGTGAAGCCCTGCAGTACGGACTACATAGCACCAATGGATGCCAGAGACAACTTTTAAAACAAAGGAGGGCTTGGTGCAAGGCACCGCACGGTCCGAATTAAAAACTAGGAAAGGGGGCAACACAAGATAAAGCCCCCAACTCAAACACTCGGCATACAGAAGACACCACCAGTAGAAAACCTCCCCTACTAGATAAGATACCTAAGCGCCACAGAGTCTAAAAGCTCTGAAACTAGCAACATCAAAGAAAATAATCGCAAGCCTTTATCAAGCCCTGCCTGGAGGAAGACGAGCAGCCTGGAAAGGTTGAAACCTGAGGTGTGGCAATGATTTGCCTCACACCAAAGAACATAAGCCTTCCAGACCAGAAGGTAATCTGCCGCAGAGTAAGGTTTCCTGGCTTTAATCATGGCTTCACCACAGAAGCGAGAAACCCTTATGCCTGGAGGATTATCATTTCAGTAGTCACTCAAAGCCAGCCGACTTAATGAATGGCAGCGATGAGTACCTTGTGCGAGTAAGACTGGGTGGAGAGGCAATCTGAATGGAGTACCATGCTCGTCAAGGCCAATTTTGGGCCACCAGGATGGCCACTTCTGCTATGTCTTCATCTTCTTGAGAACCCACAGAAGCATTGGAAGTGGAGGAAATAAGTAGACCAGGTGAAACGGCCATGGGATCACCATGGCGTTCACGAATCCTGCGGCTGGATCTTGGGATTATGCACAAAATAGGGGAACATTGAATTTCAGCCGGGACGCCTTCAGATCTATGTCTGGACAACTGCAATATTGGACTAGGAGGTCAAACACCTGAGATAATCAGCCTCCAGTTTTCTATCCCTTGGATAAAGACTACCGAGGTAGCAGAAATGTGCCGTTCCGCCCACAACACTATCCTGGAAGATTCTTTCATGGCCCTGACACTGCGGGTGCCTTCCTGATGGTTCAGGTATGTTACCACTGTTGCATTGTCTTACTGGACTATGAGCAGCTTGCCCCACAGAAAACTCTGTGCCTGGACAAGTACATTGTAAATTGCCCAAAGCTCCAGTACATTGTTAGGAAATAACGCTTCCTGGTCTCACAAACCCCGATATCAGAGAGTTGTGATGAACCCTCCACATCCTGACAAGCTGGCATCTGTGGTCACCCGTGTTCACTCCCACATCTGGAAAGAACGACCCTTGGAAAGGTACGACTTGTTCAGGCACTAGGTGAGAGACTTGGCCCATGGTGTACAGTCTAATCATCTACTTGTCCAGATGAAGATGGGATTTTGACCATTTGCGCGGAAGTTCCCACTGGAACGACGGCGAGTGAAATTGTGCAAATAGCACCACCACAAAAACTGAGACCATTGTGCCCAACAACTTCATGCACTGAAGTAGAGACTTCTCGTCTCTTTAAGAGGCACTTCGTCTTGGACTGGATCGCACAGACCTTGTTCTCCGTGATGAACATCTTCTGCCAACTTTTGGAAGGATGATGACCCAGCCATGTGCTTCTAGGAAGGACATTGTCCAGGTAAGGGACCACTGCGAGTACCTGTGGCTGGAGAAGGCCCACCATTACTGCCATCACTTTGGTAAAAACCCTTGAGGCGGTAGCTAGACCAAAGCGTAATGCCTTTAACTAGTAGTGGGCTTCTCCTACTACAAAGCGGAGAAGACACTGATGACCATGTCATATGGGGATATGAAGATAAGCATCTTTTATGTCCAGGGAAGTCATGAATTCTCCTGGTTCCATGACTGCAAATACCAACCAGAGAGACTCCTTTCTGAAATCCAGGACTCGTACCTTTTGGTTGAGAGTAAAACCCCAAACCTCTTTCCAGTGAAGGGAGTGGAATTATTACCCCAAAATCCAATAGATTCTGAATTGCCACTTGGAGTGCTCTGCACCGGAGACCACAGGCAGGAAGCCATGTGATAAAAAAAACATCAGTGAGGGAACTGGAGCACGTCTATTACATACCCACGAGTGACAATCCCCCTGACCCCAGGAGTCGGGTGATGATTCCAGGCACTTTTCCTGAAACAACGTTAGACGTGCTCCCACCAAATTCCTGTGAAAGGGTGAGACGGCATGCTGAGACAGACTCTGATGGCTTAGGGTTTTCTCATCTTGAAGTCTCCAGGCCTCAACAGAACCCACCCCTTGCGGGGGATCCTCTAGATCTGCTGAAGAGGTGAAACCTGGGATACTTTGGTTTGGCCAGCGGAATGTTGCAAAAAAAAAAATAACATTTTCTATCCGTGTTGTTCTTAAATGAAAATCCACCTTGTACCTGGAGAGTAGTAGTTCTAGTCAACCGAGCTATAGGTTGGTTCAAGTTTGTAAAAGTTTACCATGTCTTCTGCCGGAAGAGGGTAGAGAAATCTAAACTTTTCTGGTATATGAAAGTGGCTGTCAGGCTTTTTCCATGCATCCGAAATCATGTCCAGTAATTGGGTAGATGAAGGAAAAGAAGTGAGCTGTTTCATCTGCCTCTTAATGAGCGAGAAACCAGTTGCACGTGATATCTCTGGGTTTGTAAAGCCAAAAGTCTAAAGAACACTTAGCACCAAATCATCCACGCCCTGGACAATGGATGACTCTTCCACACTACCTGAATTCTCCAGAGTCTCTGGGAGTTTTGCCCTCATCCTCAGCTGAGAGGTCAGAAGTTGGGTCTAATATCCTAGATTCCTGTGAAAACTGACGCTTGTGTGATGTTCTGTGTGATGCGTTAAGCATGAATTCCAGTGAGGAAGAGGCCTTAGCCAATCCCTGGGAGGACTCCGCTAAAGTGTATTCCACGTGGGATACAACCATGATTGGTAGAACCCTTTATGAATTTGACAGGTGTGATGCGGAAGTAGAAGTGGAAGATTCACCTACCTCTTGCTGAGACATTACCCTTGGAAATTCTGCTATGGATGATGTCAGAGGATGCAGCTATGCAGGTTCTTCCACAACAATAGATTGAGTCTGGCACTGGTCCCGAAAATCCACCTCACAGGATGTACACAGGGCCTCCAGGTCAGAATGTCCACAAGACAATGTAGCGTTACATTTTGCACAATTATTATGCGTTATAGACTTGGAAGTCCCTTTGTCTAGTTATGCAGGATTCTATTCAGAATAGCTGTACTGTATATGAGCAAGGGTCCAGTATTTTTTTATATAAATGACACTATACCTGTTCAAACAGCCCCTGCATGTAACTGTTAATAAACAACATATATCATATATACTTAAAGAGGGATATACATGTAATGTTTTTGTAAAGAAATGGCCACATAGAATGGTAGGCTCACAAACACACACTTACATACTGATAGGAAGCAGAAAAGAGCATTTTTCAGGACAATAAAAACCTGCCCTCTAATCGAGGGGCACAGCAGGGTCCGCAGCTACACTGGAACAGAAAATGGCGATATTTGTGCCAGGAAGACGGGAAGGAGGATACACAAACTCTGCTTCCTATGCCCAAAATGTTGAAGTCACAGATTTCCATTCCTCTCTGTGCCCTCCAGTGGTGAGTGTAGCCACCGCTGGACTCACCACTGGAGGGCACAGATGATCCAATGGAGAACTTGCTGTGGCTGCTCCTTTGTCCCTTTTCTGTCCGACACAGAGACACGACCGTTGCTCTGTTCAATGTCCGCTTTGGTTGAGGCTGTCAGTGTTGCCTGCGTGCCGGTGCTGACAGCTTGCTTCCATATCCTGCACGGATTGCAGGAGACACTTTCTCAGAGTAAAAAAAAAAAATTGTACAGCATTCCTGGGGGTGAGATAGCTGTCGAGCTACTCACCCCAGATCAGGGACCAGGGGTGGAAAAAGGCTGCAGGCTGTCCACCCACTTGGAGGCATCCCTGAGCCCAGCATGTTGGTCCCCCTTAGTTTAAAATAATAACATCTGTACAAAGTCCTTAAAAATTAGAATTCAGGGCAGGAGCCCTGAAAAACATGCCGACTCCTAAGGGCTCTAAACTAAACTTAATACACCTTCCTGTGGAAGTGGTGTAGTTGGGGTGGAGCTATATTCACAAGTTTTTTTTGCTAAAGTGCCGTTGACTCCTTGAACAACCCCTATGTCTAGCAGTGTCTAGCAGTGTCCCCCAGTAGGACGTAAGAGAAATGTAAGTTAAATCAGACTCTTTACTATTATATTGTCACACATAGGTCCTCCACCTCTATCTCTTTTAACTTGGGTGTACTACTGTACAAATGAGTAACTCTGTATGCAGCCTTGCTCTGCAGATTGTCCGGTAAACAACTAACTCCTCTTTTAGAAGCCTGTGGCAAACAACTCCCTTTGTCACAATATATTTATTTATATATCAAAGTTTAAAATAAACTCAAAAAATAAAAAACTTAAATAAAAATATAAGAACACTTACATGTAGCCACTATAACTTACCCTGATCTAGTAAAAATGGCACATATTATATATCAAAATAATCATGGAAAAGTGTATTTTTTACAACAATGTTCGGCAAATTTAGCTTTTATAACACTAAAATTGAGTCTTTTTATTTAAAAGAAAACTCTATCAGGGAAAAAAACAATATAAAATTCACACTGATACTCTACATATAAAAAAGCCAAAATGCTAAATTGTGACTGGTCACGAGACTACAAAATACTGCTTTAATGGGGTTAATAAACATATCTGTCAAGTCATGGGAGGACATAAGTTCCCTAAATCGCTCTTATTTCTGCAGATAATGGAAAGAAATGCAGGGCTTCTTTTGGTGCTTCACATAGTGCAGTGCACTATATGTATACTGTAGACTTTACAGTATGTGCTAAGCAAAACTGCAGTGCAAATTCTCTTTTATGTTCCTACTCTTCTGCAAATACATCATGTTTTACAGAGAAGAGCATGGATCTGCAGACCTAGGAAGTTGTGTCTGCAGGGGTGTAATCATTTTCATCAGCTGATTGTAGGAGGTGGGTGGATTGGGGATATTCCTTGTTGAGTACAGACCTTGAGTAAGCACCTCATTTTGCCCCAACAGGCAAAAGTGATGTTTAGCTTTGTAGGACAAATTTTTATTTTTTTTTAATTTCTTTATTTTAGATGGTCAGTCAATAAAACGCATGTACAAAATGAGGTAGAACATTTACAAAATAAACATTGAAAGATATTTACATTATAGTAAGTTCCAGTGAAGGCACTTTTTCAACAATTCGAAACAAAGATTGACCATATTTTCATTCTATTTTTTGCTTTTGGTTAAGTATATGAACCAACAATACAAAAAGTAAAGTGGGGTAGGGGTAAAGAAGACGTAGAAGGGAAAGGAATAAATGGGGGGGGGGAAGGGGAGACCACAAAAGCTACTGCAGGAGTGTAATCAAGAAGAAGGTGAGATGTATATGTTAGAGGATCAGAAGATGGCGGAACAGGAGTAGGGTCCTAATCGCCGCTCATGGGTCATGGCGGAGTCGTTAATGGCCAGAGGGAAACGAACATTCTGCAAACTGCCAAGGAGCCCACACTTGGTTGAAGTTGTAACCTCTATCGTGTAGGTAATAAGTAATCTCCTCCATGGCTGCCACATGCCATATTTGCTTTTTGAGCGTGGATAAAGATGGAGGAGAGCTGGATTTCCAGTTATGGGCTATAAGGGATTTGGCGGCTGTGAGGATGTGTGCAGTTAGTTTTCTAGAAAATTTGTCAAGGTCTGGGGGGGGGTAACAAAGGAGAAAGATCCAAGGATCCTTTGCAACGGGAGCCTCAAACAATGTGTTGATAAAACGATGGATCGCGTCCCAGAAGGGAGTAATAACTGGACAAGTCCACCAGATGTGTAGCATTGATCCCTTATGGCCACAACCCCGCCAACAGTCAGGTGATGAGAAGGGGAACATTGTATGAAGTCGGGTGGGGCTATAGTACCAACGGTAATAAATTTTATAGGATGTTTCTTTTAGTTTGGTCGATATGGAGCTTTTGGCTATCCCCAGTCTCATGTCCTCCCAGGCCTCCTTATCCGGGGGAGGGCCAAGATCTCTCTCCCAGTCGGCCTCATGTGAGAGTTGCGGGTGAATAGTGGCTTTGAGAAAGATATTATAAAGTTGTGATATCATAGCTTTATCCATGGGGTGAAGTTTGCAAAGGTTCTCGAATGGGGTAAGGGGGGGCGTAATAAATATTTGGGTGGTAGAGACCGTAAAAAGTGGGTGATTTGAAAGAACTCAAAAGGGTTAAGGATTCGGGCCAGGGGGTGAGGCTGAAGTTCAGCTAGGGTGAGCCATTGGCCTTGTTTCGAGAAATCTGACGGGAATTTGAGGCCAGCCTGATTCCAAAGATGGTATCTTATCTTGGAGAGGCCTGGAGGGAATATAGGATTAAACCAAATGGGAGTCAGGGGGGAAAGGGCAGATGTGAGTTTTAGTTTGAAGGAGTAGGAATCCCAAACCTTGATATCAAATTTGGTGGTAGGGAGTAATTTGAAAGGGGGGGGGACGGTGTATAGGGGGTAAACCCCAAATCGGGGAGAAATCAGGGAGGGCTATATATGCCGCCTCTAGGTCAAGCCACGAGGTGGAACCCGAGGGGACATATGATGCAACAATTTGGGAGAAGTGGGAGGCCAGATAATATAGCTTGATATCGGGTAGTCCCCTGCCACCACTCAAAATGGGCTTTTTCAGAACATTAAGCGAGACCCTAGGGGACCTATGATTCCAGATGAAGCGAGTCAGAGCTTTCTGAATACTAGATAGGAGGGTGGCAGGAACAGCAACTGGTAAGGTTTGGAAGAGGTACAGCCATTTGGGTATGATGTTCATTTTGACTGCTATAATCCTGCCCAGCCATGAGATAATAAGATGGTTCCAGGAAGCCAGATCAGATTGTGTTTTGGAAAGTAGGGGTGGGAAGTTTTCCCGGAAAAGGAGGTCATATCGAGATGTAAGATAGACTCCTAAGTATTTTATTTTCCTGGTCTGCCATTGAATTTGAAAGAGGACCGCAATACTTCGGCCTCCCGGGGGGACACATGGATCAGCATGGCCTCCGATTTTGTGTAATTTATTTTGTAATTAGATATCACACTGTAGGTCCAGAAAACCTTATATAGGTTGGGGAGGGAAATGGCCGGCTGAGAAAGCAAGAGTAGGACATCATCCGCAAAAAGCGAGATTTTAGAGTTAACGTCCCCCACCTGCACTCCCCAAATGCTGGGGTTAGAGCGCATTTGTGAAGCCAGTGGTTCGATCACTAAAGCGAAAATGAGGGGAGAGAGAGGGCAACCTTGCCTTGTACCATTTTGGATGGCTATCGAATTTGAAGGTGTACCATTGATCAGAACTTTAGCCAAAGGTGAGGAGTACAGTGCCAGGACGCCAGTGAGAAAGTGGCCAGTGAAGCCAAAGGCCTCAAGAGCTGCTCTCATAAAACCCCAGGAGATCCTGTCAAATGCTTTTTCAGCATCTAGAGAGAGAATAATAGTAGGGGATCTTCTGGTGTTTGCAATATGGATGACATCAATCGCTCTCATGGTGTTATCCCTTGCCTGGCATCCGGGGATAAAGCCTCCCTGGTCGTAGTGGATCAATGATGGGAGGAATTCATTTAGGCGATTTGCCAGGATTTTAGCGTATATTTTTAAGTCTAGGTTAAGAAGAGAGATGGGTCTGTAGCTGTCACAATGGAGTGGGTCTTTTCCCTCTTTCGGGACCAATATTATTTTGGCTTCGAGCATTTCTGGTGGAAAGGGGTTTCCCGGAGGGCGCCATTGTATAGGGAATGCAGGTGGGCGGCAAGCAAGCTCAGAAATTTTTTATAATAGGCTGCTGTAAAGCCATCGGGGACGGGGACTTGCCACTTTTTTGTGATTTAATTGCAAGTTGGATTTCGTCTAATGAGAGTTCTTCATTAAGGTGCTGGAGGGCTTGAGGGGATAGTTTAGGGAGTTTAGATGTGGCAAGAAACTCTGAAATCAACTCATCGTTGGATTGGTATGGGGGAGGGACCGGAGTAGACGAAAGGTTGTAAAGGGCGGAGTAGTATTGTTGAAAGGCTTCCCTGATAGCAGCAGGGTCATGGAGGATTTGGTTGTTGGGATCCCGGATTGATATTATATTTTTATGGAATCTACCTGATCGAAGTCGAGCAGCTAGAATTTTGTCCGCCTTGTCCCCTTTTTCATAAAAGGATTGTCGGAGCCATTTAAGGCGCTTGGCTACCTGTTTTGAAAGGAGAAGATTAAGCTGAGCTTTAGTCTCGCGCAGGGCTAGCAAGGTGGCGGGGTCTGGAGCAGCCTTCTGTTGGGTTTCCAGGGATTGTAGTTTAAGGGATAGATCGTTAGTCCGGTTGAGGGTTTCTTTTTTCTTCCTAGAGGCAATGCTGAGTAAATGTCCCCTCAGGACTGCCTTATGTGCCATCCAAAGAGTAATTCTAGAAATATCCGGGGTGTCGTTGAGCTCAAAATACTCTTCAAAACGAGTCCCGAGCTGGAATATTATATGTGCATTGTGAAGTAACGAATCATTGAGGCACCACGTCATGGAGCGGGGACGGACTGAAGGGCCATAGAGGTCAATAGAAATAGGAGCCTGGTCAGACCAAATCATCGGGTGGATTTGAGCTGCCTGGAGGTTTAGTGCCAAATCATGGCTGAGCAGGATCATGTCTATGCGCGAGTAGGAATGATGGGGTGGAGAGTAGTATGTGTAGTCACGAGCAGTCGGGTCTTTGACTCTCCAGGAGTCGTAGAGAAGCTGGGATTTCATGAGACTGAGGAGCTACTTAGAAGATATTGAGCCCGGACCGGCAGGGGGTGCGGCCATAGGGGTGGAACGGTCCAAGGAATGGTTCAAGACAGAATTAAAGTCTCCCGCTACGATAAGATCTCCTTGGCGCAGGCGGGACACTAAGACATCTAGTTTTGAAAAAAAAAACAACTCTGGCGTTGGTTTGGGGCGTAAACATTAACCAGGGTGTAAAGTTTATTGTTAATTTTACCTACTAAGATAAGGTACCTACCCTCTCTGTCTGCCAGGGAATCAATGGGTTTGAAAGTGATATGACGTGCAAACAAAATTGTGACTCCCCGTTTTTTGGTTGAGTGATCGCATGCATGGTGTGTGTCTGGGTATGCTTTTGAGCAGAGCTCGGGATGTGAGTTATGTTGGAAATGTGTTTCTTGTAAGAAAATGAAATCACCCAACTAGAGTTTGAGGGTCGTAAAAAGCTTACCTCTTTTCTGGGGGCTATTCAACCCCTTAACATTAAATGAAAGATCTCTAAGACCCATGTGCAGCGAGGAGGAGAGAGATTTAGAGCAAGCTTGACAAGTTGTGGTCGGTTGAGGGAGGGGAAGGGTTTGTAGAAGTAAGCGAGGGAGTTAAGTCTGAGTGTTTCATGTGGTCGATTGGTAATAGGGAAAGTTTAGTGGTAGAGAAGGGGGGGGGAATGGGTCACTCGGCAAAAAAGGCCGGGACCAATTGTGCCGACATCGGGAGAGGTTACTATGTACTGGGGGAGCACATAGGTCAGCAAAGGAGCTTACAGCTCCAAGGGAGCGCGGCGGGGCATCCAAATGACGCATCGCGAGGATCCGAGCAGACGGATCAGGGGGTATATCCCCTTGGGGTATCTGAACTGAGAGTTTTGCAGAGGGGTTAAATGTGGGTAATGGGCGAAGCAACCTGGGGGGAATATAGGGATAGCAAGAGTGCGGAGTAATGCGGGTGGTATGGATTGAGGTGAAAACAAATGAGGGGGAGGGAGGGCAAGGATATAAAGAGAAATAGAAGTGTAAAACAAGACATAACAATGCAAGTAAACACTTTATAAGAAAATACTATAAAGTAGTATCAAGTAACATTGCAATAAAGGTAACATTATTAAGTAGTCGGGTGGTTCCGTGTAACATCTCCCACCCGAAACAGGTCAGGTAAGAGAGTGATGCAGAGCGACTAGGAAAGCATCATCATGGACAATCAAGTGGGTTCTATGGGGAGGAACTGGCACACAAGAACACCCAGCGAAAATATAGAAAAAAAAGAACAAAAAAACAGAACTACGAGAAAACACAGTTCGCTATAGTACAGGGGAAACATTAAATACAATGAGTATCGTAAGGTAAGGTGATGTTCCAGTGTTGACCCCTCCAGTCTAATACAGCACATCGGAAAGGTATAGGAGGAGTCACAGGAAAGTGAGCCTGATAGCCAGCAGTGTGAGCAACTGGAGGAAGGGGATCCCACTGAGGGTGGAGATCCAGAGTTATACATAGGCTTTCTCCAATATGAGGCATTTAGGATGGACACTGGAGAAAGAGCAGAATAGTAAGAAGAGGAGAATGGGGAAGAAAAAAAAAACATTAAGAATACTGAAAGACAAAACCTGACAAGCAGAATCAAGTCCCGGAGGGTATATCAGATGATGGTGATGACACAGGTACAGTGGTCCATTCGGTACTGGGAGTTTGACGCGACGAGGGTCTTGTTGCTCTCTGAGGAAGAGAAGATGATTCAGCTGGAAGATCAACAGTAATTCCAAGTTTTAGAAGCAGAGAGAGTTCTAGCCATGAGCATCGCACCCTGGTGCCATATCAGAATACGAAAGGGGAATCCCCAACGGTATTTGATTTGTCGTTGGCGGAGAAGAGTGGTGACAGGCTTAAAGTCTCTTCTTTTAGCTAGAGTGATTGGGGAAAGATCTTGGAAGATTTGAAGGCTAACGTTATCAAAGGTGATAGACTGGAGGCAACGGGCCTCCCTCATGATATCCTCTTTCGCCGTGAAGTAGTGCATTCTAAGGATGACGTCTCTAGGTTGGGACGGATCTTGGAAGCGGGGTATCAGTGCCCGATGAGCTCTATCTAGGAGAAGAAGATCCTCAGGAGTCGAAGGGGAGAGTTGAGTAAAAAGTTTTTTGAGATAAAGGTCCAGGTGGGCAGATTCAATCTGTTCTGGTATCCCACGGATTCTTATATTGTTTCGACGTGCTCGATTATCTTGGTCTTCTTGACCTTCTTGTAGTTGGGCGATGTCTTGGCGGATTTGATGGAGCTCCGTTCCGACTGACGGTTGGTGGGTCACCACCTCCTCCACTCTGTGTTCAAGATGATCGGTTCTACCGCCCATGTCAGCAATGTCTGCTTTTAGTGAGTGGAGGGCTTGCACCAAAGCTTTGACATCCTTCAGCTCTTTGAGGAGGGATAGAAAGTCCCGGCGAGTCATAGGAGCCGAATCCTCAGTGTCAGGATCCGAGTCCGAGTGATCACTGGATCTGGCAGGAGTTTTCTGTTTGGAGAGGTAGGGTAGGAGATCTCCTCCTGGGGCCATTTTCCCCCCTCTTGGCATTGTGTTAGAATAGGGAGGCAGTTAATTGCAGGGATAGTGGGGAGAGGAGATTGGTTGCTTCACTGTAGATTGTTCAGGGCCCAAGGGGGTAAAAGGGCATGGTTAGCACACAGACATCCACAGCTCGTATTGCGGAAAGATTGTTTTAATACGGAAAGAGAGCATCTACATGGATGAAATCCCCTGCTACTAAAGGTTTCATGACTTGTCCTTTTCTTTTAATGTGATGTATTTTACACCTTCCAGTTGCGCATCTAGTGCATTTGAAAGCAGACTTTGTCAACTGTAGTAAAAAGTTTCAAACACACAATAGTGCCAAATGTAATGAAGACAGTCCTGATACCACACTGTCTTGAATTAATTTAAGCCATATATTAAGCTAAAGTGAGTAGTATATTAAGAGATAAACATAAAAGTTTAAAAGAATAAAGTGGGTAGTGTTAGAAGGTTGAACTTTGAAGTGACTTTTCAATGTATGCACCATAGACATTTTCAGATGCCTTTGCAATGCATAAAGCTATTTTGCAGGTGCATTTCATAGGACTGTGAAGTGAGTGTTTACCTTGAAATACTCAAGGAATGACCTAAAGAAGGCTTATGACTGCACTTTTGCGAGTTGTTAATTACCCTTAATATAAATGTGTGGTGCTGCTGTACTATAAGTCATTTACCTGGCTAATTGCATGGTCAAACATTGCCAGCCATTCCTTATGTCTAATACTGCCAAGTAGGTTGTTTAGAGTAGTTGTTGTAACTTGATCTATTTTCTATATACGCAAGAAATAAAATGAAGGGTGAGCTAAGAGCAGAAAAGCATATTTATTGTGTAGGTCACATAAACAAAAGTATAAAATTACTATTGTCCATCGCATTCGGATTTGGTCAATTTTGTGTTGCATTTTATAAAATGAAAGCAATTATCCCACTTTTTTACTTGAATCAGTTTGCAGCCAATGAAAGTAATTTACACAGCGCAAATTGGCAACTTTGATGGGCATAAGTCTGCTGAGCATGAAATGCTGCATTTGCTCTTGGTTTCCACTGCAGTTGTCCCATTATTGTTAATTAACAGCCCAGGGAGGTTGAGAAAAGTCCCAACACTTTTCAGCGTACATCTGGTACTATGTTGACTTTTGTACCTCAAAAGTCAACATAGTACCAGCCATGTGTTGACCAGCCTGAACTCCATGCTCATGATCTCCCTGCTAAGTGGAAACTAGCCCAGGCTAACTAATGGTGGGGCATGTTGAGAATTTGGGGTGTAATTGATTTTTAGTTATTCATTTACCACTTTGTTTATTGTTATTGCTTATACATAGTACACTGTGCATAGGGTACTGTTATATTGCAGATGCAATTTTCATGTGCATTAGATTACACTACTCTGCTTTAGAGATATAACAAGAGAATTCTGTGCCCTGGGTGAGAGAAAACACTGCCCCACTCCCTCCTCTTGGTGAAAGCAATAGTAAATTCTGCCTACTAAGAAGGTGTGCCTAGTCCTTTACAAAGCCGCCATCCAAGCCCCTCCTTCCTCAGACCCCATCAAAATTCTACGTTTTGGCTTCTTATTAATCTGTGTGTGGTTATCTCTCTGCTAGGCCACCCTCAACCCCTTCCCTTATCACTCAAACACCGTGAAAATTTAGTGTCTCCTCCTTCCCAAGTAGAACAGTATGAAGAAGGACAGTTGTGATGAAGTCCTATCACCACAGGACAGTCGAACAAATTGATACTTTCCCACCAGAATCTGCACATTTTCCAGATTGTACTGCTCTGTCCTGCCTGTTCTTGAAGTTTTTACTACCTGCTGCTGCTGGTTTTTATAAGGTTATTTACAGCTTGGCAAGATCCTGGAATTTTGGGGCACTGTTTGGAAAACAGATAGAGGTTCTATAAGTGAACCTTCTAAGCCTCCCCCCAACCATCCTAACATTAACTGAATAGCACCCATGTAAAATAATTAAGAATCCTACCAGTCTAACATTAAATTAATTGTGTGTACATTTAATAAATTGACCTTCTTCTCCCAAACCAGCCCAGATATCTAGTTAATAGCATTCAAATTTCCCTCAGTGAATCCTGACAGTAACTTATTAGCTCACACATTTAATAGAGACACCACATTACATTAATATGACCCCAAACAACATTAATACCCCACCAGCACTCACATAATAGTAATAACCCCCAAAACACTTACCTGCTCTCCAGTTAGGATGGTGGATATTTTTCAGGGACAAGTCTTTCCGCCACCAGAAGGGGAGTTGAAAGATGGGAGGGGGTGGAGAAGATAAGGAGAAGAAAAGAGAAGAGAGGAAGGGGCGAGAGCAGATGACAGTTATCAGTTAAAGTGCACCATTAGTTTCAAGAGCTTTCAGGATTCACTGTTCCACTAGCAGATTCAAAAAAGGAACACTAGAGGACATATCGTATTTCCCCATGTATAAGACACATCCATATATAAGACGCACCTTAATTTTGGGGCCCAAAATGAAAAAAAACATGTATCAGGTCCTTTTGCCAATCAGACACCATCGGATGGTCGCATACCGGTAATTTGTGCTCTCCCACTCAGAGGATTCATATTCTCCCTTACCTTTGAGACTACAATCCGCCATCAGCACCTGGGTAGTGGAGAACACTTGCTGGACTCGCTGGTGACTTGTTTGCTTCCTGAGACGCCTGGGGTCTCCCACTGCCGGCCGGACATCCCGCGCCATCTGATGCTCTGAGCATGCTGCCCTCTTGGCGGTTGCCAGATTCCCGGCTGCCTTCTGAGAGTCCCCCCTGGCCCTGGTGGCTCCTAGCTGAGTGCCTTACCTCACGGAGCGCCTATCACGGAAATTGTAGCCTGGGGCTGGAGTTGGAACAGCCCGGCGGACCCGCTACTTCCGGTTACGCGGCAGGACTTCCGGTTCACCCGGATCGATCGCAGTCAGCACCTCTTCACTGGAGCCTCTAGTGCAAGTTACTCCCACTGCTCCTCTTAATCGCTGGGTTAAAGCTCGCATGGGGACACGCTGTTCCATACAGCCATCGGGACACGCTGTTCCATACAGCCAGCGGGGACATGCTGTTCCGATTAGCAGGGACTCCTCTCTCACATCCAGGTTCGACTTCTTCATCGATGTAAGTAGCGATTGCAGTGTATAAGATGCACCTTTCTTTAGACCCAAAATTTGGGGGAAAAAGGTGCGTCTTAGACATGGGGAAATACGGTAATTTTTTTTAAACTCTCCACATGGAGCACACAGTAGAAATTGAATTACCTGCCCTCAGTGACAGTCTAAATTAAATCTCCACCGCCGGGACTCTCACCTTCCTCCTGCAGGAGTCCCGGCCGCCGCTATGACGACCGGTTCGTCATTTCCGGGATCTACCTGACCGTTGCCAAGGCAACAGTCGGACGCCAACAGCAGTAGCGCCGCGTCCTGGCTGCTGGGGACAGCCGGGCGCGTGCGCAAGAATAAACAAGCCTGTGGGCTAACTAAGTAATTATTACTGTCAGTACCCCTGTCCATGTGATTTAGTGTCAGGCTCTGATTGGCTGGTACTGGTATTTAAGGCAGTGAGGTCTGCAGCCTCACTGCCGGTTATAGCTTCTGAGCTCCAGTCTGCTGACCTGATTGTTCCTGTTCCTGTATCCTGATACCACTACTGATTTCCCGTGTATGACCCTTTGCTTTGAATTGGACTTCGCTTGTGTTTCCTGTGACCCTGATCTCTGGCCTGTTTACCGTTTCTGCTATCCGCCTCTGACCCCTGACCTCAGCTTGTTCACCTATACTGTTGTCTGCTGCCAGCCCTTGACCTCTGCGTGGACCTCACTCCACTCCACTCTACACACTTCACGACCCTCTGTCAGTCTGCGTCCCAGTCTATCCCCACCATCAGGGGCTCCAGTGAACACCTGATTGGCAGAGTAGATTCCGGGTTGTGTTGTGCCGGCTGGAGGGGTTCCTAACATTATAACTGGCCCACTCACGGAGACGAGGTTGGAATGGATGCAAGTGGATCTACACCGTCTCCGGCACAAGCCCTAGCAGCCCTTGTATCAGATGATCCAGGGATTGTCTGAGCGTCTGTCTGTTCAAGAAGAAACCGCAAAAACTTCACAACCCACTCCAAGTATTACCTGTGAACCTAAGATGAATTTGCCGGATTGCTTCTCTGGAAATAGATCTCTGTTCCGGAATTTCAGGGAGAGCTGCAAGCTCTATTTCCGGTTGAGACCCCGCTCCTCCGGGTCAGAGCATCAAAGAGTCGGGATTATTATTTCCCTCCTACAAGGTGACCCCCAGTCCTGGGCCTTTTTTTTTGCCACAGACCAGTCCTGCCATGCAGTCCGTAGACGCTTTCTTTGAGGCATTGGGTCTACTATATGATGACCCGGATCGAGTGGCCTTCGCGGAAGCTCATCTACGGGCCTTGAAACAAGGCCGGCGTCGGCAGAAGAATACTGCGCTGAATTCCGTAGATGGTCACCTGATAGTGGATGGAACGACCCCGCCTTACGTAGTCCGTTCCGTCTCGGCCTATCGGAACAGATCAAAGACTCTTTGGTGCAATACCCATCTCCTACCTCTCTGGAGGATCTGATGCACCTCTCCATTAAAATTGACAGGAGGTTTAAAGAGCGGAAAACCGAAAAGGAGACATCATCACCTCCATCCGTCTTCGTTCCTGTTTCCACGGATGGTGAGGAACCGATGCAATTAGGAGCATATCGTCTTTCCCCTGAGGAAAGAGATAGAGACGATCACAAGGCCTATGTCTTTATTGTGGCACAAGAGGCCATTTCTCCCGTTCCTGCCCAAACAAACTGGGAAAAGAGCATGCCTAGGGAACGATGGGAAAGTTCACCTAGGTCTGCAGATTGTCTCCCCGAAAAATGCCGTATTGATTCCTGCACAGCTCACGTTCAGTACTTGTTCCATGGATCTGGCAGCCTTCATTGACAGTGGAGCTGCGGGCAACTTCCTTGACATCGGGTTCGCCCGCGCTGCTGAAATTCCAATGGTAAGACTCAAGTCTGCTATTACGGTCTGTGGCTTAGATGAAGGTCCGTTACCTGGTGGCAAGATTTCCTGGGAGACCCCGCCACTACAATTGAATATCGGAGCCCTCCATTCAGAGTCAATAACCTTTCTCCTTATTGATTGCTCATCGGTTCCTTTTATCCTGGACCACCCATGGCTTTCCCGGCATAACCCTGTAAAGGACTGGGTAAAAGGAGAAATTGTCCAGTGGAGTTCTTATTGTGAACAGTCCTGCTTGTCACTACCGCTGCGGGTGAACCAGTCTATTCCGGAGCAACTTCCCTCACAATACCACGACTTCTGGGACGTGTTTTCCAAGAGAGCGGCGGATACTCTACCACCTCACCGTGACTTCGACTGCGCCATCGAGCTCATACCTGGTTTCAAGTTACCCAAGGGACGCCTGTATTACCTCTCGGCTCCCGAGACCAAGTCCATGCAGGATTATATTGAGGAGAATTTGGCAAAGGGCTTCATCAGGCCATCCAAATCTCCAGTAGGAGCTGGTTGTTTTTTTTGTATCTAAAAAAGACGGAGGGCTAAGACCCTGTATTGATTACAGAGGGTTGAACCTCATCACAGTCAAAAACACCTATCCACTTCCTCTCATCTCTGTATTGTTCGATCAACTAAGAGGTGCAACAGTCTTCACCAAAATTGATCTCCGGGGTGCATATAACCTCATACGTATAAGAGCAGGTTATGAGTGGAAGACAGTATTCAATACGCTCTCTGGCCACTATGAATATTTGGTCATGCCGTTTGGTCTTAGTAACACCCCTGCAGTATTTCAGGATCTAATTAATGAAGTGCTACGTGAGTTTCTGGGACATTTCGTTGTGGTTTACTTGGACGACATCCTCATATATTTGGACTCGTTGTCAGTACACCAGGGTCATGTCAGACAAGTTTTACAAAAGTTGAGGAAACATCATCTCTATGCTAAACTCCAAAAATGTGAGTTTGAGGTTCAGAAGGTATCCTTTCTTGGTTATATAATCTCCTCGGAAGGATTCTCCATGGACCCAACCAAGGTCCAAGCAATCTTAGACTGGGTACAACCGAATAACCTCAAGGCGGTCCAGAGATTCCTGGGATTGGCCAATTATTACAGGAGATTTATTGGCGGCTTTGCGGATATTGTGGCTCCTATTGTCACCTCGACTCGCAAGGGAGGCGACCCAGCTAACTGGACATCTCAGGCAATAACTGCGTTTGAAACCCTGAAGAACGCCTTCGTGTCTGCTCAGGTCCTCAGACACCCGGATCCTAAGGCACCGTTTATTCTTGAGGTTGATGCCTTTGACGTCGGTGCGGGTGCCATCTTGTCTCAAAAAGATTCCCAGACTCACCGCTTACATCCATGTGCCTATTTCTCTCGCCAGTTCTCTTCAGCAGAGGCCAACTATGATGTGGGAAACCGAGAGCTGTTGGCAATCAAATGGACCTTTGAGGAATGGCGACATTGGTTGGAAGGCGCTACACACCAGATATCCGTTATAACGGATCATAAAAATCTGCAGTATATTACTAAACAGATTAATCCGGTAGCTTTTAGTTTGAAGATTCCTGGCTCTCTGAAGATCCCCAACACGTTTCATTGTTCGTTACTTAAGCCAGTATTATACCCGAATCAATCCCAGCCTACAGGGCTTTCTGTGGGATTTAGGAACATACCCAAAAATTTTTTGGTACAGAAAATCCTCGACTCTAAAAGAGTGCAGGGGCAGGTGCACTTCTTAGTACAGTGGAAGAATCGTGGATTAGAAGAGCGGTCTTGGGTTCCTCGGAGACAACTTCATGTTTCATGCCCCTAAACAGTTGAAGGAGTTCTTCAGGAAATTTCCAAGAAAACCTGGTTGTCGGGGTGCCTTGACCCCTCCTCAAGGGGGGGTACTGTTAGCAGTCATGGCGGCCGCGGGCACCGGCGCGACTCTCACCTTCCTCCTTGCTATAATGACCGGGACGTCATTCCAAGGCAACGGTCGGACGCCAACAACAGTAGCGCCACGTCCCGGCGGCTGGGTACAGCCGGGCGCGTGTGCAAGAATAAACAAGCCTGTGGGCTAACTAAGTAATTATTACTGTCAGTACCCCTGTCCATGTGATTTAGTGTCAGGCTCTGATTGGCTGGTACTGGTATTTAAGGCAGTGAGGTCTGCAGCCTCACTGTCGGTTATAGCTTCTGAGCTCCAGTCTGCTGACCTGCTTGTTCCTGTTCCTGTATCCTGATACCACTACTGATTTCCCATGTATGACCCTTGGCTTTGAATGGGACTTCGCTTGTGTTTCCTGTGACCCTGATCTCTGGCCTGTTTACCGTTTCTGCTATCCGCCTGTGACCCCTGACCTCAGCTTGTTCACCGATACTGTTGTCTGCTGCCGGCCCTTGACCTCTGCGTGGAGCTCACTCCTCTTGCCTGGGTTCTCCCCAGCCGATACACACTTCACGACCCTCTGTCAGTCTGCGGCCCAGTCTGTCCCCACCATCAGGGGCTCCAGTGAACACCTGATTGGCAGAGTAGATTCCGGGTTGTGTTGTGCCGGCTGGAGGGGTTCCTAACAATATGCAGAGGTTCATGAGAAAGAGACTGAAGCACTGACTTCGGCTCATTCTCGGAAGGAAGCTTTAGCGTTTAAGGCTAGATTAAAAATACTTTACCAGCTACTGCATGATTAAATGGACGTCTTGGTTAGCTCCAAGGATGATGAAGTGGAAATAGTTGAAGACTAACTCTGTGTATGAATATAAAGCTAAGCAGTAGAAAATGGTCAGTATGGAATCTGACCAAAATTTGGTGACAAAGGGGCTGATGCAGAGTGGGATGTATGCCGGTTTGTGTAGCGTATTTTGCAAGAAAACACTGTGTGCATGCCCATAAAGTGGGTGCATGAATATGTGCCGAAGCAGACTTGTGCTATTCTGGCATTTACTCCCACTTGCGCCCGGAGAGGCGGAACAGGGAAGGGACGTTGTATCATAGGCCAAGTACAGTAAAGGCGTGCTTATACAAATGTTGTTAATGCAGACCTGCGAAAACATAGATATCTGGATGTTACAAGGCATATCTTTGGCATGTACTATAGATACTCGCTGTTGATAATGACCAGTTGTAAACCAGGTGCACATGCTGCTGATGCAGAGGCCGACGCATATGGGCTGAAATACTCTATTTTTGTCTCTTTTTTTTTTTTAGGAGTAATTTACTTCCATTTTGGGGCTAACTCTGCATCACATATCTCCCTGTACCATCTTCTCTCCTGTCTCTCTCACACATTACCCTTGACAATCTTCTCCCCTCTCCCTCCATAATATCTCCCTGCAGGCAATCCTATCACCCGCCCACTCATGACTCGCGGAAAACGAACCTACCCTTCTTCAGAAAAAAAAAGAAAATGATCATCAGGGCGAAACTGGAAACTATTTTCAGATTGGTGAAAACAGTGCCAGTTTAGAAGTGCTGGTATGACATACAATCCCATAATGGCACACTTAAAGCACTGCCTTAAATAGAAAAGAGTGAAGGGCTGGTGAAATGCCAGCAAACACGGCACAGCAGTCACTTATCGCAGGCATAAGAAAGATAGCCTTATCACCATGGAAAAGCTACAAACGCGAAAAGAATTGTAAGTAAAGATGAGCATCAGTTAACTGCACATAGGAAATGTAGTGCAGCACCAGCACTGGCGTTACAGGTGCAAGCATGACATTATCTAGGAAGAGAAAAGGTACCAACTAGACTGAAGGAGTAGTGTCGTAGTGCAAAATAAGTTACAAATGTCCAAACAGAAAAGAGACAAAGAAACATAGAAGATAAGACTACCAGATCGGTGAAAAATTGGGATGGACTTAAAGGAGTGGGAAGACCTTGACCAAATAAATGGAAGAGGGACTTCGGAATAAGTGACCTCATCCCAAGGTCACTCACCCCAGAGGTTGTGAGCTAGGGAGAGAGATGTGTGATGGCTGTAGACTAGGTGGTTCCAGTTTGTAACCTGATCACGCTGTGGAGTTTGGGATCTGCCCCAACAGGAATGACATTGTGTGTCACACCCATCTGAAGCTCAGTGGTGGGACTCAGTGGAAAGCCCAGTGTGAGGTTTCGGTGTGAAATGCAACTGGCAGGTATGCTCAGAGAAACAATTGGAGATGTTGGAGAGGTCTGTCACAAGAGAACTGGATTTCACCACAGAGAAGCTCAGGAGAGTACTGTACAGATGCCCAGAGAGAATATTCGTTGGAAATGCACAATAGGAAAATAGGTCTGTCCCACAAGAACTGGATTTCTCCAGATAAAAGCTTAGGAGGATCATGTGTTTCTTAGAGAAAAAACAAACAAAGTAACTGGCTGAAAATGGAATGTTGGTCAAGGTGTCTGTTGTTTATTTGAAGTCAGTATTTGCTACCTTTAAGTCTAATATATATGCAGCGGTGGAAGTGGGCTAGTAAACGTTGATATTCCATATTGCCACATATCCTACTGTCTTTATTTTAAATCTATCAAATTCCATTCACTTACATTTTCCATACCACCACTTTGGACACACTATGCATACATCTGCAGGGCTGAGGATATGGTTTATTTTTTTCACAAACTGGAACTATTTTAATATCCATTTCTTTCTTACATTGACTCCTATATGCTAAGTATCTAAGTGGTATTTAGTTATTCAAGTGAAATAATGAACAGTGTTTGTTAGCTTTGTTTTCAAGTAGAAATTAACATTCTGATTTAGCCAAAGTTCATGAGGAAATTGATCAAGTGATTGGAAGAGAAAGAAAACCTACAATGGGAGATTTGTTGCAAATGTCATATACTAATGCTGTGATCCATGAAATACAACGGAGTGGGGATATCGCCCCTTTGGCTTTGCCGCATATGACCTACAGAGACATGGAAATACAGGGACAGTTTATACCAAAGGTAAATGAGAGTTAAATTTGGTCTACTATTTAGTGAATATTTATAATAGTAACACATTTCTTTTAGATACCGTATATGTGAAAGCCAGGATGCAAACTTTTTATTCACTATATGCATTTCTAGTCCCTCTTGTATTTCTTTTTTCTTAGTCTTCTTTTATCTATAGCGTTTATGCTTCACCTCTAGCTATGAGTTAAGTTTTAAAGTTGTGTTCTGTCAATAATTCACAACATTCCACCATTAAAAATCTGATTGAATAAATGGTACTCTGTTAAAGGGGCAGCTACGTCTTGTTCTCGATCACCGTTGTATTATTTACTTTTAAATATTTCTTCTCTTTATCACAACTGTTTCTTTCCTCTTACTTGTTTCTAATGCCTCTTATGTTTTAGTCTATGCTTTTGTCATCAGAATACTCTCTTCATCCTACCCTCATACCTGTGCTTTCTCTCTCGATTCTCTGGGATTCAACTCAACAGTCAATTAGGAACATTTTATAGGAAAAAAAATGTAGGTGGCCGAGTTTTAAACTTAACACTTATTAACAACCCACACACAAGTGTTGGTAAGAGCTCCTGTGTTTTCAGCACTGGGCTATTATTTTCTTGGGGAGTGGGGGCATATAATTTTTTTGTGGGTACATTTCCCCTAGGACAGAGGCACTCAAATCCAGTCCTCAAGAGCTAATATCAGGTCATGTTTTCAGGATTTCTGTCAGTAGAAACAGGTTGGATAATTTCTGACCCAGGAAAATAGATTGGCTCACCTCTGCATGAAAAAAGAAATACTGGAAACATGAGCTGTTGGTAGCTCTTGAGGACTGCGTTTGAGCACCTCTGCCCTAACGAATTTAGCCCTGTGCTGAAGAGGCTGTAGTTGTGTCACTTGAGAGGGGGACCCCACACTGTGGGTTTCCTTGTTATAGTCCAGCTTGTCACAGCCTATTGTCGGTTGCAGTTTCTGCTGTGTGGCCCCAACGCTGTGCGCCACCCCCGACAATTTCTGCAGCAAGCCCAAGCTTATTAGTGTTAGTTACTCACCCACGGCCTCGTGCACAGTCGAGCAAAGTTTACGCCGAAAACGTAAATTGCATCCATTAAAATAGTGTCATTTACTTAGTATGCAGAGTTGGTTAAATAATAATTTTGTCAATGGTGCGCTACAGGTCCGAGCATGACCTAGGCACCTTTAAGTGGTTAGCCATGCTAGCGCTTGTAATATTACAAACTCTAACATACCTATGTCTGGCGGGGTATGCTGGCACTTGAGGTACCAAATGTTGCCTGGCATCCTGAACTCGCTGGGTCCTATCGTGTTCCAGGGACAAATGTAATAAAAAAGCACAAAATACTTCACTAAAAATAAATGTAATTGAAATAAATACATCCCTACACTACCCTCTTTAGATTCCTATATTTCCTCACCTAAGCTCCAGTGGCATCTTTATTGTAAAAATACAGGTCTTGGCAGAATTAAAAACCCTCATTGATGACGCATGATTAGCTCAAACGAGAGCTTTGCCGCAAATGAGCTCTTTGTCGCAGTGTATTGATATTTATAATCACAAAAAATATTCCATGCAATGAGGTCAGGGCGTGGGAATCCCCCTGGCTGGCATAGCCTAGTGCTGACAGCACTACAGTTGTTTTTTTCTTGTGGGGGGTCTGTTTTTTCACCCCTATTATTTATCTATTTTTTAAAAGACGAGGCAAGGTATGTGTTGATGGTTATCAAGATGGGTGTTGTACCAGGGGAGAAACAGCAGCATAAGATTTACCTCCTCCACATCTACGTAGGTAGTATGAAGTGTTAACATGCCCTAACTATACTTGGGCTGATAGCCCAACCCTTATCTCTCTCCCGTTCTTACTCTCTACATATAGACTGAGATGTAGTCCTGTTCACTGTGCATATGCAGTACAGAAAGCACATTTTGCTCTTCCATTTTGGACCTGCATCTATCTCTGCATAAACCCCCCAAGTGTGTCATATTACTCTTGGCAGCCAAGGAACTGCAGAGAAGCATAGGTAACTTACTCTCTCCTTTTCTTTCCTAAATTCACATACAAACACTAGATCCAAAACATATGGAAGAACAATTATTGAGCTCATTTTGATTGTCACGTTTGTAGGTTAAAAAAATAGGTAGCTTCCCACAAGAATGATTCTTTGGGGCAGATTCAATTCGCGCAAGGTGCCTCTGGAACAGTTTATTTAATGCAAGTATAAACTGGGATGTTTTTAGATTTTTTTCTAACCCACAGAATTGTTGTTATTCCAGTGAGTGTGTGAGAGGGGGTTTCTGGGCAACTAGAATATACCTGAAGTGCGCACCTGATCATGTATAATTATTTTATATAATTTATATGTTTTAATATTATTTTCAAAGGGGACCACCATCATCACCAACCTGTCATCTGTGCTGAAGGATAAGCAAGCTTGGGAAAAACCTCTGCAGTTTTATCCCAATCATTTCCTTGATGAGAATGGGAAGTTTGTAAAGAGAGAAGCTTTCATGCCATTTTCTGCAGGTAAATCTATAAAAACTTTCTTTATTGAGGAGCTTATCATAAATCAGGGAGGGTTGTCAAGCCTCTTCCCAGTGAACTTCCTATTTACATGACTTAGGCACCGCGAGTAATCTTCTTGGAACCATTTGAGGCATTGTGGAAACTGCCATATTGGAGGATAGGGGATGCAGAGGTAAGAGAGATTTTGTTGTTTAACTTACCTCTAATTTTTTTTATTGAAAAAGTAACTTTATTTGTATAAAGGTACAAAAAACACACTATACATGACATTCAAGTGTACGCAGTACACCGTAAAACACAATCATTCATACATTTTAGTACCATACAAGGCATAAAGTACAAGATATGATATCCTACACTATACATTGAGTACTGCACTAACCATACAAACTTAAACAATATAACATTTAAAAAAAGAATGGATGTGAGGGGACGGTAGGTGAGAGGGGAAGCGTGGGGAAGTCACAAGCCCAAAGCTTTATTGAGACAGACACAAATATGGGAAGAGTGCATAAATAAGGCATGACATTCAATAACACTTTAAACTGTGATAGGGGAATGGATTGGAATGGGTAAGTGAGGGGAAGCACAAGCCAAAGGTTTTAATGATAAATAGAGATGGGCGGGCTCAGGGCCGGATTAACCCTAGGGCTAACTGGGCTACAGCCCAGGGGCCTCGGGCATCCAGGGGGCCCTTGAAAGGGCTCAGCAGCATTATTGATCGGTCGGGGGCGGGGACACCCCCGGCATGATCAATGCTGCTGAGCACTTTCACTGCGGTATTTTCCCGACGTGCTGTAGTCCCCTCACTGAGGAGATCTCGTGAGTCTCACTCTCACAAGTTCTCCTCAGTAAAGAGCGTACAGCGCGCCGGGGAAGGACTACAATGTGTTAGAAGGAGGTAAGTGCCCTGGGGGTGGCTCGGCTCAGCTCACCAGGGGGGGGGACCCTCACGGGTGAATGGAGGCCCCCTTAGCCCAGGGGCCTCCATTCCCTTAATCCGGCCCTGGGCGGACTTGGTTCCCTGAGAACTGAACCCACCCGAACTTTGCCTATCTGAGTACCGAGACAAGCAGGCTCGGTACTCTCCCGCCCGCTCGGATTCCAAATCGAGGCCGAACATCATCGTGACGTCATTGGATCTCGGGGCTCGGTTCTCGCGATACTTGAAAATTATAAATACCTGCCTCCACAGCAATCCATCGCCATTTGACAGAGGGAGAGAGCAGGGTGTAGTCACAGGCTGATTAGAGCAGGGACAGAGAATACAATCCTGCTAACAATTCTGATTACAATTCTGATTACAGATCTGATAACAATTGATTTAGAAGAGAGGAGGATAGAGGAGTCTTTTTTTTCAATATTTAGCACTCCAAGTGCTTTTGGGGTGTCCCCATTCTTTTGCATTAATATTTCTGGCTGTCAAAAGTACTATTTTTTAGCAGTCTCAAAAAATAATATTTAGCAGTCTCAAGTGCTTTTGGGGTGTCCCCCATTCATTTACATTCATATTTCTGGCTGTCAAAAGTCCTGTTTGTCAGCAGTATCTAAAACAATTTGTAGCACTACAAGTGCTTTGGTCTCATAATGGATTCAAAGCAGTCCACATATCAGCAGCATGAGCAACCAGGTTCTGTCACCAGTCCTGATGGTAGTGTTCCCAGTACGTCATCTGGGAAAGGCGATGTAAAACTACACAGTCTTTTGAAATCAGTCCAAAAAACAAACACGAAAACTTTTTTTTACCGTGTTGAAGCGAAAAAGAAGTGTAACTGAGGAAAAGTTAAGTGCCGATAAAATAAAAATTGCCAACATGCCATTCTACACACACAGTAGCAAAGAGAGAATAAGGCCTTCACCTTTCTCTATTAGTGGCAGATCCAAAAATGTTACAGAGCCTACAAGTGGTACACAACTACTGTTACGCGTCAAAGCGGAGCTGCAAGAAAACAGTAAGGCATTAGAGGATAATGTATGCTCAGAATCAGAAATGACACCAATCCCTGTGGAGAGTCCATCCACCAGTGGTATGTCTAATCGTGAGCATTCTGATAATGTACCCATAAAGAGGGGCTCTTTCAGCAGTTCTGCTCATGTGTGCCTGAACAGCCCGAGTGTAGCCGGTGATACACAAATTGAGGATGCCACTTTGGAATTAGAAGAGGATGAGGGGGAGATTTGTGTAGGCGACGAGGGCGCTAATGAGGATGTTGATGATTGTGATGCAGACAGATACCAAATTGCCTTTCTCAATTTCTATTTCTATTCTAGATTAGATAACGGCTGAATAGTTTTCTATTTTACTCCTAGTGGAGAGGGGATCTGATGCAGACAGATACCAAACTGCCTTTGTCCATCTCTTTGTATATGCTAGTTCTACAGTCTATGCAGGCTGCTTTTTTTACTACAAGTGGATGGGGGGGGGCTGATGCAGACAGATACCAAACTGCCTTTGTCCATTTCTATGTATATTCGAATTTCTAGTTCTACAGTCTATGCAGGTTGCTTTTTTTCTATTTTACTACAAGTGGATGAGGAGGGGGGGGGGGGTGATGCAGCCAGATACCAAACTGCCTTTGTCCATTTCTTTAGATCTTTAACTAGAAGTGTAGGGTTTAATATTTACCCAAAGACGATGGCTGCATTGCCAATAGGCTAAGATGGAGAGGAAGACAATCAGGTTTGTGTGCAGGGATTAAACTGTTTCTTCCTAATTTATTAGCTTTAGAATTACCTTACTTATCCAAGAAACAGGTGGAGCACTAAATTTGGTTACTTTATGCCCCAAAAAAATGATTTTCCAACAAAACCAAACAAAACCAAAACACTCAATCGCGGTTTTGCAAAACCAAAACCAAAACCAAAACACGACGGTAATCCAGATCCAAAACCAAAAACAAAACCAAAACACGGGGGTCAGTGACCATCTCTAATGATAATAAACACACACAGGGGGAGAAGGAGAAGAGGGAGACAGCAATCAATCTTCTTCCTCTTCCTCAGGACTGTCAAGGTAGTTATAGTCTTTTAGCAGGCTGTGGATCAGCCTGCGACAGTCTTGGATGGTCATCTTCTCCCGCTTCAAAATGAGGCGATTCCTGGCAAGTGCCTGTTCAGTGGGGCAGTCCCAAAACATATGCTGTGCTGTTTCCATTCTGGTGATACAAAAGAGGCAGTGAACATATCTGCACAGGTTCCGGAAGTGCATGAATGTCGTGAGAGGCAGACCCCCTGTCGAAGTCAGCAACTTGGATAAAGTCATTTCAATAAATATCGAGCAAACTTGGTTGTCTTTGTCTGAAATTATGCGTAGAGCACGCTACGGCGTGGAAGGGCGTATCCAGCCGCAACACGTGGCAATAACAGGTTTTGCACTTTTACTCACATTCACACGAACACACACATTTGTAATTAGTACACATTAATTGTAGTTGCAACACATATATATTTATGTCGAAAAATAGTAGTATTTATGTTTAATATTATAAGTTATATGCATGTTAGTGAAATCAAAGGTTCTGGTTGCAGGAACTATGTCATGTTTAGTATAATTTTGATCCCCTTTTCATCAGCAGTTGTCCGGTTCATTCGCCGAAGGAATCGCACATTGCATACTCTAGTTAGCGATGTTAGGGAATAAATGTTTAAAGTGATACAGACTGTAAAATGCAAATAGACTAGTTGAAACTGGATTCTTGGCGGGAAAATTGGAACACATCCCCTGGAGAGATGACCCCCACCTTTGGATATTTTGGTTTGAACTGGCCTATGACCTGTCGTACACTGGACCTTCCTGAAGCCTGGACTAATAGAAGCAAGCCACATCATCTGCATTGTTTTACTGTATTTCTGACTGCATATAAGCAGGGGCTCTGGGCTTAGTGACCAGTCTTCTTTGACCACAGCCTTCAGACCTGAATGACTGTTCACTGGATCGAGAGCGCCTGTGATAAGTAACGGCTGTACTTGTTTTATTTCGCATTGATATTGTGCTACTTTTACGCTATTAAATTATTTTGTGCTTTGGAACCACACATCGGGATTCGACAATCGTTATTGGATAGCGACAACACGTGCATAACACCCCCCCTGTATAGCCAGCCATGCAATGTCTTTATGTCCATTAGTCAGCCTCTTAGAGGCGACATTCTCCCACACATGTTTGGCTGTAGCAACAGGGAGCCCTGGAACTGACTCCATAATGTCTTTCGCTCTGATGAGCTTGTGGACAGTTTTTGGCTTCCACAAGTCTGGTTTAAGTCCCTCCAGATGGTGCTCCCTCACCAATTGTCCAACATCCAGGTAAAACCAAGGTGTAGTCCAGTTGTAAAGGAAGGAGCTTTCCCACTTGTCCCAACCAAGGGTCCAACAAAGAGGCAGGAGGAAAAATCGAGACGTGGACTTCCCAGTAGAGCAAATATTGTTTTCAATAATAGTTCTGCGGATGCAGTTACAAACGAAGAAGGCTTGCACCATGGTGGCGATATCTGGGATCTCTTTCCCACCTTTGAGGGGTTCCCTGTACATAACCAACTGCTTCACTCTGTCTATTTTGGAGCCCCAGATGAAGTGGAAGACTGTTCTCATGATGGGCTTGAGCTGTGTACTGCAGAACGAGAAGAATATTGTTGCGCAATACCAGTGCTTTCCCTATGATGGCAAGGTCTTTCAGGTTTCATAAGACATCTTTCTGCCTGACTGTCACCAGTCTCTCTTCCCAACACTTCAGGGCCGTGCCCTCTACACCAAACCAAATACCAAGAAGTCTGACTTGATTGTGAAGGGGAATGCAGCAGGGGATAACAGGTGCCACTGCCCGAAGAGCATCGCCTCTGAGTTCCTGCAGTTGACCTTTGCCCCTGAAGCTCGGCCGAAGTTCTCGCAGGTCTGGACAAGTGCTGTCACTGAACGCTGGTCAGTGCAGAAGACAGTGAAATCGTCCATGTAAAGCTAACACTTGACCTTTAGTCGGTTTGGTCCCGGTGCGATGATGCCTCTTATCTCTGGATTCCTCCTGATGCACATCGCAAAGAGCTCTATACAAAAAAACAAAAGAAGAGGTAAAAGAGGGCAGCCTTGTCTGACCCCAGACATTGCGGAAAAGGGGTCAATCATCCAGTCGTTCACCAACACCAAGCTGTAAATATCAAGGTACATCAGGTTAATATAAGAACAAAACATATCACCCAAGCCAAACCTGCACAAAACTCTATGCATAAAATCATGAGAAACATGATCAAAGGCCTTCTCCTGATCAAGACTGACCAGGGCCACTTGTGCATGGCGATCTTTGATTTAGTGGACCGTGTCCCTCAGCAACGCAAGACTGTCGGCAATCTTGCGACCAGGAATGCCACAAGTCTGATCCAGATGAACAATCTGTCCAATGACAACCTTTAGCCTGTTGGCCACTACCTTGGCAAGGATCTTGTAGTCCACGTTCAGGAGAGAGATGGGCCGCAAATTTTTAAGGTCACATCTCTCCCCCTTGCTCTTGTACAGGATCGTCATCAGTCCCTCTCTCAGAGTAGGAGACATTATGCCCTTCACTACCATCTCCTAGTACAGCTCTAGCAGGTACGGGCCAATGAGGTCCCCCAGCGCTACATAGAGCTCAGTTGGGAAACCGTCACTGCCCGGAGTCCTACCTGGCCTAAAGGATCTAACGCCAAAGTGCAGCTCCCCCAGTGTAAGGGGGGGCGTCCATGGTCTCTTTACCTGCAGGATCATTAGTGTTAGTGATACCTGACAGGAATATTTCAGCCGCATCTGTGCCGATAGTCTTAGGGAGTTGAGGTTGCTGTAGTAGTCTGTGACGACTCCCATGATGCCCTCTTTCCCCTTTCTTAGAATGCCGGTCTCGTCCTGCAGCTCTAACTTACCTCTAATTATACCACAATATAATGTTTTTGGGTGGAATTGTCCTTTATAACTCACATATTTTTGCCACAGTTTACTGCTACATAATACATTATTAGGACAATTGAGACAAGATCACATAGCCAAAAGGGGAATATGGGGGAAAAAATAGAGAAGTATTCTCTTTCAAATATAATATAAAAAAATACTACTACTATCCTTAAACTACAACCTAATAGTCAGATGTTGAAAGAGTATACTTCGTACCAATGGAAATGTAAAGGCATTTTTTTTTCATTATGCATTACTTTTTGGGAGATACTGATACCCTTGATTTTTGCAAGTTTACCCTCATGTTTTACAAAGGGTCGCAATTAGAGTTAGAGTAAATCCAGCTAAAAGGTCTCATTTAATGGCTGCTGCATTTTGTGCTCCCAATATATGTGTGAAGATTCTGATGCTTAAATAGTGTACTTACATGTGTATGTTGAGTAATAATCTCCAATAATCTCCAAAACCACAGTATGTCTGCATCAGTTGTATGTCATGGACAAAATGTGTATTTTAACGCCAACAAGTGTGTACTGGTACAGGTTAACAGTGTGCAAGTTGAATCAACAAGTTTGTACACAATGTAATAATCGAATGAAATACCATATACACAAGAGAGAATAGTGTTTTGACAGTGTTATCAATAAACCCAAAATCTCCAATGTCTAGGCCTCTGTAACACTGTCTTCTCCTGGTTTTACCTTACAAACCACTTCTTTTCAGTCTCTACACCCATCTCCACCTCCCCCTTCTTCATTTACCCATCGGAGTTCCCCAAAGATCCGTTCTTGGTCTCCTGCTCTTCTCCCTCTACACCTCCTTCCTTGGTAACCTCATCAGCTCTATGGCCTCCAGAACCAATTATGCTCCCAAATCTCTTGGTCATCTTGGATGTCTAAGGACTTTGTTAAACTCAATGGGCCCGAGTCAAAAAGGAGAGCAAAGCAAAAAGAGGATTAACTTTACACCTTGGCAAAACCATGTTGCATTTTAGGGGGAGGTAAATTTAAAATGTGGGGACAGATTTATAATTTCGCTAGGGCACGTCCCATATCAGCTTTAAATTTCTGTGTAAAAATAAAGCTCTCAAGTATATGTGTGCTACATGAAAAATTGCCAGTATTTTCCTTACATGCAAAATAATAAACTAATTTGCACCCCTTGCAATAACATGGTTTGTCCAGGACCAGATTTACTCCATTTTTTGCCTTGCTCTCCTTAATGACTCAATATTTTTAGAAGTGAAATAATCGTCTTCCCTCCTCCAGGGCTTCTCTGTCCCTCAAGTCAGGGATCAGCCTTGACTCCTCCCTCTCTTTCAGACCTCACATTCAGTCCCTCTCCAAATCCTGCTCCTTCCACCTCCAGAATATATCCAAGTTCTGTCCCTTTTTCACCATGGAAGCTACCAAAACTGTTATTCAAATCCTTATAATCTCTCACCTTGATTACTGTAACCTCCTCCTCTCTGTCCTTTTCAACGCCGGCCTTCAGTCTATCCTCATTCCCTCTGCTTGCCTTATTTTTCCTCTCCTGACATTCTTTATCTGATGTTCCTCTTTGCCAGACCCTACACAGGCTCCATGTGACCTATAGGGGCATATTCAATTGGGCGCGTTACTGTTAAAAGTAACTCCAGCTTTTTGCTCGCAGCTCAGCTGCGAGCTGAAAGCCGGGCTAAAACTACCATGATAACGGTAATAGTTTTAGCGCGGCAGTACTTCAGAAAGAATTGAATTCCTCCATAGAATTAAATTTAAATTCCTTACCCTCACCTCTAATTCTCTCAACCAATCTCCCCTTTACATCTCCAACTTCATCTCTACCCACACTCGTTTGCATTCCCTCTGTTCTGCCAACAACTGCTGCTTCACTACCACTCTGATTACTTGATTACTTCTACTAAATCATGCCTTCAGGATTTCACCCGGGCTGTTTCCTACCTGTGGAACGATCTTCCATGCTCTATCAGAGTAGCATTTGCTCTCCAAGGCTTCAAGCATACCGTTAAACCTCATTTCTTAATGTAAACCAATCAACCCTCCTCTATGCTCTTTTGCCTTGGCTATCACCATGTCACGGGCACTAGGAGTTTCTACCAGGATTCACCAGGTGTGATTATGCTTACCAGAGGGGCGGAGTTTATCACAGCGATCCTCTGGGCAGTATGGTGAATGGTTGGAACAGTACAACAACTTAGGATAAGGAATGTCGATGGAGAGTCAGCGACTTGCAGCTATGCGGCAGGAGAGTCAGTGACTTGCAACTATAATGCGGAGGTAGGTATAACAACTGATGTGCAGAGAAGACTCGTGCCAGTGCAGGTGGGTAGCGGGGAGAGTCAGTGGTCTGCGGATAGCAAGTTATACCACTGCTGTGATGGGAAGAGTTGTCCAGGTGCAGGTAGGAGCGGGAGCGTCAGTGGTCTGCGGATAGAAAGTTGTACCACTGCGGTGATGGGAAGACTTGTCCAGGTGCAGGTAGGTAGCGGGAGCGTCAGTGGTCTGCGGATAGCAAGTTGTACCATTGCGGTGATGGGAAGACTTGTCCAGGTGCAGGTAGGTGGCGGAGTAGCAGGTAGTCTGTAGCGGCAAGTATACCACTGATGAGCAAGGGAGACTTGTCCAAATGCAGGCAAGCAGCTGAATAGAAAATAGTCTGTGGCGGGTACGTTATCACTGATGAGCAGAGCAGGCTTGTCCAGGTGCAGGTATGCAGCGGAATGGCAAGCAGTCTATAGCGGGTACGTTTACCACAGAAGAGCAGATAAGGCTTGTCCAGGTGTAGGCATGCAGCAGAGTTGAGGTAGTCTGTAGCAGGCAAGTTTATCACGGATGAGCAGAGAGGACTTGTCCACAGCAAAACCGATCACACGAGCAGAACACAGGAAACACCTAGGAGTCTCAAGGGAATGAGAACCAAGAACAGGCAACGATACTAAGGACACAGGTGCCTAAAATAGTGAGTGGTGATTGATTCACCAATAGGATTAAAAGCAAGGTTTTAAGTTCAAGAGTCCTGCACATGCGCAATCCAGTCAAGATAGCGGACGGCCGCGGCTTAGGACAGGCGCCGGCAGGAATGAGAGAGAGACACGTACCAGACCAGAGGCACTAACCGTCCGGTGAGTGACAGACCACCTCTGTCCCACCATGTACCACCCTATTTGTGTCTTCCCCTTTAGGATGTAACCTCTCACAAGCAGGGCCCTCTTTCCTTGTGTTCTACTTCTACTATTGCACCACCCTTTGTACTTTAAGGCCTATTTCCCTCGTCCTATTTTCTTGAGCCCACACCCACTTCATGTTGGACATTACTGATACTCTTACTCCCTGCCCTGTAAAAAACTTGATCTGCATTACCAAGTTATGTGTGTGTAATTTTTTAATTAATAGATGTCTTTTTATTATTGAGTTTTTGTGTTTTGTAGTTTTTATAATGTGTTATTTAATGTGTGATGGTTCGTTGCCATCTGTGTATTGTAAACTATTGTAAATTCCATGTACGGTCCTGTGGATCTGTTGTGGTGCCTTTTAAATAAATGATAATAATAACTACTGTTCACTGGAGGGGTTAATATACAAGCAGCCAATCAGAAGCAGATAGTGCTACTGATGGTCATCATTATCATCATGGAGTATTTTTGCCCCAGTCCTGTAGTACTTCAGGAGATATGCCGCCTTAGAGCAGTATCTTGTGATTTGTCAGTGTTTAACAATGTCTCATCTCCAGGGGAGTGTTACACTTATGGGAAAATGCCCTCACTATTCTCAACTAGCCCTTGCACACTTAAGCTCCCGCCTCTCCAGATGAAAATTTTGTCTCCAGTCTATGATGTGCATTTTTGCGTACATATGCAGTATGGAAATGCGTATGTCCCCAAAAAATTAACGTATGCTTAACTCTGAGCCTCAAAGGCTGCAAATTTGCATTTGGACACATAGGGCTAGATTTACTAAGCTGCGGGTTTGAAAAAGTGGGGATGTTGCCTATAGCAACCAATCAGATTCTAGCTTTCATTCATTTAGTACCTTCTGCAAAATGACAGCTAGAATCTGATTGGTTGCTATAGGCAACATCCCCACTTTTTCAAACCCGCAGCTTAGTAAATCTAGCCCATAATGTTACAATGCAAGGGGTACAAATGCAATTTTTGTTTTGGCATCCATGGAAAATATTTCCTGCTTTTGTGTGTACCATACAAATACTGGACAGCTTTATTGTTACACTCAGGGCCTGATCAACCACTAGGCTGATCAGGCTGCAGCCTGGGGCGCTGAGTCCTGGGGGGCGCAGCGCGGGAGAATTGCAAGCTGTTTTTATTTTTTCCTTCAAATGCCGGCGATCGGCTTCTTTCTCCTCTAATGGGGCCGTCCCTGTCCTCAAGGGGGCGGTCCCGCATGCTCCTGTACCCAATCACGCAGCTAACAGCATTCGACGCTGTTAGCTGCGCTGTCAGTGTGGCTGCAGTTTATTGCTTAGTGTGGTCACGTGAGATCTTACATCTCCTGTGACCACTGTAATCAAGCAGAGCGCGCCCGCAGTGACAGTGCAGCTAACAGCGTTGGATGCTGTTAGCTGCATGTGAAGATGACAAGTGCCGGCATCTGGAGAGAGGAGGAACAGAAGACAGCAAGGTAAGTGCAGCTTGTTAAATATCAGGGGGGGGGGAGAGATGACTGGGGGGATTAATGAACTGGCTAATGGGGGGGAGGCTTATAAATTGGATATGTGGGGATTAATGAACTGGCTAGTATGGATTGGATAGGGGGGATTAATGGAGTGAAAATGGGGAGGTAATTAACTGGCTAGAGGTGGGACTTATGAATTGGGTGGGGGTGGTTATGAATTGGATAGAGGGGGCTTATGAATTGGATGGGGGGTTAATGAAATGGCTAGAGGGGGGATTAATGAAGTGAAAATGGGGAGGTAATGAACTGGCTACAGGGGGGGTTTAATGAATTGGAGAGGGGGGATTAATGAAATGACAATGGGGAGGTAATGAACTGGCTAGAGGGGGGTTAATAAATTGGATAGGGGGATTAATGAAATGGCAATAGGGAGGTAATGAACTGGCTAGAGGGGGGGTTAATAAATTGGATAGGGGGGGTCATAAACTGTCTGGTGCGGGTTGATAAAAATGAAGGGGGATGAATTGGCTGGTGGGGGAGGTGATGAAATAGCTTGCGGAAGGGCAGGATCTCTGTATTGTGTGGCGGTAATGTGGGTGCTGACTGTGGTTTCAGCGGTCACTAGAATACTAAATACTAGATAGACAGGGCTGGTAGATGTTACTATATGAGTGTAAATAATTGTTATATATTTTATTGTCTGACTGTACTAGGGGTTGTTTTGTATTATTCAGGGTTTGTTAAAATGTTGCACTATAATACAATTTTTGCACATTTTAAATACAGGACTCCCAAGTTTTCAGAAGCCAGCCAACGGCTAATGCTCCAAGAACAAGCAAAAGAGAACACCAGGTAGTCTACGCTGCAAGATCAGGTAAGAGAGAAAGTGCATAATAAAGTGTGTTTTATGTATTAATTAATGTTTTACAATTTTATTTATATATATATATATATATATATATATATATATATATATATATATATAATGTGTGTGTATATGTATACGCACATTGGTGGGGGGGCGGCAACCAGTGTAGTAGCCTAGGGCGTCTGTGATTCTTATTCAGGCCCTGGTTACACTGCAATTTAGAGTTGAGCTAGGAGTTGCTTCCTTCCCACCTTTAATTCTGCCTGTCCTCAACATGGTTTTGTCTGATGCACAATTAGTCCTAAGTCTAAATGAGGCAGAATGTGGCACTAGACAATCATCATCATCAACAACAGTTATTTATATAGAGCTACTAATTCTGCAGCGCTGAACAGAGAACTCGCATTAGATCCTGCCCATTGGAATTTACAGTCTAAATTCCCTAATACACATACACACACACACACACACACACACACACACAATAAGATCAATTTAATAGCAGCCAATTAACCTACTTGTATATTTTTGGGATGTGGGAGGAACCTGGAGGACCATGGTCAGGAATCGAAATCATGACCCCAGTGATGCGAGACAGAAATGCTAACCACTAAGCCACCATAATGACCCAAAGCTAAAGACTTAAACTGGCCTGATAGGGTAACTAAAATTATTTAAAACATGGTTGTACCACAGTAATTTAGTTTATAAAGATATTTTGAAACCTCCGCTGTGCCTCTGCTGAAATGCTGGATTCCAGAAAGTTGTACATATTAAGTTTAAGACATATATATTTTTTTATTTATGTTATTAATATGGTTTGTTCTCTTGCAGGTCGACGAGTTTGTGTGGGTGAGCAACTAGCTAGAATGGAACTTTTCCTGTTCTTCACAACTCTCCTGCAGCAATTTTCGTTTGAGATTCCAAGGGACCAACCTCGCCCACGGGAAGATCCTCTCTATGCATTCACACTAAGTCCACATCCTTATGACTTGTGTGCTGTAGCCAGAGTATAATTTACTAAACAGAGGAGATATCTATATTCAATTCCAATCGCTCATTTATCATTTTAGTTCCCTTTAGACATTTCTTAATTATTGTAAAACCAATTCCCTTAAGAATGGATTTATATTCTATATTAATTCAACATCTCTAACTACTGAGCTAATTTTGATATTGAGCAACCAGTACACTATGCAAAATCTAATATGCGTGATGGCTAATTATCAATGTTTGGCCAAATTTACAATAGACAAAACTATGAATAATAAAATCGGTGAAATGCCTATTTTTGTGACTTTAAATATACAATAAAAAACTAAAATCAATTGGAAAAAGTGGTTTCCAGTTTATTGTGTAATGTCTCTTAAGACGTGACTGCCACACCATTGTGACGTACGAGCAATCTGCCATATTAAGGGCATGTGAGGAGAACATGCATGGGACTTGACTGTTTAAAAAGTGACTCAGGCTTTCTTACAGTGAATATCGGGTGTCCTGATTGAAGGTTGGTTGGTTACCCAGAGAAGAGGAGGAAGGATGGGGAACAGAGAGGAGTCTGTTTACGGTAAAACCAGTTCGATACCCTTCGTCTCTTGCCCATTCAGAGTATAGATCTGAGTTTGGTATATTATAATTACTGCTTGAGTAAATGCTACTGATATTCAACTATGTCTAAGTTCCGAGGAGGAGGCACCAGTAGCAGTGATGTTACACAGAGCTGTAAGTCTTTAGACCGAATATACAGTCAGGGCAGGATGCTGCTAATCTGTCCTGCACATGACTTGAGTGGTATAAGCAAGGATGCTTGCATCTGGGAGGTCCAAGACTGCATTTGCTCTTGCTATTAAATCAAAGTGTAGCCAAGAACAGGGTGAGATGGAACTACTACCTAGAGCCACATGAGTACGCTAGCATAACTGCAGTTGTGGAGAGGCAGAGAAGTAAGAGTGACAATTCCACAATGCAAGAGTGACAACTCTTATGTCAAGTGATACTTCTGCCTTATGTAACTAAGTAGTATGTGCTATAGAGTAAAGTAGGAATGTGTAAGTGACATTGAAAAACATACCTTATTTATTACAACTAAATAAGATGGCCTAAAGCCCATATATTCCATTACTGGTAACTGTACACCACTATACCTGATGCATTTGCATCACTGTTACTAAACCTTATTTGCACAGACACCTATTTATTATTATTATTATTATTATTATTATCGTAGACTTGTAAGGTGCCACAGTTCTCCGAAGAGCCGTACAGTAGGGAAAACAGTATATACATAAAACAGGGACATACAAGGTAGACAAAATAAATGCAGACATAAAAACAAAGGGTATAAAGGACCCTGCTCAATATAGAGTTTACATGGAAGTGGAAGAGGGCACAGCTGAAGCAAGAGGAGTAAACGTGCTTCAGATTGAGATAGTTGTGAGGGTACATTAGTGTGAATAGTGTTATCGAGGATAAGGTAAACTCTAAAAAAAGAGAAGGGTGTTCAAAGAGTATTGTTGAAGTCGTATAATTGGATGAACGAAAGTATATTGGTTTAATATTGTTTAGCCATGCATATGCGATCCGTACGCCACGTAACACGTGGCATGGTGCGTTCGCATGGTAAAATACGCACGCACACACTCGCATTACAACATTTAGTTATTTATATAATTCGTATTCATATTGGTACCGTTACACTGTAATTTATGAGCAGATAATATTTGGTTTATTATTAGTTTATATAATATGATTATATGTACATTTTAGTGTTATTAAAGGTTTAGGTTATAGGAAAGGTGTCATGCCTGATATCATATTGAAGCCCTAATCATCAGCAGCTGTCCGGTGCAGTCGGCGAAGAGATCGCACATTGCATACTTTAGTTATTGTTATTAGGGAATAATCCTTTGTATGATGCTGGCTATAAAAGGAGCAGACCCCCTGGAGAGACGACCCCCACCTTTGGATTGCTTAGATTGAATCAACCTATTACCTGTCTGCCCTGGACCCACCCAACGTCTGGACCTATAGAAACAATCTACGTCATCTCTATTGTTCAAGTGTAACACTGTACTGTATATAATCATCGCTGCACACCCTTTAGTTCTCAGTCAACTGTGACACAGTATTCTAACAGATATACTGTCCACCGGGTCCCGTGGGTGCGCAGCAAGCGCATGCGATTGCATTGGTATGTATTTATTTTTTGGTATTGGCTGTGCTGTACTGTACTGTATCATAATATAATAATGTATTGAATGGTTGACTATTTACATCTGCTAAAATAAATCACTTTGTGCGTTAGAAACACAATACAATCGCTTGGGCAATGCTTATTTGAAAACGATAAAATTACTTTAATAATTTGGGGGCTCTTGAGTTAGGAGGTTACGTTGCCGGAAGGTATGCAACGCTGATGGAATTCGGTTCCTCAACAAAGGGTGGATATTGACGGACGCGTCTCATATGGGAAAGAACGCAATGTGTTCAAAACCTGTTGTCCATTTTGTGTTGAGAAGCTGAATGTCCGTAGTTGCGTAATCTGAAGGAATGCTAACTAGAATCTAGGGACAAGAAAGAAAAATGTTTCTTTTTATTGTCGTTTTGCGTTTTAAAGGGTATTGCATTGCCTAGTGTATGTGTGCTTCCTGTTTAGCGTGTATGAACTTCTGTTATTGTTACCACTTGTTTAAACAATCATGTTCATAGTCTGTTATATATGTAACATAGTCTACATATGTGTTAATATGTTCATAGTCTGTTATATAAGCATTTGTTAAAACCTCTGTAAGACTACCATTGTTTGGGAAATCTATTTTCTGTGCAGAAAACAAAAGGTTTTATGTGACTGGTATGCATAAAGATAAGAGAAGAGTTTGCATACTGTTGAAAAGAGATAGATAAGGGAAGAATTTGCATACTGCTGAATACAGACAAAGAGGTGATTTACTATTGAAAAGACAGAGATATCGGTTGCTGCCTGACCAGGGAAACTGGATGAGCAAGGTTGTGTTTGAAATAAGAACAATTTAATAGGTAGTATGTGGATTTTTTACGTAACATACAGTGTAATTTAATAGGTAGTATGTGGATTTTTTATGTAACATACGGTGTAGTTTAAATAAGTAGTATACAGGGTATACGGTGTTATAGGTAATATACAGTATTCTAAGCTGTATATGGTGTGGGAATAGGTAGTATGTGGAATTTTTATGTAGCATACGGTGTATTGAAGAAGCACGTGATTTAAATAAGTAGTATATGGGGTATACGGTGCAAAACAGACTTTGTGGTAGAGTCCAGGGTATCGAGGAGCTGATAGCCCTTTAGTCTGCAATGATATTTCTGTGTTAGGAGGTGTGTGGGTGTAGCCTGTGAAACCATCCACGGATAAAAATCTCTAGTAGGTTCTGTTTGAAAGGAGAACAGGTAAAAAAAAAAAGTCTTTTTGCGTAGCGTTGAGAAATAGGTTGTTTTCACAATGGATGCGAAGCAAACGCTAGAGATAGTTCGTGTTGTGCTGCCTAATGAATGGCCGGTTAGTTCAGCAAGATTTCTCATGTTTAATAAATATGGTGCATACGCAACTGCATATTGCGACAAGTGGGTCAAAATGACCAAGGATTGTGAAAGATCTTTCCCAAACATGGGTAGTTTTGAGTCAGGGGTGTTAAATATTGTTAGAAATAAAGTGCGGTTGATTAAATCAACAAAAACGAGAATTAAACATGAGGATTGTTTAAAATTGTGGCAAATGGAAGGTAACACATGGCAGAGCAGCGAATGCACAGCGGAAGTAAGTGTGGCGAAAAGCACGCGCACAGCGGAAATGAGCGTACCGGAAGTGTGCGTTCCGGAAGTGTGCAGTGCAAAGCGTGGAGAACTGAGCACACGTGCGCCCTCGCAGCCAAATGCGATTGATGTGATAAGTACAGCCAATACCAAAAATGTTAAGAATGTAACCAGTAACTTGTATCCTATAATTTATGTTAAGGATAAGCTATCAAGGGAAGAAGGTGAACCCACCATCATTTCGGCCACTGCCTACGCTGGTAACATGCAAGAGGCACCACATGGACAAGGAAAGGGAATGGTTCCACCAGCAGGGGCAGCGGCTGAAATCGTTGAGAATAATGTAGAGATTAATAGAAGGGGAGACATCCATTATACTACAACAGCAATTCCAGCAACTAGTTCAGAATGTAGTGATTTAGTAGGTTTGCATCCTGTCCGCACAATAGCAGTTCCCAATGGGAAGGCAGACAGAAATGGCGTAGTTCCCATAAGACATGTAGAAATGCATTGTCCATGGACTAGATCTGAACTGCGTGCAATTATATCTGAGTTCCCAGACCCTAGGAAAGATTTAGCCAAGTGTCAGAAATTTGTTAGCGATTTAGGTTATGCACATGAGCCAACTAATAAAGATTGGCGAGTGGTGTTTAAGGCGTGTCTTCCTCCCGGTACTGATATACAAAAGCTTATTAAGGATTGTATGTTGGAGGAAGAGAAGTCCTTAACAGATGATGACAATCAGGAAAATATTAAACGCATAATCTCTCAGTTGGCCATATACTTTCCTGTGGTAGTGGACTGGAGTAAAATTTTCACTATCAAACAACAGAATAGTGAAAATGCAGTGGACTATTTTTCTAGAGCTCTGATAGCGATGGCCAAATACACTGTGTTATCAGACATAAAGGATGATGTACACTACAGGGAGGTTGCTGTTGCAGTACTAATTTAAAAACAAGGGTGCAAACTTCATTACCAAACTGGAGAGGGATCACTGTAGATACTCTCAGGGAGTCAGCTATAGAACATGATAATAATATAAATAAACAGAAAGAGACACTAAGTGATAGGTTAATGATGGTGAGTATCCAAGCACTAGAGGGACGGCACACACAACCACAGCATAATAACACCTGATTTAAGGAAAAGAAACAACATGAGTTGAGGAAGTGTTTTAGATGCACTAAAATGGGACACCAAGCAAAGGACTGTACAATGACAAGAGCGGAAGCAAAGAGAATTGGCCCATCTAAGGGGGAATCACACAGACACCCACAGAGACGGCGCACACAAGTCTCAGAGACTTCTCAACAGTTTCCTGTGCACCTCATAACAGCCAATGCCTTGGGGGAGAACCATAGCCAACCCTAGAGGTTAGGTCAGACCTGTAATCCTACAACCAGGTGGGGTTTAAACTGTGGTAAGTTTTAGTGTGCAGGAAACGGATTTAAAAATTAATCTTTGTTGATTTTGTTTGTTTGTTTTATGTTGTCACATGTTTGCTTTCCTAAATCGCTGGCCGATGGAAAAGAATGGAATTGTTTGTTTTGTTTGCTGTTTTAAGATAACTATCTTGTTTTTCTTCTCACAGATAAGGGTACACAGAAGATATATAAACTTAGTGTTTAAAAGGGGTGAGATAGAGAAATAGAAGAATTACTCTTGAAAGACTAATTAACAATAGACAAATGGAACACTCTTTGTTTTAGGCTGCAGTGTCTCATGATAATTTGTTTGGCTGAGAATCATTATCCAGCAAAAAAGTATATACATACTTTGCTCCAAAATATTGTTTATGTATCTCAGATGAGTCATCAACAGTTAATTTTTACATTTCTCTATTATAAGTTAGGAAAGTCCGTTGAAAAGGTATGTAGTCAATAAGATACCGAGTTCTTAATGAACAAATGACGGACGACACTGGATTGCACGGTTAAGACCTCCTAGTCATTCTTGGGAGGGATCATAGTTAAATGAATACAGCCATTTCCCCATAGAGTCAGAGTCCAATCCAGCTGTCATTTTGTTGTAAAAATCTCCCTTTCTGCATGTATGTTTGTATTCAAATCTTTGTATTCCCATCATTCATTGCTTTCCTATTTCTCATTCTTTACACAAACGCTAGTACCTCTCTCTCTCCCTCTCTCCCTCCCTCTCTCTCTCTCTCGCTCTCTCCCTCTCTCCCTCTCTCTCTCCCTTTCTCTCTCTCTGCTCTGGTAGAGATAAAATCAGACACAGTCTCAACAATGGGGCAAAGACATATGTTTATTTTTTTTACATAAGACAAGTTCAGAGATACACACACTAGATTAACATGAGTTACAGAAACAGTCAGGGGTTTTGTTTTCATGGGTATAGAAACTGCTGATTTTAAGCAGAAAGGTTCTGTTGTGGAAATACGATTCATGTTTTTTAGATTGCATATCTGTGTTGTTTTTTTTTTGTCTTATGATTCGTGCCTCCTGTTCAAAAATGTGCCTTTATATGGATGCACAAAGGGTGGAGAGGAGATTGCTGGAGGTTAGACATACAGATATGCATCTCTGTATAGAATATTGGAGTAGGATTTTTACCACAAGATACGACATAATGTGAAACCCTAGAAAATGTAGAATTTTCGTGTTTTATATTTTTCACTGTTAGACAGACATGTACTGGATACTATTATATTTGAAGAAAGTGTTATAGAAATAGACCCCTTTGCCTTTCCCACTTAGTCAAATAGCTGAATGTGAGGTACTGAGAATGGCATGTGAGTTGGCAGAGAGAAAATCGATTGATATACATTGGTCTTCAGCATTTTTCTAGTCTAGGGGGCGATGTTGAGGTGACTGAGAAATCGTTTTATGGCAATACCAGCACATGATTAGGACACTACATAGAGGACTTTATACAGTGACACAGTTACCAACTGAAGTAGCTGCTAGTAAGGTCCACACTTACACACACGACCATACATGGTTGTCACACCAGGGCGAACATAGCTGTCAAATAGACAGCAGGATTTTATGTGACAGCTAACAAATCTATGTTTTGTTTTGTTTTTCGTTGTATTATTTTAGTTCTAAAATGTGAACACACACATGCACGCATACACATATTGGTTAATATATAAAGATTTGTGTTACCTGAGGAATAAACTGTCTGGAAGGTGAAGAGATGTGGTGAGGAGTTTGGTGGACTCTGGAAAGATGGACAAAGTAGACCAATAGAGCCATCCCATATCCCTCCTGCTGATGGGTTTTCCTCCAGGTAAAACAAATACACGTCATCCAATTACCACCTTGCAGGATCCTCAAGTATACACTGGTGTACCAATGAAATATGTCTGGGTAAAGGTGTATTGAAATGTGTCTAATGTATTACTGTGTCATACTCAAAACTTTTGTTATTCAATGTGATAGTCCTAGAGTTATTATAGATGATAGGGGTATTCATGTTATTGATAATAGAGGTATAATATATGAGTAGTGGTAACAAATCACATACTTTCAATTAGCCATAAACCAGTGTGAACAAAAAGTAGTGGTACTCGGTAGAACGAATTGAATAGAATAAGAGTTGGAACTTGATTGAAGTGACTGATAGCTTCGGCCACTAGTCCTCTCCCGCTACCAAAAGATCACTCCTGGGCAGACTCCTAACCTGTCAGTTTTTGAAATGTTCTTGACCCCTCGTGAGGTGAGATTGTAACTGGGAGGCTAGGTTAGACCTTCAGAGAAGGTAAATAGTGAGACAGCAACCAAGAACGTCCAAAACACTGTTTCCTGAAAGGTCACACTAACTGTCAGGATGTTGGATCGGGAGAGTAAGTTGTGGAGTAATAATTTCTTAAACTTAGGTTATTTGACAGACAGGTACCAGGTGTAGGCTACCAGCATCACAGCTTCAAGCGTAGCAGAGACACACTGGTGCCCATTCCACCCACTGCAGAGGGGCCAACACTCAGAGAAGGGTCCAAGGGCACTCATGAGTCTGTTCTGGAAGGCCTCGAATGCAGTTAGTAGCACCTGAGCCAAAGGCTAAGACTGTTGTCTAGCATGAAGTTGTAGTTTTTCCTGTTTTGTGTTCTCTCATTTCAGTCTCTTCTCAGGACGGTTAATTCTTTTGATTATTAGCAGGTGACAGAGACTGGTTCAGGTAATGATAAGGAGGTATTGGGGAGGAAGGAGAAGTTAGTAGCATAATCGGTCCAGCCAATTACTCTATTCAATTCAAGGGTAAAGGAAGATTTGGAAACCTCGGAGCTTGAAGAAAGTGTGAGGGGCTATTGTCTGAGTAGCATTACGTCCGTAAGTACGGTGACCCCATGGTTAGAAAGAGATACACCCAGCGATGCCAATCCATTAATATTCGGACTTGAGCAGACATCCTTGAGAATGATTATCATTCTTGGGAGGGTAAGGTTTTAGACCAAACAAAGTGCTGGGCGTGCTCACACGTGCCTCAGTGATTATATCAAGTAGGATTAGTTCTCTTTCTACTAAATATTCTTGAGGTACCCGAACTATAGGCGGGAGGTCACTAAGGGAAAAAGTAGGACACCTAGGTCCCTTAGTCTGAAGTCTCCCAATGCTTTGCAAGCTGCTCACTGTTAAATCTGAGTATCGGGAGACTGGGAAGAACGAACAGACAATAGCCCGCCCACAAGTGTTGATGAAAAGAACTGATGACATTATTAGAAGTGTATATTAACGCAAGCTGAAGGAGATTGTATATGACATTATTGATAGACATTGGATGATGCTATTAATGAACATGAAGTGTTTAAATGTATTATGAGCTTAAAGACATGCGTTGGACAGATGAACCTGTTAAACTTGAAGAACTGTAGTAGAGTATTCTGTATAACTGATACATGATCTGTTGTACTCTGTACCTTTCCAAATAATGTATTACATGTTTTATTGTACCCTTGAAGGGCATATAAAAGGTTATCTCCAAGCTCCAGAAATGTACGGTCTATAGTAAAAGAATAAATCGTTTAGAGGATTAAGACTCTCTCTTATGATAACTTGTTTAGATCTTCAAACAGCGTGGTCATACACCAAGGGGGATTTGTATTACATAACAATGAAACGTGGTACTGAGATCCTGCATATAACATCTTTAAGGTTTTAGTTTATTATACTATCAAAGGGTGGACTGTTGAAGTTGTATAATTGGATGAACGAAAGTATATTGGTTTAATATTGTTTAGCCATGCAAATGCGATCCGTACGCCATGTAACACATCGTTTCTCTCTACATGTTATTCAATGTCAAGAGGGTCGTTTGACAGGTCTTAAATTTAGGGCAATCGAGCATATTACCAAAACTATGAGAGGGGGGGGATAGGTTTCATCTGCTGTGTAAGCGGGAAGCTTACTGGATTTTTAAGTTAAAAACTCTGACACCTTTAGGTTTGAATGATACTATAGAGCTTAACAATATCTGCTAAAGTTGTTTCTATATGTTTTAAAGTACTTATTCTCGGTATTTATAATTAGTCAATTTTAATTTGACTTTAACGATCTAATTCGATATATGTTAAGAAGGAGTAAATTATGAGAACTTTATATTAATATTTATATTTATTTATATTTATTTTTATTATTATTATTATTGTTTTGAGCCAACAATCTGTAGTATTGATCTTTTTATACATTAAAATTATTGTTTTATACCTTTATTTTACTTTATATGTTATAGTATCTTTAGCTGTGCAGATCCGATATGTTTTGATGTGTAAAAACCATCTCCAGATACACCAATAACAAATTTTTATTTTTTATTTTTGATTGGTGTCTACAAATGATGATTTGAACCAGCGGATCTTACAATTAGGATTACATCTTTCACAGCTGAGTTACAAGTGACGTATTCAACAGCTGATATTTTTTCTGAATGGGAACCTTTTTTCTAAACAGGAACCTTATTCCATTGCACCATTGTATCACATGATCAGCGATAAAGGATTGGTTTACTATCCCCATGTGATTAGAAGCACTGACTATATAGAGAAGGCTGGTCTGTTCTGATAATTACACCTCTGATGAAACGACCAGAGTGCCGAGAAACGCGTCAGGTATTTGCTGGATTCCAGTCAGTGATTGCAACAGCGGAGTCACTAATATACCCCGGGGTTGAAGAAACTTCCTCCGTGATTTGAATGGTCAAACCTCTATATAATACTGCTTTGAGGCTGAATCTCCATGACATCTGATTGCCTATTCGGGACTAACGTTAAGTATACAACATCTTAAAAGGCATCTATGTTCCTCTCATAGAGAGGGTGACTATTGTGTACTCAATTGGGGATTTTATACACGAAGTCTGGTTCATATGAACCTCTTGAATTATTCATGAGTGATCTTTACTATCACATTAGATTGCCTATTCGGGACTAACATCAAGTATATAACATCTTAAAAGGCAACAATGTTCCTCTCACAGAGAGGGTGACTTTTGTGTACTCAATTGGGGATTTCACACATGAGGTTTTGTTCATATGAACTTCCTGAATTATTCATGAGTGACTTTACCATTATCATGGACTAAATCATCTGCGGTATGAGGATTTGTTTTTACATTCGTGTGCTCTAGTACATTCATTTTCCAGGATTGAGCCGTGTATTTGTTGGATTATCATCTCACACACTTAGTTGTGTCTACAAGTTTCAACCTATACATATACACGAGTATATCCAATTATTATTACATCTGCTGTGAATCCATTTAGGGAATATTTTATGTGCTCTGACACATCTAGAGTGTTGAATCTGATATATGCCAGTTTTTTGTTATACCCAATACTGGCTATTGTTTTATAAATATGTGTAATGGTATATTTATATCATCTTTAAATACATGTTATTTTATATAATAAATGAACTTGTAATTATTCCAACTAGTGGCTTACAGTTTTTTGCGCTCTCAGTTTTCTTTTTGTTTATGTATATATCCTTAATCAGGTCCCAGAGCCTGTAAGGAGAGCTGCAACTGGCCATAGTTTTGTTTATTTTAGGTATCTAATAGGTTTTTAGAGCGCCCTCTTTCTATATCTAACTTTGTGTTGTTGCTGTGTCTGGTTGTTTGGGCTGCTCACCCATTCAGTATTTATACCTATCAATACTACAGCTAGTAGGTTGTTGGCTCATTTTTTTCAACAATATGTCTATCTTAAAATGTATATCGGACAGAATTGAGAGGAGACAGGGCTATCTCTCTCGAGTAGTCCCTGGACCATCGCAAGTAGAATCTAATGGGAATGTGGAAATGTACCGTTTATTTAATAAATTGGAAACACTTTGCTTATCCGAAACAAGACATTGGTGGGACCAAGTTACATTACAAAAATATGTGGATGATAATATTATTCCCAGAGGTCTGCGGATAAATAAGATGGCTTCCTTTCAGGAAGATGTTAGCTTTACTAATGAATGGAATGTTATTTTGGATAATTGCTCAATCAAATTGATGAAACTTCTGATTCACTATAGAAATCAGAAGGTTGAGACGATACAGAAGGATATTGAAAAAGTTCAGGACTCTCTCAGAGATTATGAAAACTCTGATGGTTATAAAGAAAGGGACAATAAGATCAATAAGAGGGTTGTGGACTTTGAGAGAGCTTTGGTAGCTCGTAAAGATGGTAAACTTTTGAGAGATCGTACAGATTATGAAAATGATAGAGTTAGAACTTATAATAGGTTCCCGAGGGGAGAATCAAACAGGAGAGATAGATCTACTGGTTCTAGACAGTATGATTTCCACAGTAAAGCTCGTCAACCATTCAATAGGAAGTTCAATACCCACAATACTCCCTCACCCAGGACTGCCCAATGGAGAGGTCCTAATAATAAATCAAAGAAGGATAACTCAATTTATAGACCTGCTCTAGACCGGGATACATATAATCCAGAACCTGATAGTGAATATGAGGATCACCCTTTGGATAATACAGGAGCTCGAGCTCCATACAGAAAAGATACTAGACCTATGAGGAGGGACCCGCAGGAGAAAGTAGTTTCCCGCAGGAACATTGCGACCTCGTCTGCTACCTCTGCCTCTTCTTCCTCTTTTTTAGGAAGGGGCTATCATGCTCCATCATACACTCAAAGAGATCGAGATCTAGATATTCATACACCAAAAAGATTAAGAGAAGAAGAGCCAGAGGATCCAGAGGAGGGGTGTTCAAATCGAATAAGAAACCCACATCATCAGTAACAGGTAAAGGTGTTTATAATTTATCTTCAAAAACACTTACACAATCTGAATTAAAACTCTTACAGAAGGGTTTAAAATTTGCCCCTGCAGAGAAACCTAATCTTTTTGATCTCTTTGTGGATCTAAATCGTTACATCAGGACTTTAAGTAGGAAAAGATACTTTGCATTGAAAGCTATTAAGAAGAATAAACAAGCTCTCTCTCCAATTTTGTGTGATGTTGATGAACAAATGGCACTGGTTGACTTAGAATCTTTATACATGGAGAGCAATGAGAATGACTCTCCTTCTGAGGTGAGTCTTTTTGACATTAACTCCTCAATGTCCTCGAAGAGGTTTAAGACAAAATCCAATTTTTATCCACTCCAGTATAAGGGTCCCTATGTAGATAGCTTCTACAGAAGCACCATGGAAGATTTTAGAAAACTTTGTGATAAATCCGTATGTGAACCGATCAGGGACAATCTTACTGCCCAAGAGAGAGTAGCTCTCAAGAGTTTAATGAAAGATACCACCCTCATAATTAAATCAGCCGATAAAGGCGGGCGTGTGGTGGTTCAAGATAGATCTGATTATTACATGGAGGCAGTTAGACAATTGAGTAATGACCGTTTCTATAGGAAGTTGGATAGAGATCCTACATCAAGTTTTCAATCTGAGTTGAGATTTATGTTAGATTTGGTATTATCAGAAGGGACAATAACGTTTTGGTTTTTGTTTTCTCAACACCCGGTGACACCTACTTATTATCATTTGCCCAAAATTCACAAATCTTTAGTTTCACCTCCTGGGAGACCTATAATTTCGGGTGTGGGTTCCCTCACTAGTAATTTGTCCTATTTTGTTGATGTTCATTTGCAACCATTGGTTTCATCTCTAAAGTCACACATAAAGGATACGACCAGTTTTCTTAAGCTGATTCAGTCTGTAAGTTGGAAATCTACCTATACCTTCCTGACCTGTGATGTTGAATCACTGTACTCCAATATACCACATGAGTTAGGTTTGGAGTCTGTTAATTTTTTTTGGGATAAACAGGATTCTATGGATCCAGTGTTATGTGACTTTATAATATCATCCATAAAATTCATTTTGGATCATAATTATTTTTTATTTGATCTGCAATTTTATCTACAGGTGTTGGGCACAGCCATGGGGACCAGGCTCGCGCGGAAATTACGCTACCGGACGATACGCAAGACCTACTGATTTCGGTTCCTAAACAAAGGGTGGATTGACGCGTCATATACGGGTAAGAACGCAATGTGTTCAAAATCTGTTTATCATTCTGTGTTGTGAAACCGAATGTCCGTTTTTGCATTATCTAAGGAGCGCTAACTTGAATCTAGAGAGAAAACTGTTTCTTTTTATTGTCATTTTTGCGTTTTAAATGTATTGCATTGCTTAGCGTATGTGTACTTCCTGCATAGCGTATGTGAACTTCTGGTAGATTTGCCACGTGTTTAGACAATAGTTTTGATAGTTTGTTATACATGCATAGTATAATCACTTGTTAAAGTCTCTGAAACGTTATTAATATTGTTGGGAAGTTGACTTTCTGCGCAGAAAAGGTGTATGTTGTGTGATTTTGTGACCTAGATACACTAAGGTTTGATCTATTGTTGAATAGAGTGTCAGTTGCTGTATAACGAGGCAGGTGCCCAACTGGTGTACAGTATACGAGTCAGGTATACTGGTGGCGAAAACAAAGGAGGTTTTCGCAAAGCGTGTCCAATAGTAATCGCAATGTTTACTGAAAGTTAGTATCTTTAAGCGGTGCGATTGGATCGCACGGTAAGGCCGTGATTGTGACTTGGGGGAGCAGCTTGGAAGAATTATGTTGGCAAGGCTCGTTGATTGATTTTGCCAGATGCTGCCAGTTTTAATAGACTCAACAGATTTGTTGGAGAGGCAGGGTATTGAGGAGCTGACAGCCCTGTGGTCCGCATTGATATTTCTGTGTTAGGGGTCCTCGTTTGGTGCGAGAGGAAACGAGTGGATGCGGCTTGAGCAAATATGTCCACGGCCGTTAAAGATCTCTAGCGGTAGATTGCAGGTGGCAAAGTGTTGACAATATTTGTTGGAGAGGCAGGGTATCGAGGAGCTGATAGCCCTGTGGTCCACATAGAGCTTGATATTGTTCAACATGGGTGCTAAGCATACGCTAGAGATGGTCAATGTACTGCTTGAAGAAGGGCCTATTGGTTCAGCGAGATTTCTTATGTGTAAGAAATATGGTGCATACGCAATGGCGTATTGCGACAAGTGGGTCAAGATGACCAAGGATTGTGTTAGACCTTTCCCAACGATAGGTAGTTTCAATTCAGAGGTACCGAATAATGTTAAAAACAAGGTGTGGTTGATTAAATCAACAAAGTGAGAACTAAACATAATGATTGTTTAAAGTTGTGGCAAATGGAAGGAAACACGTGGCAGAGCAGCAAGTGCACAGCGGAAGTAGGCGTGGCGAAAAACGAGTGCATGGCAGAAGTAGCCATTGAGAAACGTGGAGAACTTTGCGCAAGCACACCCCCGCCGCCCTATGCGGTAGGGGGCATAAGTACAGCCGTTACTAAAAATGATAAAAAAGAAATTGCTAAGTTATATCCTGTTTTAAGTAAATTTAAAGCAAGTGTTTCTGAAGAAGAGGATGAACCCACCGTGATTTCAGCCATTGCCCATGCTATTAACATGTTAGAAGTTTAACGCAAGTATGGAAAGGGAGCGGTCCCACCAGCAGGGGCAGTGGCTGAGATAGGTGAGAGTAGTGGGGTAACCACTAGGAGAGAGAACATCCAAGGTACTGAAGCAGCAATTCCTGTGATTAGTCCTGAAGGTAGTGAACCGATTGGTACTTATCCTGTCCGCACAATAGCAGTTCCTAATGGAAAAGCAGATAAGGATGCTATAGTTCCTGTAAGAAATGTTTCAATGCATTGTCCCTGGACTAGATCAGAACTACGTTCCATTATGACTGAGTTCCCAGATCCTAGAAAAGAGTTGGCTAAATGTCAGAAGTTTGTCAAAGACTTAGGAAACGCACATGAACCAACCAATAAGGATTGGCGATTGGTGTTGAGGGCATGCCTTCCTCCCAATACTAACATACAAAAATGTATTAAAGATTATTTGTTGGAGGAAGACAAAACCTTAACAGATGAGGATAATCAAGAGAATATTCAGTAAATTGTCTCACATTTGGCCATCTATTCTCCAGTAGAAGTAAATTGGAGCAAGATTTTCACCATTAAACATAAAGAGTGTGAAACGGCAGCTGATATTTTTTCTAGAGCTCTTACATCAATGACACAGTTTACTGGGATAGCAGATATCAGGTAGAATCCACATCATAGGGAGGTGGCTGTAACGGTACTAATGAATGGTCTAAAGGAGAACTTAAAGGCAAGGGTACAAACATCATTACCTAATTGGAGAGGCATCACAGTAGATTCCCTTAGGGAGTCTGCTGTGGAACATGACAAAAATATTTTTAGAAAGAAGGAAGAGAAAAGTGATAGGTTGATGACGGTAAGTATACAAGTCTTAGAGGGAAAACACACACGACCACCAGCATACAACTCACATAACCAGAGACATAGAGTAGTGAAGTGTTTCAACTGCCATGAAGACGGACATATCAGGAAGGATTGTAGGAAGGAAAGATACAGTACACACAGGGGTGGGACACATAGATACCCACAAAGAAGAGACACACATAGGTTAGAAGACTCACAGCTACCCGCACATATAATAGCATCAAATGCTGCATGGGAAAGTGATAGTCAGCGCTAGGGGTCAGGTCATACCTGTAGTCTACAGCCAGTAAGGTTAACTGAGAGTCTGAGGGAAGAACCTACAATGATAATTGACATAGCTGGTACTAAACAAACTTTTCTTGTAGATACAGGGGTGGCCAGAGCAGTGATAACTTCTCCTTTTAAACTACAGGTAACTAGCAAAACTATTCCAGCTATGGGGGTAACAGGGAGAATGTTACATTACCCTATAACCAAAATCACAGAAGGCCTCTGCATACCAAGCTTTCATTTCTCTTGGTTGCAGCGGCTCCTACTAACTTGCTGGGAAGGGACTTGTTGTGCAAAATGGGATGTGTCATATACTATACCCCTGATGGTGTATTTCTAGATATGGAGTTTAATTGCAAAAAGGGAGAAACCGCACCAGGTAGTCCATATACTTCCTCAATAATGTATATGTCAATCTTGCCTAAATGGCTTTAGCTATACATGATGAGGATCGGTGCGCCCCAACCATTGATTTATTATAGACCAGGATTAGAAAGAGAAAAAGGAATGGGGCACTCAAAATGGACTAAATGTTTGAAATTTTGATAAATGTAGACTAAATTCTGTTAAATACTTCTTTATTGGTATTATTAAAACATTCTAATAGCGAAATATAAAAAGTGAATATGGAATGAAACTAATAGGATATAGAAACTGGTAAAAGGACAAAATTGATTTGTCCAGCCGCATTACTGCACCATAAACCACTAGACTTTTTTAATTGTGTTAAATATTGTTTATAACGTTAGTTCCAGTGGTAAGTCAATTCCCTGGATATGACATTATGTAACAGTGCTATGGGTTTAGCCTCTTGAAATTGAAATACAAAATAAATACCTATGCTCCTAGGTTATAAAGAAGCCAAAACCGTGTACCAGAAAAAACTGGTATTTGTATAATAGCCCAGTTAGTCTGGACACATATGTCCGATGTTCTAACCAAACATAAGCCTATTAATGTATATAATTGTGGTCAACCGGACTCTTGGGGCATATAATGTGATGACCGGAGTGATCCCTCCAGTCACTATAGGAGTATGTGTTCCACAAATTACATTGCTTGCTTCACTGCCCTGGGGGCTTATCATGTGCAGCCAAATTGATCCGTTTTAGGCTGCCCTTATTATGGCATAATCAATAGCTTTTATCCCCTCTTATGTACGAGGGTTTGATCCGATACACTTGTCCCCTCTTGCTGTATCAGGACTGCATTGAGGCTGTATCTACTATGTGGGAAACACTGGGTAATTGCTTAGGGTTCTAATATTCCCCGCTAGGTATTTAACTATTCTTATTCCTATAAGAGGTTCGCTCACTATCTTAAACTACCAGGATTGATAAGGTGAACAGTGAACGCGGCGTCTGCCGACGCGCGTTTCGCTAGAAGCTTTTTCTAGGCAAAATTTCCAACATTTAGTCCATTTTGAGTGCCCCAATCGATCATTTCTTTTTCTCTTTCTATTTCTTTTTCTCTTTCTAATCCTGGTATTTCTAGATATACCAGAGAAGGTCGTGCATGAGGTACAGAATATATTGGACATCCCACAAAGGTTAATGTTACACTCTACCATTATAGAACAAAGTCCATCTCAGGTAAAGGGGATGTTGCTGGAAATACCGGGTTCCCTATGGACCAAAGATGGACAGGACACTGGATTGATGGCAAATTTAGCTCCTGTGATGGTAAATCTAAAATGTGGTAGGATAGCTCCATAAATCCCACAGTATCCATTAAAACCGGAGGTGGAATTAGGGGTGTATCCTGTTATTGAGAGGCTGTTGCAACAAGGGATTTTAATTCGTACATCCAGCACAGCAAATAGACCAATTTTCCCTGTGAAGAAGAGTGGGGGGGAGGGGCTATAGATTAGTCCAGGACTTAAGGGGAATTAATAAAGTTGTTGAGAGCCAATTCCCCATAGTGCCCAATCCAGCTGTCATCCTCATGCAGATTCCACCGTCTGCTAGTCACTTTACTGTCATTGACCTTTGTTCTGCCTTCTTCTCAGTCCCTCTTCACCCTGACTACCAATACTTTTTTGCATTCTCCTATAGGGGGGTGCAATACACATGGACTAGACTTCCCCAGGGGTTCATTGACAGCCCCAGTATTTTCTCCCAAGCCTTACATGACTGTTTACCATCCTTTCAACCAAGCAATGGGTCTGTTCTGATTCAATATGTGGATGATTTGTTGTTGCGCTCTGATTCTTTTATGTCATGTTTACATGATACTAAATTACTGTTACTTCGTCTTTCACATACAGGGCACAAGGTGGCAAAGGACAAGTTACAGCCATGTCAGACTAAGGTTAAATACTTAGGACACTGTCTCACCCAGGGCCTAAGACACATGACAATGGACAGAATTGAGGCAATACAACACATGACTGCCGCAGAACCAGAAGCAAATCCGTACCTTCTTGGGGATGTGTGGATACTGTAGATCCTGGATCCCAGGTTTTTCTATTCTGGCATTACCATTGCAGGAGCTAGTCTCTTCCTCAAAGCCAGAACGTGTTGTACACACCGAGGAGTCAGAGCAAGCATTCTTTAATCCTAAATATAGTCTGACTAGAGCACCTGCATTGGGAATACCTGATTATGAAAAGCCTTTTGAGCTATACTGTACAGAAGCTGATGGTTGTGCAGCAGGTGTCCTCACTCAGAAACATGGTGACGTTAACAGACCGGTAGCATACTACAGTGCAATTGGACACTGTGGCAAGATCACTCGGAACATGTCTAAGAAGTGTAGCAGCAACTGCTCTTCTGGTAAGTAAGAGCGAGGACGTAGTATTAGGACATGATTCAACTGTCTATACACCTCATGCAGTATCAGCTCTGTTGAATTCAGCTCAAACCAGACATGTCTCTTCAGCTAGGTTCACAAAATGGGAACTAGCTCTGATGTCACCCTCAAACATCACCATCAAATGGTGGGAGGTGAGGAGACCCTGGTTGGTGATGAGTTTTGCAAGAATACTTATAGGCATGATTGTATGGAATATCTGAACCAGACCTTTAATGCAAGGCCTGACATACGTGACACCCCCTTAGAAAATGTAGATTTTACGTTTTATACAGATGGGAGTTGTCATAGACAGAAGGAGACGGGAGAACTATGTACTGGTTATGCTGTTGTAGACATCAGGATGTTGTAGAAGCTGGACCCCTTGGCCCACCTCATTCAGCCCAAGTGGCCGAACTAGTAGCATTAAGGAGAGCGTGTGAGTTGGCAAAGGGTAAGTCAGCCAATATATATACTGACTCTAGGTACGCCTTTCGTGGGTAGTGCATGATTTCGGGGCCCTTTGGCGTCTTAGAAACTTTACGACAGCAGCAGGCACGCCAGTGGCACACTCACAACACATAAAAGGACTTTTGACAGTGATACAGTTACCCAAGACAGTAGCCGTCATAAAATGTAAAGCCCACACTTCTGGTGTCATTGGGCAACAACAGGCGGGACGAAGCTGCTAAATGGGCAGCAGGGCAACCTATAACTGTATCAACCAAGACTATGATGGTTTTTCAGACATTAGACATGCAGAGATTAATTGAAATGTAAGATTTATTCCCTTCAGGAAAAGGCGGTCTGGAAGGCGAAGGGATGTGGCCAAGCATCCTTGGGAATCTGGAGAGATGGACAAGGTAGGCCTGTGGCTCCCAGAGCATACTACCCAAGCCTGTCTGAGTCAGCACATGGTGTGACTAATATGGGTAGGGAAGGTATGTGCAAACGAGTGAGAGCATACTGGTGTGCACCTGTTTTTTCTTCTCAGGCCAGTAAGAAGGCAATGTCATGTCTTACTTGTTTGAGGAAAAACGTTGGGAAACTATACCAACTGAGCCATCCCACATCCCTCCTACGGACAGAGCTTTTTAAGGTAATACAAATTAACTATATCCAAATACCACCTTGCAGGAATTTCAAATACGTGTTAGTATGTATTGATGTGTTTTCCAGTTGGGTAGAAGCATATCCGGCAGCCACGAATACTGCTGTGTTCACTGCAAAGAAAATTGTTCAGTGGTTTTCGTGTAGATACGGTATCCCTAGAATCATAGAAAGTGATAGGGGTACCCACTTAACCGGTGTTATCTTCCAGAACATGTATAAGCTCATGGGAATCAGTAGCAGACTTCACACCCCTTACCGACCACAAACCAGCGGTAATGTGGAAAGAGTGAATGGTACTATTAAGAACAAGCTTGGTAAGATAATGGCTGAACCTGGTTGGCGTGGCCAAAAGCTTTGCCACTAGTCCTCCATAGCATCCGAACCACTCCCAGACCCCCTCCTAATCTGTTCCCCTTTGAGATACTGTTCAGCCGACAACCTCATTTGATCGTAAGTCCACAAGACGACTTGAAGTGTAATAATGAAGTGACTGTGCAATATCTCATAAAAATGAGCAGACAGCTAAAGCTACAACAAGAAAAACTAAAATTGCTGTCACCTGGTATGCCAGAAACGAACTGTCATGATGTTGAACCCGGGGAATATGTTATGATCGGCCCGTACCAAGTGCTGCTGACCAGTACCACATCACTGAAGGTTGCAGAAAGAGACACTTGGGTCCATTCTATCCACTGCAGGAAAGTCAGTAACCTGGAGAAAGTGCGAAATAAAGCTGAGACGGACGACACCGATCTGTCACTCGTAAACCTGTTCCGGGAGACCTAAAGCCTGCAGTCAAGACACCTGAGCCAAGGATGTTGCCCAAACTATCCTTCCAGCGATGGAGTGGCGATTTTTGTTTTTCTTCTGTTCCAGGATTTTTCTTGTTTGCATTTTTTATAGGACACCCTATTTTTGTGAAGGAGAACAGATGACAGAGACAGGATCTGGTAGTGATACTGATGAGATGGATTTCAAGGAAAAGTTATTAGAATACACAGAGCAGCCCATTATCAAGCTTGGTCCAGGGGTTATGAAAAGGTCTGCTAGCTCTGGAACTCGGAGACAGTGTGAGGGGCTATTGTCTGATGAATATTGTATTTGTAAGTACTGTGATTCCCTAGTTGAAGAGAAATGCATCCAGCAATGCCAGTCCACAGGTAATCTAGAAAGTGGGCGGGCATCCTCTGGGGGATTATCACTCCTTAGTGGGTAAGGTTCTAAACCAAACTGAGTGCTGGATGTGCTCTTCTTTGCCTCAGGGACAGCATAACATAGGGTTAGTGCCATTCCCACTAAACATCTCTGGGGTCCTCGAATTAAGGAGAAGGAGGTCTATAGAAGGGAAGTACAATAACACTAGGTCCCCTAGTCTGAAGTTTCGGCAATACTCCTTAGACCGGTCTTTACTGTGTCTAATTATCTCACACGTAAAACGACTGGAGAATTGGGAACCTAACCTGTCAGATCAGACAATGGCTTGCCACACTCATTTTGGAGGGAGATTTGCAAGGTCACCAATAGGCAGAAATGTTGATGGACTCCATAAACTAGGACGTGTAAACAGATATAAGAAAGTATCCATTGGGAAAGTCTCTATAGGTAATTGTAAGAATATTATCCATGCTGACACGTGTCTTGAACAAATGGAGACACTAGGCAGGGGTATGTTTTGTCAAAACGTTGTGTGATGTTATCAATGGGCATACTGTTTCTTATTTTCTCCCAGATGACGTGTACTTTGTTTGTGGGAGAAAAGCTTATTCCTGGGTAACTCCGAGTTCCAAGGGTTTGTGTTTCATAGGTAAACTGGTTCCTGAAATCATGACTATTACTCATGAAGAAATGGTTGGTATTCACAAGACTACATCCCCACCATACACACACACACACACACACACACACACACATACACACACACACACACACACACACACACACACATAGTATTAACACCGTGGCAAGAGAAATATGGTTCCTGGTGAGGAACCCATAGCTACAACATTGATTAGTGAAACCGCTGGTTTTCAAGTTATGGTTGCTCTAGACCTAACCAGGACCGCTTGGGGAACTTTAAACTTTAAATATATTCAAGACCTAGCTAAATTGATAGACAATATCCCCGAGATGTATGATGACACTTTCAGGTATACTGGAAGGGAGCTACAAGCGTGCAAGAAGGAGTTGGTGCACCATAGGTTGGTACTGAATTATCTTACCTCTATTACTGGTGGATACTATGTGACTTTGGCCACCCAGTGTGATGTCAAGTGTTGCACATACATCACCAATAATACAGATGACCCCAAAGAGGTTATAGACTGGAAGAAGGATGAAATTCTGCAACTGAAATGGGAATTTCGAAGGAACCATAATTCTTCGTTATATGAGGTCGGGGAAAAGGTGGCAGGTTGGTTCTCCTAGTTTCACCCTGTGAAATGGTTCTCTGGTCTGGGGGAGTGTATACAGGAAATGGTTGCTAGTGTAGGTAAACTCCTTCTCCTTATACTGGGTGTCATCTTAGCAATTGGTTTATGTGTCAAATGTGTTCCTACTGTGTTGAAGTGTGGAAAACAGTCTTCTGGGAGAAACACTGAGAACGAGACTGAAAGGGTGGTGAGAGATACCGAGATAATGGTCTGTGAAAAAGTGTTGTATAATCCTGAACTTGAAACGATGATTATGTGATAGTTTATTACACTATCAAAGGGTGGAACTGTCGAAGTCTGCAAATTGGATAAAGTAATTTCACTTAATATCGAGCAAACTTGGTTGTCTTTGTCTGAAAAGATGCGTATTGCACGCTATGGCGTGGAAGGGCGTACGCAGCCACAACACGTGGCAATAGCGTTTTTTACACATTTACACATATTCGCACCAATACGCATCTTTGTAAATAGCACATATTAATGATAGTCACAACACATAGTTATTTATGTCAGAATATAGTAGTGTTTATGTGTAATATTATACGTTATATGCATATTAGTAATACATATGGTACAGGTTAAAGGAAATGTGTGGTATCATATTGATCCCCTTTACTTCAGCAGCTGTCCGGTGCATTCGGCGAAGTGATCGCACAATGCATATGCTAGTTATTGATGTTAGGTAATAAACCTTTAATATGATGCTGACTGTAAAATGCTAATAGACTAGTTGTAACTGTAGTCTTGGCGGGAAGAAAGAAGCACATCCCCTGGAGAGATGACCTCCACCTTTGGATTCTTTAGTTTGAACTAGCCTATGATCTGCAACCCCCTGGAATTTCCTGAAGCCTGGACCAATAGATGCAAGCCACACCATCTGCATTGTTTTACTGTATTTCTGTTTGCATATAAGCAGGTGTTTTTCATGTAGTGTTCAGTCATCTTGACCACAGACTTCAGACTTGAATGACTGTTCTCTGGATCCAGAGCGCCTGCGATAAGTAACGGCTGTACTTATTATTATTTCGCTTGAATTATTCTGCTACTTTAGAGAATAAATATTTGTGCGTTGGAAACACAACTCGAGATTCGACAATCGTTATTGGATAGCGACAAAACCGGTGCCGGTGCCATCTTATCCCAAAAGGACCTCCATACTCACCGTCTACACCCATGTGCCTAGTTTTCTCGTAAGTTCTCTTCAGCAGAAGCCAACTATGATGTGGGTAACCGAGAACTATTGGCAATTAAATGGGCCTTTGAGGTATGGCGTCATTGGCTGGAGGGTGCTACACATCGGATTTCCGTTATTACGGATCATAAAAACCTACAATATATTCAGTCGGTCAAACGTCTGAACCCCAGACAGGCCCGTTGGTTGCTATTTTTTACTCGATTCAATTTTGTGATCACCTACCGACCAGGTTCTAAAAATGTCCGAGCAGATGCTCTGTCCAGAAGCTTCTTGGCACATCATTTTCCAATTACAAATCTGGAGCCTATCATTCCCTCTTCCATAATTCACGCTGGGCTGACCCAAGACCTGAGCATTTCTCTTCAGAGGTTTCAACGGTTAGCTCCTGAAAATACCCCGGAGCGATGTTTATTTGTTCCGGTCCATTTAAGGAAGGCGGTTCTTGCAGAAGCCCACAATATTAAGACTGCTGGACATCCCGGAATCCGGAAAACATGGGAAATCTTATCCCGTACTGTATGGTGGCCATCGTTACTGTCACGAATACTTACCCCTCCACGTCCCCCAGCCGCGCTGTCGGACCCAGAAGCCGCACTTCCAGGTTTGGCGGTCACGTGATCGCTACCTAGGGCGGTCACATGATCGTTACCTAGGGTGGGGAATTCAAAAGTGAACACAGTATAAAAGCATAGCTCTGACACTTGGTGAGTGTCAGAGCAACTTACCAGTTCCTGGCGCCTGATTCCTGTGTCCTCCTTGTTCCTGCTTCCTGTGTGTTTGCCCTCCTGTGTACCGACCCGGTTTGCTGACTCTTCTGGATTCTGTTTCTCCCGTGTACTGACCTGGCTTGCTGACCTTCCTGATTGCCTGTGCTCCTGACCCGGATTGTCTCACGCTTCTCTCTCTATATGTTTATCTGCCATTCCTGTGTACCGACCCAGTTAGCTGACCACGCATCTGTTCTGGTGACCCGTGTACCGACCCTATTGATTGACTCTGAGATTGCTTCTGACTCTGTCTACATTGCCTCCCTGTGTACCTACACGGCCTGTCCGACCATTCTCATCTTGCTCCTATCCCGCTGTACTACATCTTGGGGCAAACCTGAGGACCGCGACATGCGACTCCTGGCAGCAAAGCCCATCCCGCCTTGCGGCGGTTCTTGGTGAATACCGGGGAGATCGTTAGACTCCGCACCTCAGGTAAGCCACCATTAATCAAGATTAGTAGTGTATCCATTAATCCGTAACAGTTTGCTCTGACCATGGATCCAGCGGCTAAAGATCTACTGGAGCATTTAGTAGGAAGAATGGATAAATAGGAGGTGAACCAAGAGCAACTTTTGAAATTCCTCCAGAGCTTATCAACCCGGCTGGACGTTGTTCAGAACACCTTAGTGGCCGCCGGACCTCCTGCACCAGTGAGTGCAGCTCCGGACCCTCCTCCTGCAGCATCAGCCTCTTCCTCCCAATTGCGGATACCTAATCCGCCTAAATATGATGGAAACCCTAAACTTTGCAGAGGATTCTTGAACCAATGCTCCATTCAATTTGAACTGTTACCCGGGAATTGTCCTTCTGAGAAGACTAAGGTGGCCTAGGTGATTTTGCTGCTGTCTGGTCAAGCCTTAGCATGGGCGTCCCCATTGTGGGAGAGAAATTATCCCATCCTGCATAACCTTTCCACCTTCCTGTCCACCTTCAAGAAGATCTTTGATGAACCAGAAAGGGTCTCCAACGCAGGTACCGGGTTATTGCGTTTTCGCCAAGGCAACCAGTCTGTGGGTCAGTATGCGGTTCTCTTCAGAACTATGGCCTCTGAGCTGCGTTGAAACAACGAGGCTCTTGTGGCCACATTCTGGCAGGGTCTTTCCGATCGGATTAAAGACGGGCTGGTGTCCCAAGAAATCCCTACATCTCTGGACGATCTCATCTCTCTCTGCATTAAGGTTGACTTACGTTTCAAGGAGCGTAATTCCGTCAGGGAACAATCTCGACGTAGTATGATCCGTTTGGCTCCTAATTTCCAGACACCTGTTCTTCCTCCCGAGGACCCGCCTGTCGGCCGAAGAGAGGGACAGAAGATTCCGGAACAAGTTATGTTTATATTGTCGAGAGAGCGGTCATCTTCTGAACTCTTGTCCCAAACGTCCGGGAAACGACAGGGCCTAACGTGTTTGGGAACTGTGTCGTTAGGCCCCCTTATTCCGTCTCCCTCAGTTCCTTATAGTAATGATTGTGTCACTATTCCCATTTCTTTACAGTCTGGACGATATACCTTTTCTCAGTCCGCACTCCTTGACTCCGGAGCTGCTGGGAATTTCATTTCTGCTGCCTTGGTAAAACAATTCTCCATCCCCACGCAAGCCTTAGAACAACCTATCTCCCTTTTAGCCATCGATGGGGGAAGAATTCCTGAAGGATCCATCTTTTTACGCACCACTCCTCTTCATCTTCAGATTGGAGTACTTCATCAGGAGAGTATCTCCTTCTTCGTAATTAATAAATCTACTAATCCGGTTATCCTTGGACTTCCGTGGCTTCGTCTCCATTTCCCTAACGTGGACTGGCAGTCCGGCCATATCTTATCTTGGGGACAACATTGTTTTATCCATTGCCTTTCAAAGGTAGTTCCCAAAGAGGATCCCAAATGCCACAGGAGGTTACTCTTGGCACTCCTTCCTGAACCCTACCAAATCTTTTCCGATGTCTTTTGTGAACAGGAGGCCATGAAACACCCTCCACATAGAATTTGGGACTGTAACATAGATCTTATTCCTGGCAAACCAATACCCCGAGGTAGAGTGTATCCACTTTCCGTTCCTGAATCCAAGGCCATGGAGGACTATGTCCAAGATAATCTGGGAAAAGGCTTTATCCGAAAATCCTCTTCTCCTGCTGGGGCAGGTTTTTTTTTCGTAAAGAAGAAAGACGGGGGCCTCTGCCCTTGTATTGACTATCGAGGCCTAAATGCCATCACCGTAAAAAATTGGTACCCTCTTACCACTAATCTCAGAATTATTTGATCGTATAAAGGGGGCTACCATCTTTTCTAAATTTTACCTCAGAGGAGCCTATAACCTGGTGCGCATTAAGGAGGGGGATGAGCGGAAGACAGCCTTCAACACTCGGGACAGCCACTTTGAATACTTGGTCATGACTTTTGGGTTGTGCAATCCCCCGGCTGTTTTTCAAGGTTTCATGAATGAACTCTTTCAAGACCTTTTATACCAATGTGTGGTCATCTACCTAGATGATATCCTCATCTTCTCCCAAGACTTAATATCACATCGCAAACATGTCTTGGAGGTTCTGTCTCGTATTAGAAAGAATCATCTATATTGTAAATTAGAAAAATGTATCTTTGAGCAGAGACAAGTTCCTTTCTTAGGTTATATAATCTCTGGCACTGGATTGCAAATGGATCCTACCAAGTTAAAAGCCATACTAGATTGGGCTCAACCCTCGGGCCTTAAAGCTACACAACGGTTCCTAGGGCTCTCCAATTACTACCACCAGTTCATTAAAGGATACTCTACCTTGGTGGTACCCATCACTGCTTTAACCCGTAAGTCTGCGAATGCCAAGGTATGGTCTGAAGAGGCCACCCAAGCTTTTGCTACCTTAAAATCTCTCTTTTCCTCAGCACCCATCCTCCAACAACCTGACTGTTCTCGCCCGTTCATTCTAGAGGTGGACGGATCCTCCGTAGGTACGGGAGCAGTGCTCTCTCAACGAGATTCTACCGGTAAACTACGTCCGTGCAGATTCTTTTCCCGTCGCCTGCTACCTGCTGAAAAGAACTACGGTATCGGTGACAAGGAGCTTCTGGCCATCAAATTGGCTCTTTTTGAATGGAGGCATCTCCTAGAAGGAGCCCAGTTTCCCATCACCATCTATATTGATCACAAGAACTTGTTATATTTAAATACTACACGCTGCCTAAATCCTCGACAAGCAAGATGGTCCTTATTTTTCTCCGGATTTGACTTCAACATTTCCTTCTGTTCTGGATCTAAAAATATCAAGGCAGATGCTCTATCTCGCTCATTTGATCCTGCTCACATATCAAGAAAAGCTGTCCTCCAGGAAAGAGCTTCATTTCTGCACCTCTTTGCATCAAACTCCTATGATGGGCTCATCGTTCTCTCTTCTCAGGTCATGCTGGCATTCGCAAGACTTGGGCCCTGTTATCTCGCAACTATTGGTGGCCTTTCATACGGGAAGATGTAAGGAAGTTTGTGTCTTCATGTTCCATATGTGCCCAACACAAGACCCCCAGGAGGATGCCTTATGGTCATTTACTTCCATTACCAGTTCCTGATTACCCGTGGTCACAAATCTCCATGGATTTCATTACGGTCCTACCCCCCTCCAAGTCTTGTACTGTGGTCCTAGTGGTCACGGACCGCTTTTCCAAAACTGCCCACTTCATTCCACTGAGAGGTCTTCCATCTTCCTCCTCGTTAGCTGATATTTTCGTTAAAGAGATATTCCGCCTTCATGGTTGTCCTCATCACATTGTCTCCGATCGAGGATCTCAGTGTATATCCAAGTTTTTGAGATCCTTTTGTCACAAATCTGGAATCAAGCTTGATTTTTCCAATGCATATCACCCCCAGTCTAATGGCCTCACAGAAAGAACCAACCAGGAATTGGAGAAATTCTTAAGAATATTAATTTCTGTCAATCAAGACAACTGAGTTGATCTCCTTCCATGGGGTGAGTTTGCCCATAATAACCATTTCCACGAGGCTCTCTCTAATTCTCCTTTTTTCGTTCTCTATGGCTGCCATCCTAGATTACCCACCTTTTCCAAATTTCTGCTTCTGAAGTCCCAGCAGTGGACGTATTATTTTGTAACTTCTCGCATATCTGGGAACAAACCAAATCAAGTCTTAGAAAAGCCATCACTCGTTCTAAGGAAGCCTATGATAAAAGGAGAAGAGCCAGTCCTAATTTCTCCATCGGTGATAAAGTTTGGCTATCTACACAGAACATTCGTTTAAGATTTCCTAGCAAGAAATTTGCTCCCAGGTTCATTAGTCCTTTTACCATCTCTGAGATCATCAATCCAGTAGCTTTCAGACTAAGCTTACCACGTTCTCTACGTATCCCAGATGTTTTTCATGTGTCATTGCTGAAACCAGTGGTTACTAACAAATGTGCCACTAATCCTAGGGCTCCTCCTCCTGTTATTCAGAATCAGAGTGAATATGAAGTAAAACAAATCCTGGATTCCCGTAAAAACAGAGGTGTCGTACAATTCCTAGTAGACTGGAAAGGATATGGTCCCGAGGAACGCTCCTGGGTAAGAGCAGTCGACCTTCATGCTCCCCGTCTACTCAAACTCTTTCATAAAAGATTTCCTTATAAACCTGTGTAGGTGTCCGGAGTCCACCTTTAAGGTAGGGGGTACTGTCACGAAAACTTACCCCTCCTCGTTTCCCCCGCTGCGCCGCCGGACCTAAAAGCAGCACTTCCGGGTACGGCGGTCACGTGATCGCTACCTAGGGCAGTCACATGATCGTTACCTAGGGTGGGGAATTCAAAAGTGAACACAGTATAAAAGCATAGCTCTGACACTTGGTGAGTGTCAGAGCAACTTACCAGTTCCTGGCTCCTGATTCATGTGTCCTCCTTGTTCCTGCTTCCTGTGTGTTTGCCCTCCTGTGTACCGACCCCACTTGCTGACTCTTCTGGATTCTGTTTCTCCCATGTACCGACCTGGCTTGCTGACCTTTCTGATTGCCTGTGCTCCTGACCTGGATTGTCTCACGCTTCTCTCTCTATATGTTTATCTGCCATTCCTGTGTACCGACCCGGCTAGCTGATCACGCATCTGTTATGGTGACCCGTGTACCGACCCAGTTGATTGCCTCTGAGATTGCTTCCGACTCTGTCTGCATTGCCTCCCTGTGTACCTACCCGGCCTGTCCGACCATTCACATCTTGCTCCTATCCCGCTGTACTACATCTTGGGGCAAACCTGAGGACCGCGACCTGCGACTCCTGGCAGCAAAGCCCATCCCGCCTTGCGGCGGTTCTTGGTGAATACCGGGGAGATCGTTAGACTCCGCACTTCAGGTAAGCCAGCGTTAATCAAGATTAGTAGTGTATCCAGTAATCCGTAACAGTTTCGTACTGATGTCAGGAGTTATGTTCTCTCTTGCGAGGGTTGTGCCAGGAATAAAGTTCCCAGGAATCGTCCGGTAGGTCAGTTGGTTCCATTGCTCATTCCTGCAAAACCCTGGACTCATTTGTCCATGGACTTTATAGTCGATCTGCCACTCTCTGCAGACACAACACCATATGGGTTGTGGTTGATCGATTCAGCAAGATGTCTCACTTCATACCACTAACCAGGCTCCCTAGTGCTCGAAATCTGGCTGTCCTTTTCATCCAGCACATATTCCATCTCCATGGACTTCCTATTGACATTGTTTCTGATCGTGGGTCCCAATTCATAGCACAATTCTGGAAATCCTTCTGTTTCCTTCTTGGCATCAAGATCAGTCATTCATCTGCATACCACCCTCAGTCTAATGGGTAAACTGAAAGGGTTAACCAGTCCTTAGAGCAGTTCCTGCGTTGTTACACTTCAGAATTTCACGACAACTGGTCCTCCTTGTTACCCTGGGCAGAGTTTGCCTACAATATTTTGTGTAATGCATCTACTCAAATTTCTCCATTTTACTGCAATTTTGGTTATCATCCCAGATTCAATTCCTTGTGCTCTCTCAAGTCCGCTGGTATTCCGGAAATTTGTTCCACAGCCAGGGATCTCAAGGTCATCTGAAAAAAAGTGCAGTCATCATTGAGACGAGCCTCGTTTTTTTGCAAAAAAAAATTCGGACCGTCACAGTACCACCTGCTCCCTCAAAGTGGGCCAGAAAGTGTGGCTGTCCACACGCAATATTAGGCTCCGAAAGCCTTGCAGGAAACTGGGGCCTAAATTCATCGGTCCTTTCCCCATTGTCAAGAAGATCAATGCTGTAGCTTTCCAATTGAAAATCCCTGGTTCACTGAGGATCCCCAACACATTCCATTGATCCCTCCTTAAGCCTGTGTTATACTCTAGTCCAGGGGTAGGGAACCTGTGGCTCTCCAGGTGTTGTGAAACTACAAATCCCAGCATGCCTTGCCACCTCTCTGCTGGTTATCTACTGGCAAAGCATGCTGGGACTTGTAGTTTCACAACACCTGGAGAGCCGCAGGTTGCCTACCCCTGCTCTAGTCTATCCCAGTCGTCAACTTCGCCTGTACAGAATAGGAACAAACCGCGGAATTATACCATTCAGAAGATTCTCGATTCTAAGAGAGTGCAGGGGCAGTTGCACTTCCTAGTTCAATGGAAGAATCGTGGTTTGGAAGAGCGGTCCTGGATTCCACAAAGACAGCTTCATGCTGCCAAACATTTCAAAGAATTTTTCAAAAAATTCCCTGGGAAACCTGGGTGTCGGGATTCTTTGACCCCTCCTCAAGAGGGGAGTACTGTTAGACAGTCACGGTGGCCTCAGGCACGGTCGCAACACACATTGCCTCCTTCCGACGCCCCGGCCGTCGCCATGACGACCGGGACGTCACTTCCGGTATTTTGGGCCGACCGTTGCCAGGGCAACGCCGGACGCCGAAATTAGTCTGTAAGCGCTCCGGCAGGCTGAGTAGCCGTGCGCATGTGTGAAAGGTCCACCTGTGGGCTGAGTTAACAGGCATTAGCCTGCAAGTGTCATGCCATGGCCAAGCCCTGATTGGGTAATGGTATAGCTGGCAATTAGCCTGCAAGTGTGTATATCCAGGGGCAAGCCCTGATTGTTCCATCTGTGTACGGGTCTGCAGCCTCACTGCCGTTTATAGCTTCTGTTACCAGTCTGCTAACCTGCTATGCTCCTTATTCCTGTCCTTTGGATATTCTGTTGGATTGCTCGTGTATGACCCCTTGCCTGGATTTGGACCCTGCCTGTGTTTCTTGTGACCCCGACCTCTGGCGTGTATACCAACCTTCCTGTTTGCTCGTGACCCTTGACCTCGACTTGTTTATTGGATTCGCTGTCTGCTGCCGGCCCTCGATCCTTGCCTGGATGTCACTCCGCTTTCCTGGGTTCTCCCTAGCCGGTACGCACTTCACGACCCTCTGCTAGTCTGCGGCCAAGTCTGTCCCCACCACTAGGGGCTCCAGTGAACACCTGACTGGCAGAGCAGACTCCGGGTTGTGCTGTACCGGCTAGAGAGGTTCCTAACAAGTACGCAGTCAACTCCTTTCCCCACAGTAGTTACCCTCGGCTACAGAAAATTTGCGTGAAAAGAAGGCACATGGATGCACTCTATGATCACCGGGATAGGAGAGCACCAGCGCTTACTTCAGCGGCATCCACCTCCAGAATGAATGGTAACTGTGGATTGGGATGCTTGAGGATCGGAGCAGTAGTGAATGCCTTTTTAAGGGCTTCAAAGGACGCAATGGCCTCCGGTGACCAATTACTGGGATCCCCCCTTTGCGGGTAAGAGCAGTGATGGGAGCCACTAAATTAGAAAAGGCTTGGATGAATCTCCGATAAAAAATTGGTGAAGCCAAGAATTCTTCGAATTGCTTTCAAATTTGTGGGACGTACCCATTCCAAAATTACTTAGACCTTGCAAAAATCCATAGAGAATCCATTGGGGGAGATTATGTATCCAAGGAAGGACACTCTTTGGAAATCGAATTCAAATTTTTCCAGTTTGGCGAATAAATGATGCTCTATAAGTCTTAGGAGAACTTGTTTAACATGGTTTCGATGCTGTGGCAGAGACTGAGAATATATCAGGATGTCATCCAGATACACCACAACGAACTGTCCAAGGAAATCACGAAACCTCATTGATAAGATCCTGAAAGACAGCAGGTGCATTACACAGGCCGAAGAGCATTACCAAGTATTCATAATGGCCAGACTGATGCGTATGAGGTTGTAAGCGCCACAAAGATCAATTTTGTTGTAAGTGGTAGCATCCCTTAGTTGGTCAAACAGGACTGATATGAGTGGGAGCTGATATGTGTTTTTAATGGTGATCTTGTTTAGGCCATGAAAGTCGATGCACGGGCGTAGACTACCGTCCTTTTTGGAAACAAAAAAACACCCAGCTCCCACTGGAAATTTTAAAGGTCTGATAAAACCTTTCTGCAAATTTTCCTCCACATACTCCTGCATAGCCTTAGTCTCCGGGTCAGAAAGGGAGTATAACCTTCTGTTGGGTAATTTGGATCCTGGGAGTAGAACATTGGCAATAGGAAATAAAAGTAATGGACTATCAAAGCACTCCTATCCAATCTAGGTACACATGTGTATATTACACAGGGCAATGCCTTTATTAAATGTATCTTAAAAACATATCAGTATAAGTAGTACTAATGCCCTCATTGGTAAGAAGTGAAATATTAAAAAAAAAAAGAATGAATAATGTGAGAGAAAAAAAAAAGTAGTGTATTAAAAATAACCACGGATTGTGGAGCCAGGAGAAAAAGCAGGGCTCTATTATTCAAAAATAGATCCAATCCTTATGTTTCCTACTATCACCAGAAGTGTATTGTATAAGATGGAAAATGTTTAACAAATGATGTTGAGATATTATACAACCATATGTTCATGGAGATAGTAACTAGCATATGTATCCATTTCAAGGGGAGAGATAGAATGGAGAGAGCTATATTAATTCAAATAATGTTACTGTAAGGTATCACTATCTGGTGGTTACCCGAAACATATATTGAATATCCATGTAGGAACTACATCCATGTTCTTAATATAATAAGCGGAGTCTGATCTATTGGTAATACTTCTATCAGATATAAGCTTATTAGTCTCCCTTGTGTTATGATCTGCCTTGTATCCTTTGTGTGCATTTTGCCCTGTGTTATTATTTGCCTTGTTTCCCTGTGTGCATATTACCCTGCAGTGCCTGTGATTCTCCTGGGGTGCTGCTGTTCGGCCTTTCCTACTTTCCTACTATCAGGGGTTAACTAGTTAATCATCCACACCTGTCTGTGGCCTATGTATGCCTGCCTTTTCCAGAATCCTTTGCTTGTCATTGAAGTGCCTAGCCTGCTCAAGTGTCTTTGTTCTTGGATTACCTGCATGTTTCTGGCTACTACTGCAAACTGGTTTCAGTTAAGTTATTTGCTGCATTTCATTATTATTTACCTGTTGTTTGCCAAGATCTGGAAATCCATTGTTTCATTCAGCCTGAACTGTTTACTGTTTATTTTGCCTACCCTGGACTATACTTTTCTGCAATAAACAGTTTAAAACGTTTATATCAAGTGTCTGGCTCCATGGCTGTAATTAAGGAATTGGTTTTGAACAGAACCATAACACCTTGATAGCTATGACTGGCCATAGACTAGGGTCCAAAAGCCTTATGGTTAGTCTTATATTCACATCCCAAATGTATGCTAACTGTAGCAAATGCCCAGATATTAACAAAATTGTATGACCAGCGCTGCTAGGAAAAAATAATAAAAAAAGTCTATATTACTGAAAGTTGTGTAGCTACAGGATAATGCAATCTAATGGTTTCCCATGTCAGATATAGGCTTGTTAATCCTACAATTAATATGGCTGGAAAAGGACTGGGATCTAATAATTCTATAGTTAGTCTGTCTTAGCATCCCAATTGTATGCTACATATAGCGATTACCCTGCTGTTATCAAAGTTGTATAACCAGCGCTACTAGTAAGTGAAAATAGTCACTGACCACCTTATTTGTCTTTATACTACAGGATGATGCTCTCTAATGGTTTCCCATATCAGATATGGGTTTATTAATCTCTCATGATTAATATGGCTGGCGATAGATTAGGATCTAATAATTCTATAGTAAGTCTGTATTATCATTACAATTTATATGCTGACTATAGCGATTGCCCTGCTGTTTTCAGAGTTATATCACCAGCGCTACTGATAGGTGAAAATAATCATTGACCACATTCTTTGTCAGAGAGCGCTCGCGGCGCCACCACTAGCTGGCTCACACTTCCGGGTGTGCCGTCAGAACTGACGTCACATTACCCACAATCCCAACATACGTTTCACTTAAACAAGATTAATCAAGAGGAACAGATTGTAGACACAAACCGTGTCTTTATAGCGGGGAGAGCCAATCAGATGCCTGAAATATAACTAGAGATGGGCGGGCTCGGTTCCCCGAGATCCGAATCCTACCGAATTTAGGGTATCCGAGTACCGAGCCGAGCACGCTCGGTACTCTCCTGCCCATTCGGATTCTAAATCGAGGCAAAACGTCATTGTGACGCATTCGTTTTTCTGAGCTCGGTTCTCACGAGATTTGAAAAGCATAAATACCAGCCTCCACAGCAATCCATCACCATTTGACAGAGGGAGAGAGCAGGGTTAGGTCACACTGGCTAGATCAGCGCAGGGACAGTGATTGATTGTATTCAATACCATTGTAATCAGTTGTTACAGCAGTAAGAGTAAAAGAGAGGAGGGTTTTTGTTCAGTTTCTGGCACTCCAAGTGCTGTTGGGGTGTCCCCCATTCTTTTGCAGAAATTTATCTGGCTGTCAAAAAAGTCCTTTTTTGCAGCAGTGCCCAAAAAATATATTTAGCACTCCCATTTGTTTTTCGGGTGTCCCCCATTCTTTTGCATTAATTTTTCTGCTTTTTTTCTATTCAACTACAAGTAGAGGCCGGGGAAGGTGGGGCATATATAGCCACCAAACTACCTTGGTCCATTTATTTTTACTTTCTAATTCTACAGTCTATGCAGGCTGCTTTTTTTTTCTATTTAACTACAAGTGGAGGGTGTAATATACACCCAAAGAAGATGGCTGCATTGCATAGGCTAAAATGAAGAGGAAGACAACCAGGTTTGTGTGCAGAATCAAGTATGGCCTACCAGGGATTAAACCATTTTCTTCCTAATTTATTAGCTTTAGAATTACCTTACTTATCCAAGAAACAGGTGGAGCACTAAATTAGGTTATTTAATGCCCAAAAACATTGATTTTTAAACAAAATTGCAAAACAAAACCAAAACACGACGGTAATCCAGATCCAAAACCAAAACCAAAATACGGTGGTCAGTGAGCAACTCTAATTATAACAGACATGGGAAACAACCAATACCAAAGAAGTCATTGGTTGTATCTACAAAGAAATGTAGAAAATTAATATATTGGACATGTCTAAACATCAAAATAAATTATATAATAACAATTGATGAGTATACAAGAGATCCTTAGTGCCAAATGTGTTTTCTATGGGATTATATCTGATGAAAAAAACGATATACATTATATATAATTCAATCACCAGTTTTTTTAAATATTATTATATTAAGAGCATGGATGTAGTTCCTACATGGATATTCAATATATGTTTTGGGTAACCACCAGATAGTGATACCTTACAGTAACATTATTTGAATTAATATAGATCTCTCCATTCTATCTCTCCCCTTGAAATGGATACATATACTGGTTCCTTTCTCCATGAACATATGGTTGTATAATATCCTATCTCAACATCATTTGTTATACATTTTCCATCTTATGCAATACACTTCTGGTGATAGTAGGAAACATAAGGATTTGATCTATTTTTGAATAATAGAGCCCTGCTTTTTCTCCTGGATCCACAATCCGTGGTTATTTTTAATACACTACTTTATTTTTCTCTCACATTATTCTTTCTTTTTTTTATATATATTTCACTTCTTACCAATGAGGGCATTAGTACTACTTGTGCTGATATGTTTTTAAGATACATTTAATAAAGGCATTTGCCCTGTATAATATCTACACGTGCACCTATATTGGATTGGAGTGCTTTGACAGTCCATTACTTTTCTTTCCTATTCCCTTTCATGTTGAAAATGGAAAGAGCACCTCCTCATTTCAACAGTATATATTCTGTCTCATAGCAATGAGGTGTATCCTAGCTCTGTGCGGATGATTTCCCTTCCTTTTCTCTATAAATGATTGCTGAGTTTTCTTTCTCAGTCTCTATTGTTCAGCACAAGCTTTTTACTATATAATATTTGAACATACTTAGGGCTAGATTTACTAAGCTGCGGGTTTGAAAAAGTGGGGATGTTGCCTATAGCAACCAATCAGATTGTAGCTTTCATTTATTTAGTACCTTCTACAAAATGACAGCTAGAATCTGATTGGTTGCTATAGGCAACATCCCTACTATTTCAAACCCGCAGCTTAGTAAATCTAGCCCTTAGTGACATACTAATAGAGGATGACAATTCATTTCTATATTGGATTTCAATTATTTAATTATTATGGCTAATTTCAATATCCAAGCAGATCTCAATAGTAGATGTGAGAAATGGAATGAAAGTATCAATTTGATTTGTCCTGAAAAGAATAATGACTTTACAAATCAAGGTGATAATACCTGGAAAGAGGACCTGGATAGACTAAAAATATTATTTAAACAAAATAGGGTATGGTGGAATTTAACCACCACACAAAATTATTTAAAACACTCTTTGACACCACGGGGTCTTAGACCAAGGGTATATCCTGCTTATCAGTTGGCTACTGCTGAACTCAAAACTGAATGGGAGAACATCTTACTCAAATGTTCCAAAGATTTGATGCAGGTAACTCTTAAACATGATACACTTACTCTAGATATGTGTCACACATCGGGATCTTAGCTGCACTTACCTTACCCGCCGCTGTCATATCACGGCTAGCTGGGTCCCCTCTGGTTGTCTGCAGCATTCCAGTCCTCTACACCTCCGTTTGTAAACAAACACATACTGTTTGTTCTGCTGCATGGGCTCGGCCATCTTGGATGCAGTCAGGTGATCTTTCCAGACTAACCAGATTCAATAGCTGTGATCACATGAACTGTACAGCCAATAGTTGTTTGTGACACACTATTTAAACCTGCTACAGTGATCTGTTCATTGCCAGAACAACACACTTCTCTCCAGAGGATAGTTCTTGGCTCCAGTGTTCCTGCCAGCATTTCCAAGTGCTCTGTTTCTGCCAGCATTTCCAAGTGCTCTGTTTCTGCCAGCATTTCCAAGTGCTCTGTTTCTGCCAGCATTTCCAAGTGCTCTGTTTCTGCCAGCATTTCCAAGTGCTCTGTTTCTGCCAGCATTTCCAAGTGCTCTGTTTCTGCCAGCATTTCCAAGTGCTCTGTTTCTGCTAGCATTTCCAAGTGCTCTGTTTCTGCCAGCATTTCCAAGTGCTCTGTTCCTGCCAGCATTTCCAAGTGCTCTGTTCATATCAGCATTTCCGGACTGCTCATTCCCTTGCTATATTCTACATTCAGCAAGAACATGAGCAGGAAGATCATCCAGGCTGCTAGGTTCTGTTTCAGTCCTGCTCCAGCTAGTCCCAAGGGTCCCGAATCGGATCAAGAAATACAGACGACCGTGACAATATGTACTCTAAAGATATAGCACAAATTAGTACCAGACTTAAAGATTTTGAAAATGATACTAGTTTCCAAGCGACTTATACTAAATACAAAGGAGATTTGGAACAATTTGAGAAAATAATAATGGAGAAGAAAAAGAATAAATTTGCTCGAGATCGCAAAGATTACTTAGAAGGAACCATCTTCAAATGGAATAAAAGAATAAGAGTAATAAAGATCCTGTTGGTAGTTGAGATTCATCTGATTTTGAAGCTTCAAATAGTGAGACTACAAATAGTAGATCGGACAATCGAAGCAGAGATCATTTTTCCAATCAAAGTAATTTTTTAGAGAAGCCACACAGAATGGGAGACGAGGGAGGGTCCGGCCCAAAGCCACCAGGAGAGGTGGCAAGAAGTTTAAGAGACAGAAGTCATTGGGGTTGGAAGGACAACCGCGAATTCAATCAATGACAATGGAGAGGAAAATAAGTGGACAGTCCCTCTAAATTATAAATCTGTCAGACAAAGTATTAACAGATATACATTTAAATCTTTTACGCCAAGACCTCTCCTTTTCCCCAGTAACCAATTTTGATCGCTTTTGTTGAGAAAAAGATTTACATTTATTTATTTGAAAACTGAAGTTGTCTCTTTTTTACAATAAAAACTCTTCAGATCTATCCAACTACAGGGAGAATGAAATTGAACCTAGTTCCTCACTTAATAGCATTGAGGAAATGGAAGCAATTGATACCTTAAAGCAACTTATGGAAGAATAGACACCGGAGTCAGATGTTTCTACTTCCTCTCACAGACCTATTTGTAAGAAAAAAATCCACTTTCTTTCCTAAAGATGTTAATTTCCAGAAATTATGGTTTTTGAAAAATTAGTATCACGTGATCTTGATGATTTAAAGACCAACCGCTCTCAAATTATCAATAATAACCTAACTAGACAAGAACATCTATGCCTACAAGAAATGGAACTTTGGAATGATGTGTTAATCAAACCATCGGATAAAGGCGGTAATGTGGTCATTTGGCCAACAGAGATGTACAAGCGAGAAATGTACCGCCAATTAAAAGATACTAATTGTTACCACCGCCTCTTTTCCAATCCTCTAGGGGATTTCCAGAAGACTTATGATACTATTATCAAGAATGCTTTTGAATCACAGATTATTAATAAAACAGAGTATGAGTTTCTACAGGTAGCCAATCCAAGAATTCCAACCATATATCTTTTGCCAAAAATACATAAAAATAAAATAACTCCACCAGGGAGACCAATCGTATCCGGGATGGGCAGTCTGACCGAACAGGCTAGTGTCTTCCTAAGAAAGTATTTCAACTGCCTACCCTCATATGTAAAATATACCACGGATGTTCTAAAATTACTAGATGGTATTGTAATTGATTCAGACACATGGTTAATAATTTGTGATGTGGAGAATCTCTATACCAGTATTGGTCATTCAACAGGAATCCAGGCGGTGAGATATTTCTTACAGACAAATCAAGATGTTCCTTTCAGTAATTTCCTAATTAAATTACTAAAATTCATTCTAACCAGAAATTTCTTCATATTTGAGGATCAGTTTTATCTTCAAACTCAAGTAACAGCAATGGGGGCGGCGTGCGGGCCGACCTTTGCTAATCTCTACCTGGGTCAGTGGGAGAAAGAAACTGTGTTTAATGATGATTTAAAGAGGTTCTCTGACCACATAATTATGTGCGTTCGTTATATTGACGACATCCTCATCTTGTGGAGAGGAAATGCCTTGGAATTTGAAGAATTTATTACAATCTTGAACACCAATGATAACAACTTGAGACTGACCTATGAGATGAGTTTGGAAAAAATTGATTTCCTAGATATTACAATTAAAAGAGGGATAGGAGATACGGTTGAGACTGACCTTTTTCGGAAACAAACAGCGACAAACAGCATTTTACACAACACAAGTTTTCACTGTCCTTCAGTGGTTAAGAATATCCCTAAAGGAGAGTTCCTACATATCAGACGAAACTGTACAAATATGAAAGATTTTATGATACGATCGGAAGAACTAAAAGAGAGACTATCTGAGAGGGGTTATAGTAAACGGATTATAAAGAGAGCTTTTTATGAAGCAAAAACCAAAGATCGGGATGATCTCTTATACCCAGTAACACCTAAAATCAATTCTAATAAAATCAGATTTATTGGCAATTTCTGTCAAGAGTGGAGAAATATTCGCCAGATATTACAAAAACACTGGCCGATTTTATTAAATAACAACGTTCTCAAATCCACTTGGGACGATAAGGTAAACATAACATGAACATGGCGGAAAACTAGAAATTTGAAAGATAGGTTGGTTAAAAGCTATTTCTGTAAGAACAAGAAAAATCCACCCACTATCACAGGGTCTTTCAAATGTGGAAGTTGTAAAGCCTGCGATCACATGATCAAAACAAAAGAATTCAAGGATAAGTTTGGAGATAATCATATAATTGACCAATTCCTCAATTGTAATTCCAGAGGTGTGATCTATGCCCTTAGATGCCCCTGTAAGAAATATTATGTGGCCATGACTAGTAGAGTTATGAAAACACGTATTCTTGAGTATGTAGGAACTATAAGAAATGCAAAGACTGACAAAGAAAAATTCAAACAACTTACGACAGTAGCTCGGCATTTCTTAAATGAACGTGGAGGCATAGCTCATGGTTTAGAAGCATTTGCCATAGAACAGATTCATTTGGGCATAAGGGGAGGGAATATAAATAAACAATTACTCCAGAGAGAAATTAAATGGATCTTTCTACTTGATTCTCTTATGCCCAGTGGTCTAAATGAAAACACCAATTATGCATGTTTTTTGGGCTGATAGGATTGTCTTTCTCCTGTTTTTCTTCTATTTTCCATCTTACATGTCATTCCTATGTAGATTGCCTATATTATAGATCCTACATACTATATTCAAGACAATTACTGATACTCTATATGTCATTTTCTTTTTAATATTATGACATCATATGGTTTTCATTTTGCTCATTCCTCCTAATATTGAGAACTATATTCGGAATTTGTCATTAGCTTTATGATACTTACCTAATACCATTGTTCCTTTTTTCTCCATTTGGATTTTTTATCTTGAATAAATCAACTATACTTCTATGGTTCATGAATTTATGATTATTATCCTTTCATTTATTTTGGTGACACAATTGTGTGAATTCTATATTAGATATGTATTTTTATATCCTATTGGATTTATATTCAATACATTGGTGATTGAATTACATACCCTAACTCTATTGGATCTATATTTAAAAAACTGGTGATTGAATTATATATATAATGTATATCATTTTTTCATCAGATATAATCCCATAGAAAACACATTTGGCACTAAGGATCTCTTGTATACTCATCAATTGTTATTATATAATTTATTTTGATGTTTAGACATGTCCAATATATTAATTTACTACATTTCTTTGTAGATACAACCAATGACTTCTTTGGTATTGGTTGTTTCCCATGTCTGTTATAATTCAGGCATCTAATTGGCTCTCCCTGCTATAAAGACACTGTTTGTGTCTACAATCTGTTCCTCTTGATAAAGCTTGTTTAAGTGAAACGTACGTTGGGGTTGTGGGTAATGTGACGTCGCACCCGGAAGTGTGAGCCAGCTAGCAGCGGCGCCGCGAGCGCTCTCTGACACAGAATGTGGTCAGTAATTATTTTCACCTATCAGTAGCGCTGGTTATATAACTCTGAAAACAGCAGGGCAATCGCTATAGTCAGCATATAAATTGTAATGATAATACAGACTTACTATAGAATTATTAGATCCTAATCTATCGCCAGCCATATTAATCACGAAAGATTAATAAACCTATATCTGATATGGGAAACCATTAGATAGCATCATCCTGTAGTAAAAAGACAAACCAGGTGGTCAGTGATTATTTTCACTTACTAGTAGCGCTGGTTATACAACTTTGAAAATAGCAGGGCAATCGCTATATGTAGCATACAATTGGGATGATAAAACAGACTAACTATAGAATTATTAGATCCCAGTCCTTTTCCAGCCATATTAATTGTGGGACTAACAAGCCTATATCTGATATGGGAAACTTTTAGATAGCATTATTCTGTAGCTACACCACTTTCAGTAATATAGGCTTTTTTACTACTTTTTCCTAGCAACGCGGGTCATACAATTTTGTTAATATCTGGGCATTTGCTACAGTTAGCATACATTTGTGATGTGAATATAAGACTAACTATAAGGCTTTTGGACCCTAGTCTATGGCCATTCATATCTATCAAGGGAGACTAATAAGCTTATATCTGATAGAAGTATTACCAATAGATCAGACTCAGCTTATTATATTAAGAACATGGATGTAGTTCCTACATGGATATTCAATATATGTTTTGGGTAACCACCAGATAGTGATACCTTACAGTAACATTATTTGAATTAATATAGATCTCTCCATTCTATCTCTCCCCTTGAAATGGATACATATGCTAGTTCCTATCTCCATGAACATATGATTGTATAATATCCTATCTTAACATCATTTGTTATACATTTTCCATCTTATACAATACACTTCTGGTAATAGTAGGAAACATAAGGATTGGATCTATTTTTGAATAATAGAGCCCTGCCTTTTCTCCTGGCTCCACAATCCGTGGTTATTTTTAATATACTACTTTATTTTTCTCTCGCATTATTCTTTCTTTTTTTTTTTTATATTTCACTTCTTACCAATGAGGGCATTAGTACTACTTGTACTGATATGTTTTTATGATACATTTAATAAAGGTATTTGCCCTGTATAATATCTACATGTGCACCAGGATTGGATAGGAGTGCTTTGACAGTCCATTACTTTTCATTCCTATTCCCTTTCATGTTGCAAATGGAAAGAGCACCCCCTCATTGCAACAGTATATATTTTGTCTCATAGCAATGAGGTGTATCCTAGCTCTGTGCGGATGATTTCCCTTCCTTTTCTAAGCACAATCAAAGTCCCGGTGTGGAGGTAGAGAATCAGCCGCCTTCTTGGAAAACACGTCCTGGAATTCACGATAAGACGAAGGCAGTTGTTCTGGTAGTGGCTGCAGGAATCGGAGAGGCAAGGCCAAACACTTTTGAGAACAATGAGTACTCCAACGAACAATCTCTCCTAGATTCCAGTCAATAACTGGGTTATGGAGGTGGAGCTAGGAATGACCTGAATTAATGGCACGGAAGGACAATTAATGAGATAGAGGGACAAGGTTTCGGAATGAAGAGCTCCTACTGTAAGCTGTAATGACGGGGTCGTGAAAGAGATCCTGCCTCCGGGTAAAGGGCCTCGGTCCAGACCACAGACCGTGATTGCAGGGTGGATCTTCGTGAATGGGATCCCAAGTGCCTTGGCAAAGCCGATATATCTAGGAAATTGCCCACGGCACCACTATCAAGGAAGGCCGAGATGGCCGAGGACTGTGGTCCGAAGGAAATATGAGCGGGAACCAACAATGCACTTTTGGAAGAGATGAACTGCAGACCTAGATGAACCTCTTCCACGTTCTCTAGGCCTGTTCTTTTCCTGACTTGTTGGGACAGGAACTAAGAAAGTGACCTTTGGTTCCACAATACAAACAAAGACCTAAGGTACGTCTCCTAGTTCTTTACTCCTGGGAGAGGCAATAGGCCCCTAGCTGCATAGGTTCTGCAGTTTCCATAGTAGGAGGAGACACAAAAAGAAATGTATTGGAAGTAGGTGCTTCCTTCTCAGCTCTTGTTTTCTTGAAGCGTCTATCAATCTTAATGGCCAACTGTATAAGCACCTCCAGGGAGGTTGGTAAAGGATATTGTACCAAGGATTCCTTAATTTGCCCTGACAACCCTAAACAGAACTGGCTGTGCAATGCTGGGTCATTCCACTTGCTGTCAGTGGACCACCGCCGGATTTCGGCAGAGCATTGTTCAGCAGAGCGTCGGCCTTGCTTTAATGATCGGAGGTGAGACTCCGCAGGAGTCACCTGATCCGGGTCATCATACAGGAGTCCTAAGGCAGTAAAAAATGAATCCACTGATCTTAATGAAGGACTGTCAGAAGGCAAGCTGAAGGATCACCCTGAAGGAGCAATATCACTATACCTACTCTCTGCTGCTCAGTTTACAGCTCTCTATAAAATTACGGAACAAGCTTCTGTCCCCACAGAAACGGTCTGGCAAATTCAACTTGGGCTCCACGGTAGTGGCTTGAGGGACCTGCGGGTTTCAGGTGGCTTCTTCTTGCGCAGATAAGCGGTGAGAAAGACTTTGAACCATTTGGGATAAGGTTTGGATTTGGCCAGCCAGCACCTGAGCTGGGGATGGATTTGTCACCGTTTCATCCATGGAAGTGACTCTTCCGGAGTTTTCACTGGCCGGTTATAATGTTAGGCTGACGGTCTGTTCACAAACTCACAGAACTAGTTGGCGGAGATCTTCACCTTTTAGCAGCCGCCTTTCCCATAGAGCTTTATACGTTCACCGGTACTCAGATGCCCCCAGGACTTAACTCCAGACATAGTGCAAGTTTGTAATACAGAACTGTAGCAGCAGGCCAGGAGACAGAGTAGATGGCAGCGAATGGTCAGGCGTAAGCTGAGGTCAGAGGTCACTAGCAAGCAGAATGGTCAGATAACACGCCAAAGGTCAGGGTCACAGGCAACACAGCGGGGTCCAATGTACGGGCCAAAGGGTCAGGGTCACAGGCAAGCAGGCAAAGTCTGAGGTACAGGCAGGGGTCAAACACAGAAGTCAATCCAAAAGGCTATCACCAGACACAGCATAGGAGCAGGTTAGCTAACAGCAAAACTGGAAGCTATAACCGGCAGGGAGGCTAAGCCCTCCCTGCCTTAAATACAGCTACTGGCCAATCAGGGCTTTGCCCTTTAAACACCCCCAGAAATAATTAAACAATGGCTTAATTAGCCCGCAGGCTGGTTGATGCGCGCCAGGCTGTTCAGATTTGCCGGGGCGTAAGCGCAGTATTATCGGTGTCCGGCCGTTGCCCTGGCAATGGACGGATTGAACACAGAAAGTGACGTCTCGGTCAACAAGGAGGCGGACGGGACTCCCGCAGAATGCAGAACAGGGTTGCGGCAGTGCCTGCTGCCACCGCGGCTCCTGACAGCATGCTGTCCCTTTTTACAATATTGTGATGGGATTAGATTCAAAAGGAACAGCCTCTGATCATGACAAACTGTTGATATGCAAAATATAGGACTTGACCTGCTAAAGTCAGTCTTTTGAGCATAGATATCCTTTAAATAGTTTTAGCAACAAAGTTAAAATTGTTGCTGTTTAAACAAAAATAACACACATCTAATACACATTAGGACACTATCTTACTTCTTGGCACCTCTCTATCACATGGGCAGCTAAGCTGCTTATCACTTTTACTACAGTGACAAAGTATACAGTCCACAGTCCTTGATCTGCTGAAGATTCCCCTCAGAGTGTCATTGTGATCACATGTCATGGTTCCAGCTATCAAGGGACAGGACTCCCCCCTGTCTCCAGCTGGCCACTGTGACACAAGCAATGTCATTGGCAGTAAATCCCAATAAAAGTCAGAGCTTATATATGTAAAACAACAGAAGTGATGTTGTTGGAAAATTATATTTTAATATTGTGCTTTACATAGCAAGTGCAAGTATCATAATAAAGAAAGCTTTAAAGCACATATATTTGCACGTATATATAAGTTGCTTCTATTAAACATTTTGGACCTCACAAGTAAGGTACACATTTGCACGTAGTATAGAAACACTGGGCTGATTTAGTTATACACTAAGATTTAGAATTGAGTTAGGATGCAGATGTACAATTTGTGCTTCTAGCATGTCTTCTGGAAAGCTCCCCTATCTTTGCCTGTGTTTTATAGTTTTGGATAAATTGGGATTAGCTCTGATGAAATGTTGTGTAGAAGCTATTTATGTAGCCAACAGGGCCAGGCATCTTGTCCATTGGTATTTTTTTGATTACCTGTTGGAATTTTAATTGGGTCCATGGGGTATTAATTGATTGTCTGGAGCTTGAATCAATCACAATGTTGTGATTTCACTGTGTATTTCACTGTCCATTCTATCCAAACAAAGGTATTTGACTCTATTAGCTGGAAGGTATATTAATTCTAATCACATCAATCGTTGTCTTTGCATGTATACCTACTGGTAGTGTCACACCGTAAAGCATGCACACTCAGACTGCGCATTAGAAATCACCCTCCATTTCCAAACACTGCAACATCTGGTGCGCTGCACCCATTCTCTGCTTTCCTCAGCATGAAAGATGACAGTTGGAAGGCACAGAAAAGGGGTACGCAAATACCAGATTTTATCGATCAGTAGAGCTAGGAAATTATTTTAATCTGCATTGCCTCAATAACAGCATTGTGAGAGGACATAAATTCTAAGAATTTATTTATTTATAAAATTCACCCAAGTCACCAATGTAAGCTGTCTTAAAGAGTGGTTCTCATGTCAGATGTGATATCACCCGTCAGTTTTTGCAGGAACCTCTTATTGGCTTCTAGCATGGGATCTGCAGGGTCCTCTAGGCCTGTTTTTAAATTTAGCTTCTTAAGTTCCCTAGCTGTGCTGGTTCAGAAGAGACCTGAAAGGTCGCATCCTGCTGGGTGCAATATTGATCATTGCCAGTCTGCGCGTTGCTGGACCAAAAAAATACTGTGTATCAAGTCCATGAGGACTATTTTTGCTTCATTTTGGAGACATCTTTGCTTGAAGGTGTAGTTTCATAGCTATTTGGCTTATATAGTACATAGAGCTCCGCTAGAACACATCCATTTGGATCTGGCAACTCCACTCCTGCATTTGAATTTTCATAGACAGCAAAAATACTTATCTAGTCTTTATTTTTTTTGTCTTTCATATCTACCCCATACAGTTTCTAGTCCTACAACTTCATCATTTATTTTTCCATTCACTAATGTATTTATTTAAAGTTTAAACAAATATAAATGCACTTATTAGGATAACAATATTGGCTTTCTCTGCCTTTTGCTTTTACTAACATACCTGGCAGAAAGTTCTGTGTATTTAATTATTAATCTTTTATCTTTTATTTCACTGTCCCTGAACTCCACTTATCACATTTCACCCTGTCTGTTACTCACATAAATTATTCTCATTTGATTAACATCAGTCTTTCTAAAATCTAAAACCTTTGTTTTGATGCAGCCCTGCTTTATTGCTACTTACATATTAAACAACACTTACAGATGGTCACTGTACCCCAGGTTCTCTCCTACGGGCATATTTACAATTATGCCTCCATAATTGAATCTAGGATTGCTTCTTTGTGTGTTGGCTCTCTAACAACTTGTTTGTGGAATGCTCTAAGCCGGCGATTCCCAAAATGTGCGCCGCAGCTCCCAGGGGTGTCGCGGCCGGGAAGAGAAGGAAAAAAAAAACAAAAAAAAAAAAAATTACCAAACCGTCGGCGCTCGGGATCCAGCATCCTCCCTCCTTACTTCTCACTGAATGTCAGGCTTGACGTCATCACGTCCGGCATTCAGTGACAAGCGGCAGGAGAGAGGAGAATGCTGGGTCCCGGGCGCCGACGGATTGGTAAGTTTTTTTTTTTTGTTTGTTTGTTTTTTTTCTTCCTAGCCCCCGGTATGCAGAGGGGGCAAAAGTGTGTGGAGATGCAGAGGGGGCACAGAGAGTGTGTGGAGATGGAGAGGGGGCACAGAGAGTGTGTGGAGATGCAGAGGGGACACAGAGAGTGTGTGGAGATGCAGAGGGGGCACAGTGTGAGTTAGCTGTAAATTATTCTTTGATAGAAATATAATTGAAAAAAATATATAAAAATATTCTTTTCTCTTATGTGTATTATTTGCTACAACTAAATAAGTATTTCTGTCCTGACCTAAATACTTATTACGTTTTTTTGATCTAACTGCTTCTAAAATGGGACTGCTCTGTAATTATTTTGGAGGGGTGCCTTGAAAAAATTATGGAGACTCTAAGGGTGCTGCGAACTGCAAAAGTTTGGGAACCACTGCTCTAAGCAAGTAATTCAGAATATCACTACTCCTGTCTGAATTAGCAATTGGCAGATTCCAGTGCACAACAGGCGTATGGAAATAACAATAATTATCAACTCACCTTCTTTGGACATGTCAGTGATTACTTTAATAATAATATTAATCAATCCAATTCCTTATCTTGTCCTGGTAATCTATAAATTGGCAAGAAAAAACCTCACCACCTTCTAATTGTACCCACACACTCATAATCTTATCGGCAATATCTGTATTGAAGTTGGTATTATCTCATTATCTGCATTATATGCTCATAACTAAAAACCACCTCCATTTTCCCTCCTATTCTGTCATTTCTAATTCTGGCAAAACAGGCATTATTCTATTTATTTATTAGAATATATTTATATAGTGCCACCATGTGTTGCATCACTTTACAATTGGGAATAAACTGGCTATTATCAAACAGACAAAGAGGTAAGAGGGCCCTGCTCACAAGCTTATAATCTATAGTATAACTATACCACAGTGATGGTAATCATTGCATCATAACTTATTAACAGCTACAAGTTCTGACCTATCCCTTGGCATGATTGAAATCAATTCAGGAAGCTTATTTTCTAAACAGTGAACATTTGTACACATTGCATTTTAAACCGTACCACTAACCTGCCATAATTACCACAACACGTTTTATCATCTCTAGGGTGACATAGGAATCAGTAATTTTTTGTCTGCCCCTGAACTGGTTTAAATAACTACAAATGATAGGTCTGAATGTTTATCCTTCCAAAGTCCGCTGTCAGAACTAACAAAGCCACACCTTTCCTCTGTGCACCGTTTGTTTAACCAAGTGTTAAAGTGTCTGTTGCAAAGTATCTTATGTTCCACAGTCCTGAAACGGGTGGTGCCATCTCTCTCTATTTTCTTATTTTTCTTATTTATGTATGGCATACTTTTACATATAAACCAGAGAACTTGTTTTACAATTCAGTTATATGGATGTGTGCATATAACTAGATTTCTATGTGTACTGTCACTTTAAATTTGTGGGCCAGCGGAAGGTTTTCTGAGGACAGTGAGAGGCGTTACAGGGTGTTGTTTTGTCTCATAATACTTTGATCAGGCAAAGCTAAATCTGGCACTTACATATTATGTAACAACAGTATCTGACAGCAAATACAGAATTTAACATAAAGAGAATGGGGAAACCAGAGTTTCTCTCCGTTTTGTTTTCCAATGTATTTTTACTGGGAATCTCCTTCATTATTTGTCTTTTTCTCTTTGACATTGTGAAGAGAAGGAAGAAGTGTTCACGGTTCCCTAAAGGCCCCAAAGGTGTACCCTTTCTAGGTAACATTCTGCAGATAGACTTCAGCAAACCACAAGTCACTTTTTACCAGGTACGTTATATGTTCTCACTTTATTATGGTACAGAGAAAAGTCAAAACAGGGATATACTAAAATGTGTCACATAACTCCAGTGTTAATGTGAAACAAACCACCAAAATATGTAATATATTGTAGAGGGGCTTAAACTGAACAATTTAATCTTTTCTTCAATATTAGGACATCGGATTACTCATAAAATCATCAAAATGTATTCACTGCACACTGCAATAATTTTGTGAAAGCCTATTGCAGGTCCCAGCTCACTGACCTTAAAAAATAAATAAACAGTGATGTTAAACAAACAGTGGTGATATATGACACATTTTATCTATATACCTGTTTAAGTATCATACTTTTTGAAATATACAAAGTATTTCTGCTATCTTTTCTTGTTCTCATTGACTATTAGTCAGCAAAATTCTGTGTTGTAGAACTACTATTCAGTATGTAATGTATATTTTTATATAAATGTATATTATATGGAGTTTTAAAATAGGTGTTATTAATTTAGGCGTGTAATTCCACTTTAATAGTACTATGATCTTGGAATCAAGTTGTCAGTTTCATGATCTTTCCTACTTGCTATCATATTAATAAGGATACTAATGATATGTGAAATAATGAATTAGCCCAGTCACACTGAAAAATTGAGTAATTCTAAAATACTGTAAACAGCAATATGTAGTCCCTGCACCCCTGGAACCTCAAAGCTCCTGGTGGGGAAAAGGGTGATAAATCTCATGGTTAGGGTCGTTTCACCATTTCTCGACTTCTCAAATGTAGTGCCTCCACCCAAATCATGTTCTTTCTTTAGGCTGTAGATCCCAGCAGGGGCCACCAGGAGTTCACTCAGGAACCCCCGCCTTACTTCCTAAAAATAGATTGGGAAAACTCACACAGGAAAAGTGGATAAGCCACCTGGCATGTTAATTATAAGCCCTTATAAACTATAAGCCTACAACCGGATAAGAAGTGGGGGTGTAAAACAATTTTATTCTTTGATGTTAAAAATGTGACAAGTAATATAAAAGCCAGATAATAAATGTAGGATAACAGAGTTACAATAAATTAGAAGAATAGATTTACCTGAACAATAATGATCAGTAATAATATATAGAAAGAAAATACAACATGACAATATCTGAATGCAAAAGACATAGAAAATACTCAATACATTGAGTAGTTGAGCAACAGTAAGGTTGTTGAATACACAGAATCACAGTAAAGGTATTTTAAATGTCTCTTAAACAGGGTAATATAGTCAGTTCTTACTATGCAAAATGAGAGAGCTTTTCAACATCATGATACGAAAGTACTCTTTGCTTAAATCAATGGCCAGAAGGATAGCAACCAGGGATATAACTCTTAATTTAGGACACATAGGTAATTGTAATGGACACATAGGTAATTGTAAGAATACAAGAATTTGAAAATTGGACACATAGATGAAATGGAGGAACTACCATGGACACATGTACATCTTCGACCATAAAATGGGCCTATGACAGGTGATATTAAAGTATTATCATTAATAATTGATATATATAACTCTATAGCATAACAATAAGAAGATAACTTGCAATATATATGTATCCTCCTCTTCGGTGGGCTCATCAGCTGTACACACACAGGTTTCGTTATATCAGCGCCTCTTCAGGGAATGGCGTCCAACATGACAATAACTGTGCCTACCTCCTCTTCTGCCTCATTTATGCACTTCTCTTTCTCTAGATCTGACACTAAAGGCTATCATCTTTGGTGGGCACTGATATCCAAGGACTTGCTGGAACTATAGTTTTCAGCACCCAAGACTGGACTGAATGGCCTACTACTGCTAGCCACTCCTCCTCCCCTGTCATTGAACTAATGGGATCTGGCCTTGGGTCCGGGGGTTACAAATATCAAGGAGAGCAAAAACATAAATTGTCAATATTTTGCCTTCCTGTTTAAAATTTGTAACACCAAGGATCTTTCATAAACGGCATAATATGCACTGCAGTACATACACCATTTTGCAATCACAATTGTGTAAATGTACCCAGATTTAGGCAATGTGCATAGGTTTTGCACATGAAAATGGCACTGTCTGTGGAGTGCATCTTATGATTGGAGTGGTTGGGTTGTTTCGTGCATTTCTCGCTTTGTGAAATGTCATGATTTTTTATTTCTAACAAACTCTGCAGCGCCAAAGAGTCAATAAAATAAATCATACAAATAACAAGTCATGTATAGACACAGAACAAGGACATACAAGATTGGTGGAGAAAGTGTAGACATGAAACAAAGGGTAAAGAGTTCACTGCTCATGAGAGCTTACATTTTCTAGAATGTAGTAGATAAATGATAGCTAGAATCTGATTCGGTGCTTTGGAAAACACCTTCACTTTTTCTTTCCTTTTAGAAGATTTAGTAAATCTATAATGAGATGTCTTTTTATTATCTGCTAATATTTATTAATTTTTTTTAATATAGACACGTTTTCAAATTAATTGTATCCACATCATCACCGATTTCCTAATAAATACATATTTTTTCAACAGCTAACAAAGACATTTGGGAATATATTTAGCCTGCAGTACTTCTGGAGTAAAATAGTGGTGCTCAATGGGTTTGAAGTGATGAAAGAAGCTCTGATCGACAGGTCTGAGGATATAGCAGATCGTCCACGATTCCCTCTCTTTGAGAAAGTAGGATATACCAGTGATTCCAGAGGTACTTTTTGAATAATTTCACCCAGATTGTTTATTTAGTAAGTTCTGTAGTTTAAATTACTCTTAGTGAAGGTGAAAAAAATGCACAAGTCTACAAAGTGCATCCTTTAATAAAGTCTATATATGATTCAGAGGAAGGCAAAACAAAACCCCCAATGCCACAGATGTCAATTTACCCTAACGCGGGAAAAAAATCCCTGTCTGACCCAGAAAAATGGCAACCAGACACATTCCCTGGATCAATCATCCTTCTGATGTCCTTTTGTTGAGGCTGACCAGGAGGAAGACAATTGTGTTAAATTATTTGGGAATGACACATTGCTAGCAGCACAAGCAAGTAATGCAAGCTTGCAGCTTTAATCTCTAGTTCGTTTATCGACAATGGTATCCACCAACCACATACCATGTGTATGCTCAATGACAGAGTTATGTCCAGCATTCAATTAGTGATTATAATTTATGCGTGACTAATAGGCTATTTGCGCCATATTTTTTTTGTTATTAAAGAACTTGGATAGCAAGGGAATAATGGCAATATGTGTTGTTCAGCTTTCAGATATGTGTACTTTTATTGAAGTTTAATTTGTATGACTAGTACATATACTTTCCAATAGAGAAAAACAAATGCTTACAGACACCTCTGAGATGGTCACAAAAGATGATTTGCTGTATTGATTAATTCATACTGTAGTCATATTGAAAGTTGTAAGACTGAAACAGAAAAACAGGATGGTAAAGTATGTAAATAGGTTAGTGGGAAAAAAATGTAGTATTAGCAAATAATAAGAAAATAATGATTACAGTAATTTTAAAAATATAAGTATTTATAATACAATACATAGAATAAATTATAATAACCCCAACAAGTGAAACAATTGAAATAAGGCAGAAGTAGACATGAAAAATGGGAGCTAACAAAGACAAGGGTTGACCAGGGTTAGGGTATATAGAGTCAATTGAACTGAATGGGGTAACTAAAGTACAGAAGCTTAGTACAGGCTAAAGTAAGCATCCACTGGGATCAAAATGCCCCAAACACATGGACTTTTGAAATAGAAAGAAGGTTCAAATGTGACAATTGCGTGGATTGGGATGGATAACAAAGTAAAAAATGTGAAGGAACTTGTAGCAGCAAATCAGCAATATGCTTTGATCAGCCCAGTACAAGTTAGACAATGAAAGCAAAATGTCTGTTTGCTATGGGTTAATGCCCTTTGTAATTTGTTAGTAAGTCTACTCCAATGTGTAAAGCAATGAATGAACCACACAAAAGAGCCAGAAAACATTTCAGTCAAGTGTACCCTTCTCCAATCTGTTTAGCGTATTATTTGTGATCCTTGGCTAAACAAAATACGATACAAGCTAGGTAGTTCTGCCGTGCGTAGTCAGTATGGACTAGAAGCTGTCTCTCAGGCTTCGTAGCAGGAATCTCTGCTATCCATGACAGCATGGTGGTCCTCAGATCAGGAAGCCAGGATAGCCGGGTCCTAAGACCATAAGGCTAGGGTAGCTAGGTCCTCATACCTCAGAATTTCTCTTGTCAGGAGGCCAGTAGTCAGGAGGCTGGTTGACACAGTTGGCAAGCTGGCAACCTGGAGGCTGATTGGCTGAGCTGGCATGAAACACCATAGCAAAACTGAACAAACTTAAAGAACATCAGATTTGCCATAATTTGGTGACCTTGTAGCATATTCAATACTATAAAAATAAAATAGGAAACTGGATGACAAGAACCTTCAAGAACCAGATATCAAAATAGTCAACATCAGTTATTGAACTTGGGGCTCTGTCTGCAGTTGATAAAAAAAAACAAGGAAAAATGGGTTTCTTTTCCGTATACTGATAACCCAGAAAACTGATGAATTCCATTTAAAGGATTATTTAGAAATTGTGTCTGTTTATTCAGCTTTGCATAGGCATTAGTCTTTAAGCTAACCCTTTAATTTGGGATAACAATGGTATTTGTAACATATATGAATGCAAGAAATGTATGACTTGTCATACATTTTTTTAACTTGGAAAGTTTTTTTATTGTTTTTATAAAGAAAGTATAACAGACATAAAAGTGTATAGTGTTTACAATCAATAATAATAAAGATTTGTGCAGTTACATTGTTAACATATAGTTAAGACGATATGCAGAATAAAAACATAAACAAGAAATAGATGGCATGTTAAAAAAAGGGGGGGGGGGGGGGGAGCAAGGGGGAAAGAAGGAGATTTTCCCCCAGTCTTCTGCTGATAGTGTTATCCCCAGGTCATGTTCCAAGGTAGCTTGGACCGGGAGATCCCAGGAGTCAACTGGGGACAAAGTTATCTGATACCACCCTGAGATACCTCCCGCATGAGAGGAGGAAGAAAGCAATATTCGAACATGGGGGGCGGGAGGGCAGGTTTTAGAGAGATGGTGGATGTGCCGGGTAAGACTGTATCCAGTGTCTGATCTGGAGATATTTATAAAAGTCTCGAGCCGGGATGTCACACTTAGCTTGTAGATGGGAAAAAAGAGGTAGTGAGCCACCATCTAAAAGATCCTGTATTCGCTCAGTTCGTCTTTGCCAAAATTCAAGGCGAAGATCTGGGATTAGTTGTGACAAAGCAATGGTAGAAAGGTTAAAGGATGGGAGAGAGGTATCCGGTGATAAGAGCATCATCTTATCACAAACAATGGGCCTGATTCATTTAGGAACTTAGGCAAGGAAATAGTAAGTTTTCTTAAATACTGGCTGTTTTTTCATGTAGCACACAAATATTGAAATTTGTGTGCTACATGAAAAAACATCCAGTATTTAACTTATGTTCAAAATAATAAACTCATTTGCACCCCTTGCATTACAACATGGTTTTGTCCAGAAAACGTACTCATATTTTTGCCTATGTTCCTTAATGAATCGGGCCCAATGAGAGAGTCTTTGATACTCCGGAGGGTATTTGTATAACATGGTCTGCTAGGTTAATCTCGCCAAAAGAGGTCTGCTAACAGGAATTGGGAGGAGTTGTGGAGTTCAATGGTAATCCAAGGTGTGAGAGGGGAAGGAGCCTGCCAATCTCTGAGTTGGTCTAGTAGAGCTGCATGCTAATATGATTCCAATTTAGTCGTGACTAGACCACCTCTCAATTTAGAGTGAAACATTCAGTCTATAGAGAGTCTAGGACTATTATTATGCCAGGTAAAGTGAAATGCTATTGTGTAAAATTTGTTTAGAAGAGAGCCGGGAACCAGTTAGGGGATAGAGTGGAACAAATACAGGATCTTAGGAAGCAGCATCACTTTCAGGGCGGCCACTTTCCCCAGCCAAGAAATTTCATAGTTAACCCAAGATTTAGTGGGTGTCTCAGAGTGCTTTAAGAGTGGTTGGTAATTACTCTCATTGACCGAAATTGTTATACATTTTTCATGATAATAATTGATGATAAATAAACCTGTTTTACCTTTGTTTTGGCACTGTGGCTGACTGCAAAGCAATTTAGTGATTGTAGTTCTGCACATAACACTTCATTTAGTGCAGTTAACTTATACAATTTCCTAATATTATACTGAATAGTTGAGTCTATGCTTACAACAAAGGTGAAGTCAGGCGGGTCTACAAACACCAGCCTGTTATAGTAATTACATTTATCAATCTATGGGGTAAATTTATCAAGCTGCGGGTTTGAAAAAGTGGCGATGTTGCCTATAGCAACCAATCAGATTCTAGCTTTCATTCTATAGAATGTACCAAATAAATAACTAGAATCTGATTGGTTGCTATAGGCAACATCTCCACTTTTTCAAACCCGCAGCTTGATAAATTTACCCTGATGTCTTTCTGCCAAGCTATAAAACATTTGGATGGCTGAAAATTGGAATCTGCTTAGATCATAATAGGAGATAAATGCAAAAGTTAAACACTACGGGCCTGATTCATCAAGATACGTATCTGTTGATTTTGTGAGTATTGTAAGCAAAATCATTCTGCGCATGCCCAGAACCGGGACATACTCCAGTGAATGCAGCACTGTTAACTGAATCAACATACTCAAAAGACACTTGCTAATGCCTACAATTACTGGGAGTGAACTGGATGGGGAAGGGGCATTCGCCCATAGTCACTGTACAGTAAAGGCATGCCAAAAACGAGCGCACGCAACCGCATCCGAATCAAGCTTTGGATATCTCAAAGCTACTTGTATTTCTGAGTACTAGTGATGATAGTCTCATATGCATCATAACAAGTGTTTGCACTCAGGAGCAAATGTAAAAATGTATTATATGTTCAGTAGGCATTAAGATCACCCTAATAAATGTATTTCATGGAAATAAATATAAAAAGATAATATTTTTTGTTTTTAACTGTTTTATCATTAATGCTTATATTATTAATAGGTAACATTAATTCAATATTTTTTTTTCTTTTGCGAATGTATATTCCACATAGGCATTGGACGTATCCTGTAGTGCCTTGGGTAGTAGAGCACAGCATACCTGCAGCGAATTCATCAGCGTACGTGTCTTCAGATCTGGGGGTAAATGTATCAAGCTGAGAGTTTTTCCAGCGGGTTGGAAAAGTGGAGATGTTGCCTATAGCAACCAATCAGATTCTAGCTGTCATTTTGTAGAATATACTAAATAAATGATAGCTAGAATCCGATTGGTTTTTCGAACCCGCTGGAAAACTCTCAGTTTGATACATTTACCCCCTGTTCTTTGCTGAATTCAGCTGTGCACAGAGCCAATTTACATGTGTTTTTAAACAAACACACGTTGCACTTGAATGCATGTCTTGCTGTATCAGGCCCTACATTTTTTTTTTAGCTACAAATCATAGACATTTTGTAGCCCTCTCTGACATCACAATACACTGACCTTAAAGGAAAATGACAAATGTATTATTCTCAGGATTGGTGTTGGTCAGATATGGAAGTTCCTGGAAAGAGCAAAGAAGATTCACCTTATCAACGCTGAGAAACTTTGGGATGGGAAAGAAATCACTGGAGGAGAGAGTGACAGAGGAAGCGCATTGTCTGTGTTCTGAATTCAGATCTCAGAAAGGTTGGTCACAGGAGTATGTATAAAGTATATAAAATACATTTCCCCAGATCTGTTACCATGAATACATATTGTAATAGTACCCCAAGGGCAAAAGCTTCTGTGCAGATGCAGAACATGGCATTGCCAGATCCCATAGCTTCATATGTGGTAGTGCCCACCAATATGGTACACCATCATGATGCCCCTGGCTCCCACACATGTTCATAAGAGAACAGAGCGGGGGTCTCTGGAGGGTGGACGGCCATTATTTGACCACCGTCACCTCCAGGCCAATAGTAGCTGCAGTGGCAGTAGTTCCACAACTGTTTCTTTCCAAAAACAAACATGACTGGATAGCTGTATGCTCCTATTATTTAAATATATTATTAATTACTGAAATGATGAACCCATATTATTTAAATATCAAAACAATTTTTAAACCGAATATGTTCTCGATTATGAAATGCATCTCTACAGGTATATGAGTAAAACAACATTGTGTTCTCCCCAGGTCATCCATTTGATTCTTGCTTCCGCATTAGAAATGCAGTTAGCAATGTGATCTGTTCCATAGCATTCGGAGATCGGTTTGAGTATGATGATTCAAAATTCCAAAGGCTTCTACGACTCTTTGATGCAGCTATGAAGGCTGAATCTGGACTCTTGGCTCAGGTGTTCTAAATGCCTTATATTAATGTGTGGCTATATTACACCCTGGTTCTTCAAGCTCATGTTAACAGAATCTAAAATCCAATCAAATTTGCACCTTATGATTGGTACCTAGTAATATACAATATATAATATGTTATAAACTAAATTAACATGGTATTATTATAGCCATTATCTATGAAACACTGACATAGTGCAGACATATTATGCAGCGCTATACAGTGAGGGGATCTTAATGCAAATAAGCTATTACAATGACAAGAACAAAAGATGGCTTTGCCCAAGTAAGGTTGCAATCTAAGGGTTGTGGGGAACACGTGTTCTATAAAGTAGTGTAATAACAATTGTGACATTGGTGGGAAAATATATGTTACTATGCAATATAAATTTATTTATGTAATGTGTGTGTATATATATATATATAAATGTAAAATGTTTGTATCAATCAAAGTTTCCCAAATTACACATTCACACCTAAACAATTTAGATAAATACAGTAAGTTGCTTGTGTTTGTTCTTAAGATAGACTGTATTTTGCAGATACAGAACAAAATAAAGATGATTTGATTTTTCTCTTTCATAAAAAACATCTACAACAATATATAATGGCATAAAAATCACACACAGCACTGCACAGCACAATATTTTTAGTTAATATGTATTTGTAGCACGGTGGCGTAGTGGTTAGCACTTCTGCCTTACAGCACTGGGGTCATGAGTTCAATTCCCGACCTTGGCCTTATCTGTGAGGAGTTTGTATGTTCTCCCCGTGTTTGCATGGGTTTCCTCCCACACTCCAAAAACATACTGGTAGGTTAATTGGCTGCCAACAAATTTACCCTAGTCTGTCTGTCTGTGTGTGTGTGTTAGGGAATTTAGACTGTAATGGGGCAGGGACTGATGTGAGTGAGTTCAGCGCTGTGGAATTAGTGGTGCTATATAAATAAATGGTGATAATGTACTTCCCTCCCCAGTGATATGAGCCACAATAACCTAGACAGGTTCATTGGAGAATGGTTATCCAAAAGTCACTATTTATAACACAGAACATGATAAAAATCTTGATTTTACTTTTTAGATTCTAAATGAAGTTCCTTGGCTAATGAACATTTCATGGCTTGTTGATCGTGTTCTCCAACCAGAGTATGATTTGATTGCATTCCTGAAGGAAATGGTTTCAGAACATAAGAAAAGTTGGAATCCTAATTACATTCGTGATTTTATCGATGCCTATCTACTGGAGATTGAAAAAGTAAGAACTATGTATTTACTTTTAAAGAAAAGAAGTATAGAGCAGTTCAACAGTGCCATCATTGGTTTCTGTAGCTTTATCTGTGCATAAGCTCTCACAAAAGAAATTCCAAAAAAAACATGACCTGCTGGTCATGCTGGGTTAACTTGAGGGATGGTTTGGAATCTGTTTCTTTGTTTGTCATTATATGCCAGTAATAGTAGCATATGTGATTATTAAGTGTTATTTAAAAACTGAAACACTAGAAAATTACTTTGCAGATGGAACTGAAATAAAAAAAATAGGTTCTGGAACAGTTACCATAAAATGTTTGTTTAGTGCTACATTGTAAACAGAACTTATAGCTAGTTATAAATGGTAGCAAAAGTTGCTAGATTACAATAATAATCAGTCACCTATTAGGTTCCAAGAATACAACATATAGTTGCACAAGACTAGACCACAATTAATGGTTTACAAAATAATAAGTTCACATATGGAGTGGCGGATTGTGAACGTGCATTTGATTTAAAGAAATAGCATGCACACATAAGTGGAGATATGGCATATTCGGAGTAGGCCCTGGTGTAAGGATATGTGCAACACATTTGTTTAAAATGTGAAAAAACAAGACAATTTTAAAAAAATAAAAATATGGCCACCTTCCCAAAGGGAAACCAGCACCAATGCACATAGGCTGGGCTGCATTCTGCTAATGTGGGGGGAAAAACAGTATAGGATCTACATTCCAAAAGCCACAAGAAACTCCAGGGTTTTACACACTATTTGCGAGAGATCTTCAGCGTGAGGTTCCCTGTCAAAGGGTAACCAGTCCCAGCCTGGTTAGTACAGGGCTGAATTTTGTAGAAAATTAGCACTGGGGCTCTTCCAAACATCACTGGCTGGCTGGGGTTGGCGTAATGATACATTGCTACAATGAACTTTATTGGGACAATGAAGTTAATTTATAGCCAACGTGGGGTTTATATGTAATTAGCCAATAAGAGCGGTTTTCGCATGATCCAGCCAATCACAGGCAAGCCACTCTCAGGCAAAATATGCATATAATCAGGCACTTGTGAAATAGTGTTGCTAAAGAAAATAGTATTTATTTTGCTTTATAAAACAAAAATAGATATTAAGAATATCTAAAAATAGTAATACAATTTATGTTCCAAATGCCATCCGCCAGAAAGAGATACTGCAATCTATAAAAGATATACATATTGCGACAGAAGCACTGGGAAAGTGGCAAATGGCAGGTGTATGTGTCCCAGGCTGTCTTATATGCTTTTAAATACCAGGGAGAATGCTGGTGTTTGGTAAAAGCTATCCAAAATGTATGTTCAGTTTAGGAAACACTGGTAAGTGTTCTTGTGGTGTAAATGGAAAGAGAAGGGTAGGCTTCATTTACAAGGCCAACTGCGGGTCTTCAGATCTTCCAGTCTTGACAGCAGACTGAAGGTTGGCAGGAGGCAATCCAGCCTCCTGCCCCTTTAACTGATCCAAGCTGATTCATTTAGCCTGCATGTGAATCAGCCTGCAGGCGTTAACACCTATTCACATTGTTGTAGTGGCAGTGTTGAGTGTACTTTCTCCCTGTCCACGACCTACCAGGGAGAGGATGCTCAGCCTCCTCTCTTCCCTGGTGCCTGAATGTCTAGGGCGGGAGATTTATCTTTAAATCTCCTGGCTGAAAATACTTCCAGGGACTATTCATGGGCTCTCTGAGCTCCAGTATGCGACTCAGCCTGCTGGGACCCCCATGTGGCACTGCATCTCCTGGATTGATGGGAATACAGGAGATTGTTTTGCAAACCCCACCGGTAGCCACTGCAAGCTGTCTGCCAGGGGCTGAAGACTTCAGGGCTGCTCCTGCAGCTCCTGCTGGATCACCATGAAAGGTAGGCACATTTTTATTAAATATATATATATATAGTTTTACAACATTTTACACATTTTTGCATAACTGGCTCCTAGTGCCGGGCGTTAACACTTTCACCGCCAAATCATCATTATTTATATTTATTAATCTAAACACTCCACTGTATATTTATACACTTGCCGGCGTCTAGCACTAGTGTTTAACTACTTCAATGTTGAAACACCAGATATTACTCATATTAAATACTTTTAATTCATTTAAATACATTTGCACACATTATTTAGTACACACGGTGCCTAGCGCACTGCTTTAACTGATCAGACTCCGGATATTAACCCTCCTGGCACCGGAGGACATTTACAGACGTCTGGACCCGGCCACAGTGACCAATTTGCTCTATATTTTGTATGTATGTGGGACACAAGATCCTTCACACGAGAGTGTGTTCCTGTGTGTTTAATTAGTGCCGGACAGGCAAGATGTTTATTTTGGTAGGTTTCTTTGTTTTTTCTGCTTACTAAAACTAGCTGAGGCCAGTTGTACCAAAACTTTGAACTTGTGTGACTTCTCTGTTGCTGTACACTACCATCTAGGAGATAGGCCCTGTTCATCTAACCTATTTACAATAGGAATAGTGAAAGAATAAGGCAGTGCAGATTGGAACAATTAATTGTATAAAACTGATACACAGAAACCCGTTTTCATATATTAAAAATTAATATTTATAAATTAAACACAAAAATCATCAATTCCTGTTAGTCCGCCAAAGACAAAATTGTTAAAAGGCAGATCCATTAGATTTCACTTCATGCACAGTTCTTATTACCACATATTAATTTAATGCAATAGAGGAGAAAGCCAAAGGACTGGTTTGTGGTATTTTAGAATCTTATGGAACCACAAAGGTCCCTCTGGATTGTTAACTTTTAAAGCACAAAGTATATCCGATATCCGATGTTTAAACAATCTAACCACTTTGATTCAAAAGTTTCACTTTCAGGCCCCTTCTCATTCATATCTTCGTGGCTACATTAGGAGCAATTCTTGCAACATCCTATTAATGTTTGGGGGTCAATATATGTTTCTTTGTCACCCTTGGATTACTTCAGGGCGGAAGAAAAGAAGATCTCTAAACATTTCGGAGTACAACAAAGATGGTATGGAGGGAATTTATGTTTACTCCTAATAAAGTATTTTAACAGTGTTGTGAGTCTTATTACTATTAGTTTACTGTGTGAAATTACAGGTTCCAGCAGGCCTTGGCTGTTCAAGGTAGCACTCCTGCTACAAGCAGGGTCACCAAGAATTTTGGGCCACTGAATTGGCTGCACCTGTCTGTGGGCGTGTCTAGGCCGGAACCTACATTGCAATGTACAAAATAATGCAATCATTTCACCCCCAGCCGTATATAGCAACTCAGCATAGTATGTTTCATATTTCACATCCAATTTTACATGAAGTATCAATGTTTTAAATGCCAAGTATTTTTAAATACCATTATATTTAAACATACTATGTTTGAACTTACATGTAATTCGATTTTCATTTTAGCTTCCACAAAACTGGAAAAGTATATGCATATTCTATTTCTTGTGCATATATAAGCTCCTCAAACAAACTTGTGAAAATAAGAGCAAAATAAATGCACACACATAACAGGAAGTAAGATAGCCAGAATGAAAATACATCTGTAAATCTATGTACTAACATTCCTGTGTCTTTGCAAGTAGATACATTTTCAGGACTGTACCTGTAAATGTGTGCAGCAGTGGCACATTACAGACATGCTCCAGCCTGGAGGAGACAGTCTTGCGAGATACTGATCATGTAATCTTGCAAGACCAAAAGTTTGGTGGAGGAAGGAACAAAATGCAGCCTGATAGTTAGTGGTAGCACCCCCTTCTCCCCCTCATCGGGGAAGGAAAAGAATTATATCAAAATACAAAAAAATAAAGATTAAATAACAAAAACCACTTGACCTATTATTTGTATTTCAGCAAAGACAATTAGCAATGTAGCAATGGACCTCTCCTCTTTGTGTGTTACCTATATAACACCGTACAATTTAACTGCAGATTTAGAAGACCAAGCCTGCCAGCCCTATTATTTGCATTTCAGCAATGACAATTAGCAATGGAGCTCTCCTCTTTGTGTTTTACCAATATAACACAGTACAATGTGACTACAGATTTAGAAGACCGAGCCTGCCAGACCTATTCTTTGCATTTCAGTAATGACTATTAGCAATGGAGCAAACGAGCTCTCCTCTTTGTATGTCACCTATATAACACAGTACAATGTGACTGCAGATTTAGAAGACCAAGCCTGCTAGACCTAATATTTCTATTTCAGCAATGACAATTAGCAATGGAGCTCTCCTGAATGTCACTGGAGACTTTGAAGAACACTGCTACCCCTCCTCTTTCTTTTCTACCTATGACGCTGCCCAACTGCACTAGAGACTGCCAAGAACTGTGTTACCTCTTCTGTGTCCCTTTGGGAAATAGCGCTGGATCCCCATGGAGGGTGGTACTTATAGAATCCAAACCTCGCGAGGTCCGAAATCTGATGACGCAATAATGACGTTTTGCCTAGTTTTTGCTCGGTACTCGGATCTGCTAAATTCGGTTGCGTTCGGTTCTCGGGGAACCAAGCCTAAGCATTTCTACTTAGTACCCACACCACCTCCTTCTCCGCACTGTGGCTACAAGCACCAGAATACCCAAGCAGTTCTGGGTACTTCTAGTTCCACATAGTAAACTAATGTTTTACAACCTTAATCTATTGCCCCAGGGGGTTGGGAAGAGACTGAGTGCATTCTTTTAGTGGCTTGATTTTCTGTACTGAACAGGTTGGGGCTGGTTACTACTATGACAGATGACATCACATTTTGGGTCTCTGTGTTATAACGTGAATAGCTATGGGTTGAATAGCTCTGAGGCTCTTCCAAATGTCGAAGTCGTATAATTGTATAGAAAGTATATTGGTTAATATTGTTTTACCGTGCGATTGCGATCAGTATGCACGTAACACGTGGCACGGCACGATAAAATACGCACGCTTTACACTCGCACGCTCACATTCATTTATTTATATATTTCATATTTATAATGGTTCCATTCCACAGTGATTTATGAGAAGATGGTATTTAGGTTATAGTCATATATATTTTAAGGTTATATGTACACTTTAGTGATATTTAAGGTTCAGTTTGCAGGAACTATGTCATGTTTAGTATCATTTTAATCCCCTATTCATCAGCAGTTGTCCGGTTCATTTGCCAAAGAGATCGCAAATTGCATACTCTAGTTAGCGATGTTAGGGAATCAGGGGCACACGCAGGATTGCATGCGCAGCAGCTCCATTTCGGCAGCGCTGTCCTGATACAGCTGCCCAGGCGCTGTCAAAGAAGCGTCCGCGGCGGTGCTTCTTTGACAGCGCCGCGGCTGCAGTATAGGACAGTGCCACTATGGTGGGCACTTAGTTAGCGGAGGGGGTGCCTGGAAACCCAGAAACCCCCCCTGCGTGCGCCACTGGGAATAAATGTTTAAAGTGATACAGACTGTAAAATGCAAATAGACTAGTTGAAACTGGATTCTTGACAGGAAAGTTGGAGCACATCCCCTGGAGGGATGACCCCCACCTTTGGATATTTTGGTTTGAACTGGCCTATGACCTGCAGTACACTGGACCTTCCTGAAGCCTGGACCAATAGAAGCAAGCCATATCATCTGCATTGTTTTATCTGTAACACTGAGTGTATATAATACAGCTTTGCTGGTACTAGCCCAGTCATTCTCTGACCACAGTATTCTGGAGTGAAGGACTGTAGCTGGTACCAGCAGAGCGCAGCGGTATGTATGTATCTTTGGTATCGGCTGTACTGTATTATAATTATGTATTGAATTGCTAAAACTTTTACATCTGCTAAATAAATTGTTTGTGCTTTGGAAACACAAGAAAGTGCTTAGACAATGCTTATTGGAAAACGATAAAATTACTTTAATACAAACATCACTGACCGGCAGCAGTTGGTTCAATGATATATTACTACAATGAACTTTACTGGTACAATGAAGTTCATTCATACCCAATATGGGGGTTAAACACCAGTCATCTTCATTAGTGGATAAATTGCATCAAAATACATTTAAAGTGCAAAAAGAAACACTTTAGATTCATTGAGAAGTTACAATTAACACTTTCAATTTACAAATATATATAACTGAAGTGTAATCATACAAAAAAATTATTAAAACAACTCCTTTCTTCTAGGTAAACGACAAAGGCAGTAGTTTCAATGAGGCAAATCTACTCATGACAACATATGACTTATTTTCAGCTGGGACAGAAACCACAAGTACCACCTTGAGATGGGCACTGTTATACATGCTCCTCTACCCAGATGTTCAGTGTGAGTAGCATTACTTTAACATGTACCAGAGACTTCTCTTGCAGCTACCCAAAATTCTGCTCCCACTCTTATTAGTCTCCTTCGGCCATCACTGCTGGAATTTTCAAACCACATTTACCTTCCCACAATAAAGAGATGAGTCTTGCCTGCTCCTGAGACACTCTCTGGCTTTACTTGGTAAGAAGGAATGTTAGGCACCTCCTCCACTGCAACATATTGCTCAGCCCTCCATTGATTTGCTAACCTGTGAAATCCCCAAATGTTGCATAAGGACCTTGTCTCAACATTGTGTTTCCAACCAGACAATCATAATAGGACTTGTTTCTTTGCTCTAGCCTTCTAGAGGCTGCTTTGGCCAACCGATATGCTTCTTGCAACACTTTTTGCAGCTGTTTAACGTACATCAAGTACGGCATGGCATGTGTATCTTCTGAGGAGACCCGGAAGCAAATGTCCTCAGGAAGTAGTGCTTGTCTCTCAAACATCAATAGATAGGGGTAGTACTCAGTCAGGTCATTCCTAGTACAATTGTAAGTGTTGACCAGCTGATTAATGCCTCGATTCCATTGCCCTTTCTTTGTGGGGACTAAATTTTCCATCATGTTAAGAATGGTATAGTTAAATCTATCCGGCATAGGGTCCCCTTGTGGAAGGAAAGGAATAGTTTGCATTTCTTGTTCCCACAATGTTCAAATAGTTCCCATATTAGATGAATGTCAAATGATCTGCGATGTGTGTAGGCAATCCAAAACTTACAAAGAATTTTACCCAGAGGTTTCTTGCTACAGTGAATGTTCTCTGGTCTCTGTTGATGTAGGCTTCAGTTTAGCAGGTATAGTAGTCAGTCACTGAAGAAAAAGGTTGAATTTATCTACAATGAGTCCTTATTGATTAAACATCAGTTTGAGTAAAGGGCAAGTCGACCTTGATTATATCAGGGGTGTAGAACCATTTGCAAACAGAGGAACTTTGGAATGAAACACCCAACCTCTCTATTCCACTGCTAGATGAACACATCAAAAGTGTAAGTACACTACATGAAGAGGATGTTGCAAATTTTTTGTCTAATCGGAAATTTTCTGCGTTCTAAAAGGACATTTCTTATAGTGAAATTAACTATTAAGAACTAGAATTTGTTTTATTATATTCTGTTTGATCAAAGAGTATGCACCATTACTTATTCTATTTTTTACTAGAATTTTAAGACAATGGCCACATTCTCCCATTCAGTTTTTTTTAGAATACCACTCAGAGTCCTTCAAACAAGGCATCCACGTGCAGAACATAAGTTCAGCAGGTCAATACTGCAGCCTTGGTCAGACAAGTCTTCAACTGTCACCACCTCTGGGTCTCTCTCCGCCCCATCCACCCTTCCAGTCGGGGTCCCTCAGGGCTCTGTTCTGGGACCCTTACTCTTCTCTCTATACACCTCCTCCCTGGGTGAACTTATCAGCTCCTTCGGCTTCAGCTACCACCTTTACGCTGACGACACTCAACTATACCTCTCCTCTCCTGATCTCTCTCCCTCCCTCCTCTCTAGGGTGTCCGCCTGCCTCTCTGACATCTCCTCCTGGATGTCCTCTCGATTCCTCAAACTTAACCTTGCCAAAACTGAGCTCATAGTTTTTCCTCCCTCTCATACCCCATCCCCTTCTGACCTCTCCATCACTGTCGACAACACCTCTATCTCCACTGTCCCCCAACTTCGCTGCCTTGGTGTCATCCTCGACTCCTCTCTCTCCTTTAGCCCCCACATCCTCTCCCTTGCTAAATCCTGCAGCTTCCAGCTGCGCAACATTGCTCGCATCCGGCCCTTCCTCTCCCAAGATGCCACCAAATGCCTTATCCACTCTCTGATCATCTCCCGCCTGGACTACTGCAACCTCCTCCTCACTGGCCTCCCCCACTCTCATCTTGATCCCCTTCGATCCGTCCTTAACGCTGCAGCTAGGCTTATTTTCCTCTCTCGCCGCTCCTCTTTTGTCTCCCCCCCTCTACCTAGCCCTTCACTGGTTCCCATTCCCCTTCAGAATCCTCTTTAAGCTCCTCACACTCACCTACAAGGCCCTCGCCAACTCCACTGCGCCCTACATCTCCACCCTCCTCTCTATTCATGCTCCATCCCGCCCTCTGTTCTGCCTCTGACCGTCACCTCTCTTCCCCCCTTATAACCTCCTCCCACGCGCGTATCCAAGATTTCGCCCGCGCTGCCCCCCTCCACTGGAACAAGCTCCCTCCCTCCATCAGAACTTCCCCTAATCTGTCCAGTTTCAAACAGGCCCTAAAAACCCACCTTTTTCTTAAAGCCTTTCTGTCTCCCACTTAACTTCCTACCTTATCTTCTGCCTCTGTCCCCCTACTCTCCCTCTCTCCCCTGCGTCTCTCTGTCTGTCCACCCCTCCCCTTAGATCAGGGGTGGGCAAACCTGTCCTCAAGGGCCATATCCAGTTCATGTTTTTTAGGATTTCTTTAATCATGTACAGCTGAGTTAATCTATTTGGCTGGGTCAGTAATTATCCCACCTGTTTCTACAGACAGAAATCCTAAAAACATGAACTGGATATGGCCCTTGAGGACAGGTTTGCCCACCCCTGCCTTAGATTGTACGCTCCTCTGAGCAGGGCCATCTCTCCTCCTGTTTCCACCACTTCTAACTCTGCTCTCCAGCTACTTAGCCCTCCTCCTCGAGGGTCCTCCACCCCACATCCTCTCGCTCCCTCCTCCCCCTGGGGGTCTCCCTGTCTTCCGCGCCCTCCTTCTTGGGCCCCGTCGTTTGCGGATCCTCCCTCCCCCTTCCCCGCCCTCTCTAGCTGTGCATTGAGCTGAGTTGCTGTGTTTACTGTACTGTGCTGTGCTGTCTCCCATTGTATTGTAATTTTGTTTGTCTCTGTACGGCGCTGCGGACGCCTTGTGGCGCCTTATAAATAAATATTAATAATAATAACTACTGTAAGGCCTCCTCATAGGCCGGGATCCAGCGATTTCCAAATAGCTCATTCATCTTGTAGAAGGGTTTTTTCTCTGCCTCCTTCTGAGGGGGTCACCCATTGGGGAAGTGGATAAACTCTGCTTTTGTGAGTTCGAGGCTTGGCAATTCTAGACAACTGTGACACGAACCTCCTTTAGTACCCACAGAATCCCAGGAAGGACCGGAGCTCCCCCAACTTCATGAGTCACAGACAATTCGCCTTCACCTTGGCTGGATCAATGGCAATCCTCTCTCAGCTAACGATATGCCCCATATACTGTACAGTGGTCTGGCAGAACCTGCACCTGAATTTCAAGCCATGTCCAACCAGCTAGTCTACCACATTGAACAGCTGAGCATTGTGTTCTTTAATGATGCTGCCAAGCATGATCAAGTCATTTAGGTAGTCTAGCTCGTCTCTGAAGTCTAGTTCTCCTATGTCTTTGTCCATGTACTGCTGGAAAGTAACTGGCATTCCCAACACTCCCTTAAGCGTCCTTTTAAACTGTAAAAGCATCAAGGGGCAGATGAAGCTGTCTTCTCCCCATCCACCCTTCCACCATAAATTTCCCTCCAACCATGTACCTTCAATCATTCCAGCCTCATTCTTATTTCTCTCATTTCCCACCTCCCCTTTTCTGAGCACTATGGAAAGCTAGTTGATGCAAACTTACATCCATCCACAATCTATTCTCTCACTCCTTCAGTCTCCTTGCCATTACTTGAAAATGACTCCCTTTCTCTGTGTCAGAGAAAGGGAAAGCTTCCCCTGCAGCTCTCTCCCATAGTAGTCTCTCCTTCACCCACACTCCTCTACCTTGTGACCGGTAAGTGGTGTGGCTTCCTACTGTTCCCTGTTACACCCTCCAATGTCATCCTCTGAACCCTCCTTCTCCTTCTTTGAAGTCCACAGCATATGTCTCTTCTCTACACTGTAACTCTCTACCCAAATCTTATTCTAGAAGATTTCAACATCTTCATTGACAACTCTACTGGCACTGCTGCCCCTAAAGTTCTCATGCTTATTTCCTGCAGTCTATTCCGATGGATATCATCTCCAGTGCATGATGAACACTCCCTGAACCTTGTGTTCTCTAATCTCTGTACCATCCCCAGCTTCTCAAACTCTGTCTTTGCTAGAGATGGTCACTGACAACCGTGTTTTGGTTTTGGTTTTGGCAAAACCGCCCTTGCGTGTTTTGGTTTTGTTTTGCAATTTTGTTTAAAAATCTATTTTTTGGCCTAAATTAACCTAATTTAGTGCTCTACCTGTTTTTATTATTATTATTAATTTTTATTTATAGGGCGCCACAAGGTGTCCCTGGCGCCGTACAGGGACAAAAATGAATTACAATACAAGGTGAGAAAGCACAGTACAGCAAACATAAAGCACAGTAACTCAGTAAGCTCAATGCACAGCTAGTGAGGGTGGGGGGAGTATCCGCAAATGACGGGGCCCAAAAGGAGGGCGTGGAAGACAGGGAGACCCCCAGAGGGGGGAGGAGGACCCTCGAGGAGGAGGGCAAAGTAGCTGGAGAGCAGAGTTAGAAGTGGTGGAAACAGGAGGAGAGATGGCCCTGCTCAGAGGAGCGTACAATCTAAGGGGAGGGGTGAACAGACGGAGAAATGCAGGGGAGAGAGGGAGAGTAGAGGGACGGAGGCAGGGAAGGGGAAAGAAGGGGAGAGGCAGAGGATAAGGTAGGTAGTTAAGTGGGAGACTGGAAGGCTTTAAGAAAAAGGTGGGTTTTTAAAGCCAGTTTGAAACTGGACAGGTTAGGGGAAGTCCTGATAGAGGGAGGGAGCTTGTTCCAGTGGAGGGGGGCAGCACGGGCAAAGTCTTGGATACACGCGTGGGAGGAGGTGATGAGGGGGGAAGATAGGCGACGGTCATTGGCAGATCGGAGAGGACGGGATGGAGCGTGAATAGATAGGAGTGTGGAGATGTAGGGTGCAGTGGCGTTGGCGAGGGCCTTGTATGTAAGAGTGAGGAGCTTGAACAGAGTTATGTAGGGGAAGGGAAGCCAGTGGAGGGATGGGTAGAGGGGGGAGACAGAAGAGGAGCGGCGAGAAAGGAAGATAAGCCTAGCGGCTGCGTTAAGTACAGATCGAAGGGGAGCAAGATGAGAGGGGGGGAGGCCAGTAAGGAGGAGGTTGCAGTAGTCCAAGCGGGAGATGATCAGAGAGTGAATAAGGCATTTGGTGGCATCTTGGGAGAGGAAGGGCCGGATGCGAGCGATGTTACGCAGCTGGAAGCGGCAAGATTTAGCAAGAGAGAGGATATGGGGTCTAAAGGATAGAGAGGAGTCGAGGGTGACACGAAGGCAGCGAAGTTGGGGGACAGAGGAGATAGAGGAGTTGTCGACAGTGATGGAGAGGTCGACAGGGGATGAGGTATGGGGGGGGTGGAAAAACTATCAGCTCGGTTTTGGCGAGGTTGAGTTTGAGGAATCGAGAGGACATCGAGGAGGAGATGGCAGAGAGGCAGGCGGACACCCTAGAGAGGGAGGGAGAGAGATCAGGAGAGGAGAGGTATAGTAAAGTGTCGTCAGCGTAAAGGTGGTAGTTGAAGCCGAAGGAGCTGATGAGTTCACCGAGGGAGGAGGTGTATAGAGAGAAGAGTAAGGGGCCCAAAACAGAGCCCTGGGGGACCCCGACTGGAAGGGTGGACAGGGGGGAGAGAGACTCAGTGGTGGTGACAGAGTAGGATCGGTCAGCGAGGTAAGAGGTGAACCAGGACAGGACAGGGCCAGAAAGGCCGAGAGACTGGAGGGTGTGGAGGAGGAGGGGGTGGTCAACGGTGTCGAAGGCTGCAGAGAGGTCAAGGAGGATGAGAAGGGAGAAGTGGCCCCTGGCTTTAGCAGAGAGTAGGTCATTGGTGACTTTAGCCAGGGCAGTTTCAGTGGAGTGAAGGGCGGAAACCAGACTGGAGAGGATCAAGGAGGGAGTGTTCAGAAAGGTACTGTTCAGAAAGGCTAATCCTGCTTGGACTCTCCTGAGGATATGTCATTTCTGATGACTACCCCAATATTGTTCAAGCATTACAGCGGGGTTGAATTCCATCACATTTCCTGTTTTGCACACACAATCAACTTGGTGTTACAGAACTTTTCAAAAATGACATGCTGGGGATGCTGTTTCTGTCCGGCAAAATTTAGGGGCAATTTCAGTTTTCTGCAACAGCATGTAGGAGAATGCAGCAGCTGCAAGAAGACTAGCATTTGAGGGGAATGTACTTTAGTCCAGCGAAGTAGTCATCTGTGAAGAGAGTGCAGACTCGGTTAGCTTGAGTTAAGTGATTGCTTTAATAATACATTTTCACAAGGAGCTAGAGAAATTTAACGGGTGTCATAAAACAAAGTAAATGTGCTAACTATATTTTAATTGTGGACGAAAAACTTAATTTGCTTCGCAAGGATCCAAGACCTATTGACATCTTGTTGAGACGTCTTCTCCTTCAGTTTCTCAGGCAACTGCTTGTTGTACAAAAAATTGCTTTCCGCACAACATTTAGATATTTGCTCTGCTGTAAAAGAATTGGCCAAAAATTGTGACAGCTCTGCCCTAAAATGAACTACTCATTCCATTTTGAAGGACATTATTGGCAATTACATCATAGTACACAGACTTCTATGATGGTGGGATGAATTAGTATTGTTTGAGGAAGATTAGCACTGAACCCTGCCACCTCTCCTGTTTCTGAGTGAGCTATGGTACAATAAAATGTAACTGCAGATTTACACAAAGAGTGTCAGCCCTATTATTTCTATTTCAGCAACTACAATTCGCATTGGAGCAATGGAGCTCTTCTCTTTGGGTGTTACCTATAGAACGCAGTAGAATTTGCCTGCAAATTCTACAGACAAGCCTGCTTGTCTTCCTCTTCATCAATGACTTTTAGCAATTGAGCACTCGACTTTGGGTGTATATTACACCCAAACTGTATTAGTGCAAATTAGGAAAAATACAGTTTAATCCCTGCTAGGCCCTCCACCATCCTTTGCATGTTAATAGTAGAATTGTTAGTTATGGGCAAGGTCACACATTTTTTTGTCAAATCCTTCAAACCAGCCCAGATGTCAAACTGTTGTGGTCTGCCACCTGCGTCATCTCTGCTTGTGTTTGGAAAGTGCAAATTGGTGCCAGAACCTCACGTGCCAGAACTGCTGCCACTGGTGCCACCCTGCTGCCACTGGCGCAGGACTTACACAATCAACCGCACCCTCATCAGCGCCCTCGTCAGCTACCCAAATCTCCCCCTCATCCTCTTCTAATTCCAAAGTGTCATCCTCACTTGGTGTATCAACGGCTACACTCGGGCTGTTCAGGCACACATCAGCAGAACTGCTGAAAGGCCCCTTCTTTATGGGTACACTAACAGAATGCTCACGATTAGACATACCACTGTTGGATTGACTCTCCACAGGGATTGGTGTCATTTCTGATTCAGAGCAAACATTATCCTCTAATGCCTGTTATCTTGCAGCTTGGCTTTGACGCGTAACAGTAGTTGTCCACCACTTGTAGGCTCTGTAACATTTTTGGATCTGTTACTAATAGAGAAAGGTGATTCTCTCTTTACCACTGCGTGTGCAGAATGGCATGTTGGAAATTTTTAACTTTTCCTCAGTTACACTTCTTTTTCGCTTCAACACGGTCAAAATTTTTTGGTGTGTGTTTTTTTGCCTGATTTCAAAAGACTGTGTAGTTTGACATCCCCTTTCCCAGATGACGTACTGGGAACTCTACCATCAGGACTGGTGACAGAACCTGGTTTCTGATTCTGCTCATATGTGGACCGCTTTGAATCCATTATGAGGCCAAAGCACTTCTAGTGCTACAAATTGTTTAGATACTGCTGACAAATATGACTTTTGACAGCCAGAAAAATGAATGCAAAAGAATGGGGAACACCCCAAAAGCACTTGGGAGTGCTAAATATATTTTTTTGACACTGCTGCCAAATAGGACTTTTGACAGCCTGAAAAATTAATGCATAAGAATGGGGGACACTCCAAAAGTACTTGGAGTGCCAGAAAAGTGCACAAAAAAACCCCTCCTCTATTCTTCTCTTACTGCTGTAACAACTGGTATTAAGATTAGAATGGTATTGAATAGAAACAATAATGTGTCCAATTACTGCTCTGTCCCTGCGCTGATATAGCCAGTGTGACCTAACCCTGCTTTCTCCCTCTATCAAATGGCGATGGATTGCTATTTAGGCTGGTATTTATGCTTTTCAAATCTCGCAAGAACCGAGCTAAGAAATACGAATACGTCATGATGACGTTTTGCCTCGATTTCGAATCCGAATGGGCGGGAGAGTACCAAGCATGCTCGGTACTCGGATAGGCTAAATTCGGATGGATTCAGATCTCGGGGAACGGAGCCCGCCCATCTCTAGTGTAGAGTGACATCTAAATGGTCTTGACTCTATCCTCATTTCAGCCCTGCTTCAACTTTACTTAAACCACTCCTCTCAACCTATTTCTACTCTGTCAAGTCATAATGCTGCAGTCTCATTCTACAACTGTACATTCACTGCAGCTGTATACAAAGCAGCTCCAGCCACCACACACTGTCTCATACAATCCAAATCGTAACCCAAGCACACCAAGCAGGCGTATCACCTACAAAAGTGCTATGGAACAGCTGAACACCAATGTAGAAAATATCAATCCTCATGGTTGACAATAACATAACTCCCCTGTTTCCCAATTCTGCTGCCTTGATGTCATCATTGACTCCTCCCTGAGTACCCTGTGCTCTCTTGTTGCCCCTTTTCACTTAGGACATTATGAAAACCATCAAAAAATCCATTTTCTCATTATCTCCTGCCTTTACTACTGCAAAATCTTACTATCTGGCCTTTCCCTGGCCTGTCTTTTTCCTCACCCTAAATGCAGAAGTGAAGCTGATCACCCTCACTTACAAAACCCTCACCAAGTTCTCCCCTTCTTATATCTCTGACCTTGTCATAAGATTCCTTTGCTCTTTGCAATCTGCCTCTGACCTATGCCTCCTCCTAATCTATAAGATTTTATACATACTATTCCCTGCTTATTGAACGCTACCCACCTGACCAGGCTCTAACCCCACCAGATGCTTTGCCCTTTGCATGTTCTACCAACTCCAGTCCCATGCCCACTCTTGTAAAACCAGCTTATTGCCTCAGCATTGCCGTCTCCCTCTAGACTGTAAGCTTTCATGATTTGGGCTCTCTGTAACCTTTGTTTCTTGCCTACACCTCCTTCATCAACCTCATCTGCACATGCTCTCTTTTGTTATGCAATAGTATTTTGTATGATTTGCAGTACTTACTGTCTGGTGCTGCAGAGTTTTTTGGCATCTTGCAAATAAATGTTGATGATGATGATAGCAGACAACCTTAGCAATGCTAAGTGACACTTTGGTTTAAATGTAAAAATTACACTGCATATGCATGAAACATACACACTCATTGCAGCACATTTTGTTCTTTGTTGCTTCCCGAGTTATTTGTAACATCAGGAAGTACAGTAGAATTATTTAACTTCTTTCATTAATTGATTAATATTAATTAAGTCATTATAAACAAAACTACAATAAAATAATTTTGCAACATTAATGTCAATTATTCTTGGTGATGTGGAAGACCTGATTGTAACCTGCTCATGACCCGGAGTTTGGGATCATCCCAAATAGGATTGAAAATGTGGCTCACCACAACCATCTGAAGCTCAGTAGAGGGTCCACAAGGGCCAGGAAAACTGAGACTCTTGCAGGGGTATCCATTTGTGGGCATGCATAGTACAAATGTGCTATTTTTATTCTAAGCAAACGGTCATACGTATATTTAGGTCTGCAAGTGGAGTGTGCCTGAGAAAACCAGATCATGCGACAAAGAAAGCAAATGTTTTAAAACTGATGAAGGTAAAAATCTGGATAAGGATTTTGTGGACTGGGTTGTGGTAATGCTCTTGAGACAGATCAGCGATACACCCTGTCTCCGGTGACTGGGTGCTTGAAGTGTGGTGCCGACCATCTCCATCTATGTGCCTACTGAGCATGCGCGGAGGATGTACCTGGCTGTGTATAGATATAGCAGTACTGCACGGATGTGCAGCACTTAGTTCCTTGAGACAAATATCCTGATTCCACAAGGCTGTTCACTGGAATATACACATATATATATATATACATACATATACACATATAAACACACTATATATATATATATATATATATATATATATATATATATATATATATACACACACACACACACTTATATATGTACATATATACATATATAAATACACATATTTATTTGTATTTATATATGTACATATATACATATATAAATACACATATTTATTTGTATGACCATGTTTATTTAT